>NC_136061.1:713484417-713914417 GCF_964261635.1 Lissotriton helveticus
AGCCATAATGTCCGGGCTGTCAATGTGAACTTCACGGATTCTATAGCATAGGTCCTGTTTTATCAAAATTGTTAGCCTTCCTGATGGTTTGTCCCTCAGCCCTTGAATTTCCGGTTTATGAAAGTTAAGGTATCCTGAACGATGTAATGGATTTATGGACCATGTCTCCTGGAACACACAGATATCGTGGACTACTATTAATTCAGACCACTTCCGGGACTCTAATTTCGACTGAAGTCCCGCAATGTTCCACGAAATGTAAGATAGCTGGGCTGGTTTTGGGGAAGTTACCAGGTCTGAACTGCCTGTTGATTCACATGGGGAGGGATCTTTACTTTCCTTGTTTGGATGGGGAGTTGGGTGATTGACTAACCCATTAATACTTAGATAGGGCAGATAATCGAAAGGATTTAGTCAGTCACATTGCTCCATACCACTAAGAGGGGCAAATCTATTCTCTAGAGTTACTCCTACATTGCCTACGCTGCGTGGTTCGTCATGCTTTGAGTACCCCCCCATAAGGGCACTTGTTTTGCTTACCATCGAGTGAGGGTACCTATAGAAAAATGCGTAGGGTAGTGTAGTGATTGAGCCATTTTTATGGATAATTGGCTCGATTATGACCATTGCCCACTACCATCTCAGTATATTTTGCACTAATATAGTGCTATGCAGGTCTGCACGATATAGATTGGCTGTAAATAGAACTCGATAATGTTCTTTCTGTGTCTGACTATATCTTGCTTAAAGGCAGGGCTTACCTATTGGCTTTGGCATACTCTAATGCCATCTTGCATACTAATTCGGGTTCTTTCCGAGGAATAGTGGCCTATGCTTCAGCGACTCCATTTTCTAAGCTGTCGCCATCTTCTGAGCCTTTCTGGGTGAGGAGTCATGTTTTACTTCTCACTTGTTTTTCGCACTTCGTATACTAGCAGGAACCGGTTCTTTTCTGAGGAATGTGCTCACTCTGCCTCGAAGTCATAACAAACGCCTAGCTAGCTGAAGCTGTGACCTTGGCGCGGGATGGTACAGGAATCTGATAGGAACAGGGGGTGAGGCTTGCTAGAAGGTTCGACCAACATTTTCACTTGCACTTAAGGGGGTGTTCGGGTCTCGACCACTGGTAGTTCATCACGGTGCAGACGTGCAGCTGTGACAGTGGAGCAGAGAATCCTGATTCAGCTGGAGAAACGGACTCCCCTCTGGCGAAGTGGAAGCGGGATGTGTAGAAACTTGGGGGCCCATTAGGATGTCGAGCGGATCGCCACTGCCATGCGGGTGGTGGCGATCAGCCCGACATCCTTGCCCGCCCGACACCCATTTCCCCCTCGCCATATTACTATGGCAGGGGGACCGCGACGGACAGAAACACCGTCCGCCGCTTTTGACCGGGGCAGAAAAGGGTTTATATGGTGGCGGTGTCTGCTAGACACCGCCATCCATATTAGGATGCAGGCGGGAGGGTGCCTTTCCCTGGCTGCATGCGTTCTTTCAGTTTGGGGGCTGGTTGCGGGCCCCCAGGATGATGGGGGGAGGTGGGGGAGGCACATGGGGGGTACCTATGTGCATGCACAACATGGCAGGTACCACGCGGTGCCTGCCACGTTGTGCATGCACATGCACAACATGCATTTTTAGCATTGTGGCGGGCGGTGCTGAGAGCACCGCCGGCCACAATGTTAAAAATGCAGGATGCTCCTGCCCCTGTGGCGGGCGCATCCTAATACCCCCGACGGGACCCCCGCCCTTATGGCGGGCGGTCCTGTTATCTGATAGGATGGCCCCCTAGGTGAGGTGTTCCACTAACTCTTATTTCCGGTATACAACCTTTACCACGCAACTTTTACAACGACCTACCATTACCACGCAATTTTTACAACGCAGGATCCATTACAACGCATACCATTACAACGCATGTATTTACAACGCAGGTACCTTTACAACGCATACCATTACAACGTAAGTATTGGTAAGTATATCATTTTATCAAAAATATTATAAGTTTGGGTTTTTGGGTAAAGGGGTATTTTTAGGGTTCAGGGTCAGTTTTGGGCTTTTGGGCAAAGGGGTATTTTTAGGGTTCAGGGTCAGTTTTGAGTTTTTGGGCAAAGGGGTATTTTTAGGGTTCAGGGTTAGTTTTGGGTTTTTGGGTAAAGGGGTATTTTTAGGGTTCAGGGGCAGTTTTGGGTTTTTGGGTAAAGGGGTATTTTTAGGGTTCAGGGTTAGTTTTGGGTTTTTGGGTAAAGGGGTATTTTTAGGGTTCAGGGTCAGTTTTGGGTTTTTGGGTAAAGGGGTATTTTTAGGGTTCAGGGTCAGTTTTCAGTTTTTGGGTAAAGGAGTATTTTTAGGGTTCAGGGTCAGTTTTCAGTTTTTGGGTAAAGGGGTATTTTTAGGGTTCAGGGTCAGTTTTCAGTTTTGGGGTAAAGGGGTATTTTTAGGGTTCAGGGTCAGTTTTCGGTTTTTGGGTAAAGGGGTATTTTTAGGGTTCAGGGTCAGTTTTCAGTTTTTGGGTAAAGGAGTATTTTTAGGGTTCAGGGTCAGTTTTCAGTTTTTGGGTAAAGGGCATTTTTAGGGTTCAGGGTCAGTTTTCAGTTTTTGGGTAAAGGGGTATTTTTAGGGTTCAGGGTCAGTTTTGGGTTTTTGGGTAAAGGGGTATTTTTAGGGTTCAGGGTCAGTTTTGGGTTTTTGGGCAAAGGGTTATTTTTAGGGTTCAGGGTCAGTTTTGGGTTTTTGGGTAAAGGGGTATTTTTAGGGTTTAGGGTCAGTTTTGGGTTTTTGGGTAAAGGGGTATTTTTAGGGTTCAGGGTCAGTTTTGGGTTTTTGGGTAAAGGGGTATTTTTAGGGTTCAGGGTCAGTTTTGGGTTTTTGGGTAAAGGGGTATTTTTAGGGTTTAGGGTCAGTTTTGGGTTTTAGGTAAAGGGGTACAGGGTAAAAATTAAGTACAATTACATTTAAATTACATTAAATTAAATTGATTAAATTAAATTAAATTAAATAAATTAAATTAAATTAATTAAATTAAATTAAATTATATTAATTTTAATTAATTTACATTAAAAAAAATATTATAAACTTACCAATACTTACGTTGTAATGGTATGCGTTGTAAAGGTACCTGCGTTGTAAATACATGCATTGTAATGGTACTTCGTTGTAATGGATCCTGCGTTGTAAAAATTGCGTGGTAATGGTAGGCGTTGTAAAAGTATGCGTTGTAACGTCATACATCCCTTATTTCCTAACTGCTCTTATCTAACTATAGTTTCCTATTCTCAGGTTATATGCTGATTTACATATGAGTTCTACATATGTGTATTCTAATTGCATTAGCAATTGCTTAGGGATTGATGTGAAGAAGGTCTATCGTGACATAGTAGTGATTTCTTTCTTTTGTGCTTCTATCATTGTGTAATAAAGAAACCCCAGAATAAATACCAATTATTCGCCTGTATTCCTTAGGATGGGAGGTCGGGACCTTTCTGGTCCAAGTGCTGTAGCATCGGAAGGATGGTAAGTTTCCATTCCTGCAGGTAGTTGTTGAAGGTTGGGCTCTGTTCTTATCCAGGGAAACCAAAACCAGTAAGTAATCCACCCGAGGCATTGTTAGGAGGAGTGCGCGTTGTTTTAGCTCCACCAGGGTGGGCTTTGTTTGGCATTGTTATTCGCATTGTTGTTACCCTGTGGCTCTTGGTATTGTGTTGTGTTTTCATACCCTGGGGTATGTTGTTACCTTGTGGCCCTTGGTTTCTTGCTTTGTTTTACCGAGTGACGTTGTTTTTCCCGGGTTGTTGTTGTTTTGTCGTCACTGGTATTGTTCTTGCATTGCTGTCGCCAATGGGCGTTGTTTTTCGCAAGCTCCCCAGCATACGCCATATATCTTTAGTTATTTGTTAGTATTATTCCTTTCTTAGGTAAGTATTGTGAAGTGTTGTATCTTTTTGGGTCCTGAGAAGGGAAAGGTAAGTATGCCCTGGTGATTGGCAGAATTATCAGGTCATTACAGGGAGTGCTCAGATTTGAGTACCTTCAGGTGGGTTCCAACATAGATGGTCCAAAAGGGTACTCGATACATAGCGATTGTTCAAATTTATAACCACGCAATCACCCTCCCTTATTTTCTTAGTCAGTCCCAGCCACTCTACCCTTCTGGCCACTATAACTTGATTTGCCAGTGAAACCCCCCTGTTATCCCTACTAGTTGTTTGGTAGATTAACCAGTGCAGGGATTTACTCATTAGTTAAACAGTAGTTTCAGACTGATCCTCCCTCACGGGCAGAACATTTCCCAGAATCAGTACAAGAGGTGATGAGGCCCGTGGAAGGTGTAGGGACTGATATGTGTTGAGAAGTCTCCCCGTTTCTGATCTTCTCTGACTAGAGCAGAACTCCCTTCCTTCAACCCCCCTGCAATGGCGGCCGTACGTTGGTAGCTGACCAGTCTGGAGAGGTGGCGGGATGTAACTGGGTGTTTGAGATTCCAGCTGAGTTCGTAGTATGCACCGTTGGAGTGGGAGGCACCAATTGTAGATTGTAACAGGGGTAGCTATAATGTTACACACATTGTTACCCATGTATGAATGATGCCCCTCATTGTTACAGTCCCTTAGGTGGGTCCCCCTCCCTGTAGATGGTAGGGGCCCTGCTACTGCTTCAGGGCGTGAGCATAGGCAAGAGCATGCACCTTGTTTATGCATCAATCTACCTCACCCTGCAATGTGCAGCAATCTCTCCTCGATTTGCGATAGGGTTCGGGAGGACAGTAACCAATGTCTCTAGTCTTTTCCATAGTTTGTCGTCACTTCTCTGAACAAACGAAGTGAAGGTAACATCACTTGCCGTAGGATATAAGTTTGTTCCTGGGTCCGTTTCTCCAGTTAATTTTTGCTCGGTGGGTTGTGACTTTTGTCTGGGCTTTTGCTTTTGGGGGGCACCACCCCTTCTTTGTTTTACAGGAGGCTAGCTGCTGGTAGCAACACAGCCCCTTGTGGTTATTTTTGGTCTGGTAGAAACTTCAGCTGTGCCAAGATCAAGTGCCGCTAACGCCACAGGGGTTACAAGTGGGGCTATAGTCATGTACGCGGGTGAAGAGGGCATGGGGGAACTAACCATGGTTATGGATCCTAGACAGGAGTGCTTCTGGATAGCTAGATAATGCAAGGAGAGTCGCCTCTCTGTTAGGTCTATTTGATGGGTAAAGACCGACTCAGCCCTCGTTAGGAAGGTGTCTAATGCCCCTGCTATCCCCCCACCCATGAACGCTGGTATATTTACGCTTGACAATTCTTTGTACAATGGAGTTATGTGCAAAAAAAATTTGAAAGCCAGTACCTCAGATAAAGAATGTTAAGGAGTCACAATCCTGCTGTTAGAGAGTGGGCCCAGCCCAGCCTCCTCCAGGCTACGGCCGCAATGGCAGGTGGGGGATGAAGTCCCTATGAAGTGCAGTTGGCAGTGCAGGCAGTAGGCAGTGAAGGGCTCCTGCACTGCAGGAGCCCTGATCCGCTTTTAAAGTGCCTCATGGTACAGAAATGGGCATCAGCAGCTCCTGTTGTAATGGCAGGTGGGGGATGGAGACCCCGTGAAGTGTGGCTAGCAGTGCAGGCAGAAGGCAGTGAAGGGCTCCAGCGGCTTTAAAAGCACCTGCTGGCGTGGAAAAGGATGTCAACGGCTCCAACCTCAATGGTAGGGGGGGATGGAGTCCCTGTGAAGTATGGCTGGCAGTTCAGGCAGTAGGCAGTTAAGGGCTCCCACGCCACGGGAGCCTTGAGCCGCTTTTAAAGCACCTCCTTGTGCGGAAATGGGTGTCGGTGGCTCCTGCCGCAATGGCAGGTGAGGATGGAGTCCCCATGAAGTGCAGCTGGCAGTGCAGGCAGTAGGCAATGGAGGGCTCCAGGCGGCCCGGCAGCCCTAAACCGCTTTTAAAGTGTCTCCTGGCGTGGAAATGGGGGTCGGCGGCACCGGCCGCGATGGCAGGTGGGGAATGGAGTCCCCGTGAAGTGCAGCTAGCAGTGCAGGGTGTATGCAGTGAAAGCTGCCTCTGCTATCCAAAACTTTCCCTACTGTTGCACTCACTGGGTAGTGAATAGTAATTTGTATCCCTCCACTACCCAGCACTTTCCCTACAGTTGCACTCATTGGAGTGGGAATAATAATTTTTACTTCTCCGCTATCCAGGACTTTTCCTACTGTTGCACTCATTGGAGTGGGAATAGTAATTTTTACCCCTCTGCTATCCAACACTTTCCCTACTGTTGCACTCACTGGAGTGGGAATTGTCATTTTTACCACTCCACTTCCATCACTTTCCCTACTGTTGCACTCTTTGGAGTGGGAATAGTAATTAGTAATTTTTACCCCACTGCTAAACAACACTTTCCCTACTGGTGCACTCACTGGAGTTGGAATAGTAAATTTAATTATTTCGCTATCCAATATTTTCCCTACTGTTGCAGTTATTGTATTGCGAAATTTACTTTTTTTATATAGTTTACTGTTTTAATTATAGAATGGCTTTTTTTATTTTAAATTATTGATATATGTATATATTTTATTTTTATATAATTTAAAAGTTTAAAAACGTAAAGATAATAGTTAATAAATTATTTTAAAGTAAATATATAAGTATAAATTATTATTGTTTATGTGTTTATATTAAGTTTCTTTTTTATATTTAGTTAAAATGTATATTACATGTAATTTTTTTTAAAGATTATTTATATTTTATAGATTTAATATATAATATTTTATTTCTTTTATATTTTTTAATCAATATTTTTTACATCTATATTTTTTACTTAGATATTTTTGATTTGATATTTTTGTACTTACCTGTTTAAGTATAGGGAGTCAATATTTTTGCGTTCTATATTTTTTTGATCTTTTTTACATCAATGTTTTTAGCATTGATATTCTATCAGTGAATCATACCAAGCTTACCCTATGACTTGCACTGCAAACAGAGCATATGGCAATGTTTGGCTCCTTCTCGCTAACCATAAAGAAGTCCCAAACTGTGCAGGTCCACTTTCTGACATTAGTGCTAATGCTAATGTCGGAAGAAATGGCAGTAGGTGGGTGTTTTGATGTTTGACTCTCTCACAGTGCCTACTTTTACTGAGGTGGTTGGTGATGTAGATCGCTGCCAGGGCCTTGCAAATATGAAATCTGGCTGTGGTGGTATCTATGCCACATCCCTCAGAGCAGGTTTGGGGTGGGGCAACGTCGTTCTCCACTGGGGCTGGGCTTCCATCAATGATGACTGGCTCGTCATCATCCTCCTCTTCATCATCCATAACTCTAAGGCTTTCAGGAACCTTCCTTTTTCCTAGCCTTTCTTGGGGTGTCTCAGACTGAGGCAGCATCCAAGTGGAGTCTTGATACTCAGAAGTGGGGTTTGGAGAATAAATGAGGCAGTACCCCTCCTTTTTCTCCCTGGAGATCAGTAAGACAATTGATCTTTTGAAAGAGGGGCTTCTTCTACTTCCTCAGCATGAAGCTCAATCTCCTAAACTGCTCCTACTTTGGGAGGAACTACTATTGCTGGCTGAGGCTGTTGTTGTCTACTTATCTGAGTTTCCTGTAACAATTGGGCACTACTTTGCGAAAGAGATAAATCAATTTCAACGTCACTGCTCGGTTGGGTTGCGTGATTAGACTGGCTGACTCTGTGCCAGACATGGGCTTAGGCGTAGGTTAGGTTTGGTCCGCTGTTGCGATGGTGTTGCAGGCACAAATTTGCCGAAAAGCCCGGGACTGAGCCCTCCTACCGATAATCATGTATAAATCTGAGTATTTGTAAAATGATTTTTGATAATCGATGATTTTTTGTATGCAAACTGATTTTCGACAACTGATCCTTTTTTGTGTGGGCCCTAATGTACATTTAGTCTATGTCCGGTATAAATGTGATGCATGTATTTGTGGTGCTGTATGATATTGGCCTAATTTTAACAAAAATTCTTTAATGTTAAAAATTTGCATATCACAGTGAGGAGAATACTTATCCTCCTTGCTTCTGTAATTAGAAAAACTCCACCCAATTCGAGGGAATATTGCGTGTCTCGGGGTCGAGAAAGGATAGGTTTTTTTTTATCACATGTATTTTACATGACCTGCCCAGCGATCAACCTAATTAGTATCTCCACTCCCCGATTCTTGCGAATTTTTAACATTAAAGAATTTTTGTTAAATTATTTTGATTAAACATATACAAATTTGTATATGTTTAATCAAAATAATTTGATTAATTATGAAGGGAACAGCTATCTGTACCTTCAACAATCAAATTATAGGTCCTCGTAATTTGTTTTGTAAAAAAACAGGGAGGGAACTACTACCTTTTTGAGCCCTGACGAAAGCCCCGGACAAGTTTTTGGCCTTTTCCTGTGGGCTGAAACATGTTGGCTAACCCTTAAGGTCTTAGAACCATACAACTCTGAAACGACCCACTTTTACCTTTTTTAATATCCACTGCATCCCCTTTATTAAAGGGATACCTGGGGAAGTAGTAGGATTTTTAATCTTTAAACCCCTCTGGCCTATATCTCCTAAGAGCTCCATGAAAAATGGTCGAACCTTTAGGAGTCTGGGTGAACCCGATGATGAAGCATGACACCAATAGGGTGTGTGAGGGTTAAATAATAAAAGGTATGTTTTCCTTTCTGCAACAGCGGTACATACAGCGGTACATGCCACCAATAGGAGTTTTAGAGGCGTTAGGAGCCATTCTGGTTTTGGATACAATTGTGGAAAGAAGTTTACACTTGGGGAGGAGGTATCCATACGTCTACCTTTCTGACCCCCTATGATACCAGTGGATTTTTCCGCTGTCACCTATTGGTTATAGTTTCCTTAATATAACCTATCCAGGGAATTTTAAAGCCCTGATCCATGGCCAAACAATCCGTTAAAATCAAGCGGTTCAAACCTTTATCTTCACGTGACCGGATCTTTATCCAGTAAAGTAATGTTTTAATTGCCACTTGATCCACCAGATAATCCACCCCTACGTCTTCATGGACACACCAATCTGTTGTACCTTGGGGGACGCACAGGATCCGCCATAAAAACATATTTTCCGCCACCTGTAAACTATGAGAGAGGATATGCCCCACACTTTACTCAGTAGAGGCCCGTGGTGGGAGTGCTGCCAGGCGCTGACGTGGGGCGGGGGAGGGGCAGGATGGGGGTAGTAAACTACAGATTACGGCCGATTAGAGGTAAGTAAACATAAAGATAAATAAAATGAATTTTGTTATGTGCGCTGCATCGCCAAATGCACTTAACTCAGGGAAGGAGCTGGACAGTAAAAAACACATTAACTATTCCCACTTCAACAAAACTTATCTTAGGGAAGGTTTTGGACAGTTAAAAAGGCAACATGTACTATTCCCACCCCATTTTAACTGAGGCCAGGGAAGTAGCTGAATAGTAAATAGGCAGCATTTATGATTCCCACTACAATATCACTTTACTCAGAGAAGGTGCTGGATTCCACTGTAATTTAACACATTGCAGGGTCTGGACTCTAAACAGGTAACATTTAGGGAGTCATTAGTGAAATGGGACCACCTGCCACAAGGGCGGGGTCCCGTGGGGGCCATTAGGATGTGCCCACCACAGTGGCGGGCGCATCCTGCATTCCTGACATTGTGGCGGGAGGTGCTGAGTGCACCTCCCGCCACAACTTGACTTGTTGACCGGGCGGAAAAGCGGCGGACGGTCTTTACGTCCGCCCGAGTCCCCCCGCCATAGTAATATGGCGGGGGGAAATGCATGGCGGACATGGACGGATCTCGGGGGGATCGCCACCGCCATGCGAGTGGTGGCAATCTGCCCAAGATCCTAATGGGCCCCTAAGTATTCACAATAAAATAAAACTTACATTTGCAAATATATTGTAAAATGTTTAAAATATTTCTCACAAATAGTAGTCAATAAAAAATCTTATAAATAGTAAAATCATTTTTACAAGAATATTAATAATTTTTCTACAAATATTTTTTTTAAATGTGTTCTTTTAAATTTTGCAAATATCTTTAACAAAGTAAAATAATTAAAAACATTTTGGATGTTTTGTTATAAATTTGTCATTTCATTTTTTTCTTCATATTTTCATTAAAATAAAATCTTAAGTATAATATTATTACAATTTTACCTTTAAAAAAAATCTTATACCTAGTCAAATATGTTTTACAAAAATATTAATCATTTTTCTTCAAACATACTTTTTTGCCATTCTTTTTCATTTTTCAAATTTCTTTAGCAAAGTAAAAAAATTAAAACTTTTTGAAATTTTTGTTATAATTTTGTAATATTTTTAAAAAAAATAATATTTTCTTTCAAATAAAATCTTAAATATGTTATTACATTACAAAAATAAATAATAAAAAAATCTCCCAAACTAAATATAAATTGTGTAAACTTGTAAGAATGAGAGTAGGCAGCGTAGATGATGAAATAAGATGCACGTTTATTCAGTTTTATTTAGGAGTCATAGGTTACAGATATTGTAAGAAGTAAGGTAGCAGACCCACCGGGAGCAGCATCCCAGCTCCTCTGCCCTCTATCACCAACTGACATTCACTCAACCAGGCATACATGAACATTCTAATACATCACACACACTATGGCTGAGCAACAGGGCACAGAATCCAAAGGAAGAAATACATAGCAAGAAGAGTAGGATACCATACATTGTACAACACACTTTAATATGTTTTCCTAATTAAATATAGTACTTTTATTATAAATACATCCAAAAATCAACTCTAATAGATATTCTTTTTTTTAAATACCCATCTTTATCCTCCACAAACTCTACATCCCACTCCTAAAATGTTTGCATATTTTCTAAAATGAATATTTTTTTTACATTAAAAAGAAAAAAGTTACAATTAAAATTTTAAAATACACCCGTCCATTTTTCCCTAAATACCTAATATCCCACTTGTAAAGTGTGTACAAATTGTAAAATAGAATATATATTTTTTGATTAACATAAAAAGACACAACATTATTTAATATTTTAAAATACTAACCACCATTTTTCCCTATAACCCCAACATCCCACTCCTAAACTTCCCTCTCAATTTGTATATTTGTTTTAATTAACATAAAAAATAGACAGTAAAAATGTAATTGTTTTAATACTCCCACCCTTATCCCCTATAAACCCAACTCTCTGTTCCTACAATATTTTCATTTTTTCTGAATGTGTATATTTTTTTCATTACAGAAACAAATACACAATAATAATACATTTTTAAAATACTACCCACCGTTATCCATTATAAACCCAACATTCTGCTCCGAAAAATATATAATTTAACAAAAGAAATACAATTTAACTAATTAAATGTCTATAAACAACTTATAAAAATTAACTAGAACATTTACAAACATTTACTATAAATAAAAAACACAAACAGAAAAAATTACTTTATATTACACACTATTTTTCATTAAAAATCAATATTATATACAACAATATGAATTACATCGATATTCACTAGATTGATAGTAAATACAACACCTAAAATTGATATTTTGACAATGATATTACATGCAACCATATTTACTGTCACAAAATTCCTGACTCAATATTTTTGTTACACATTTTTTCCAATATATTGTCTGAATACTTTGGTTTTACTGTTCCTAAAGACGATGATAGCAATAGAAGTACGTATGCAAGTGCCATTGAAATGTGCGACAAAATTGATTATCCTTGCAGTAAAATCAACAAATTGATGGCAATAAATCTGCTTTTGATTTGCACCTAGAGATGAAAAAGTGAGGAGATTTTAAACTTTGGCAAATTTTGCTGGTCAAGAATTCATGAGGTCAGTCTCTGAAGTAAGTGCGTTTTAAAAGAATCCATGAAGGAACACATTGCGAAAAAGAATAAATAAACTAAAAAAGTAGAAAAAATATTACTGCTCAGGTAATAATCTTTAAAGCTCATGCTGAAAACCAAGTAAACCTGAGACAGAACAAAGTGATCCCAATAACTGGATCAATAACGATCTCACCTACCCGCAAGTGCTTTCCATCTCACTACCATCTTATAAAAGTGCCACTTATGGATAGCAAGTTTTGAATCTGCTGCAGATGTAACCATCTCTGTGGTATTGTTAGAGTAAAATATTTAGAAAGGTAATTAGGCATCAGACCATGCAGTGCGTTCCATACAATGCATAGTACCATCATCTTAGTCTGGGACATCACTAATGGCCAAGACAAAGTCAGTGGCAGCTGGTGACATTTGAAAGTGGTAGCCTGAAAAGAATAGGTTCAACAAAATGTGCTTTGGTTAACTGGATTTCTGATATGGTGTTATACAGGGCACAAGTCCAAAAAAAAGGAGTGGGTGGACTAACCAGGTTTGGCAGTATCCAAGTGAAATCATGACACGTGCATCACAGCACATGATGTCACGATGTGCGACATTTCACATGACATAACTGGAAGTGGCATCAGATATTAAGACTTCATACATGTTTATCAGGTATATAACAAGTACATTTCGGCACATTATGAGATATACCAAATGAGATTTGGTGTCGGGTTTGTGCCAAAAAAGTGGCGCAACCCGACGAAAAATCTGGGCCTCAACTAATATATTTATTATTTTAAACACTATCACAAAAAAATTGGCAACAAGGAGAAGCATGACAGTACATCTGTTCTGCTTAATTGGTTGCAAAGTCTGCATTTTTAAATATTTTTTGGGATAAGGCATCTGCTGTAAAGGTGCCCAGTAAATCTCAGGGAATAGTAAGAGAACTCTGGATGTGAATGCGTTTGTTGGAGAGAATTTTTTTTGTGAAGTCCCAGATTTGAATCAAAGTAGCATAGCGAGTTAATGTGTCATCTGCATGATACATGATGTGCTTTGCAGGAGACAGATTTTTATTTTATGTAGATAGTAAATTGGGTTACTACTTTAAACACAGAGATCCTTTTGTTACCTGCAGTTCATAAATTGTTATCTTTGTAATATAGCACAGTGAGCTATGAAGGACATGTGACTCTTGCACCTTGTAACCCTGTCTCATTTAACGCCGCTTGTACATTGACATATACATTTATTGTCAATGTATAATGTGTATGTTAAGTAAAGAGCTCTTAAACCCTGCATTGTGTTGCGTAGCGCTATAAAAGAGATAAAATTGTGCTATTAAAATTGTTTGTGCAAATACTGGGACAGACCAACACACCTGACATTCTTACAGCGCATGTATCTGTTATATACACGGACTGACCAAAGGCAAAAGCTGCCTCTCTTAAGTACCTGAGAAGAGATAACAAGCTGTGTGCCTTTGTTTCCCCTCCGTGGCATTTACTTTTAAGTGTGAGGTCCCAGGCCGCCTCCAGTCAGGATATTCAGGCAATAGGAGGCCTGAAGGCCCCTTAACTTTGGCCCAGCTGGAGGTGAAAAAAAGCTTCCTCACTCCCTGCACGTTGCTGCTCAGAATGAAAGCAGACAACATACAGGTGCTGCTGAACATGTCCCGGTGTCTGAAAAATTACACCGGGACAAGTTCTGCATATTTCTGTGGGCCCAACATCTTGGCAGGGGGGACAGAGTCCACCCTGTGAAAATAGTGGGTGGACGCCGTGTACCTGCGTGTACCCCTAACTTGTGCCCTGGTGTTATATAGTTGCACCACATATGGAATTGTGTCATGAACTTTGCGCAATATAGCTTATATTACCCCACTGATAGTCATTTTATGAACCAATGAAAGGTTGAAATCTGAAAGGCACCAGCAAAGTGTCTGAAGTAATACCTGCCTGTTATTATGTAAATCACTGCAGCATGTGCTCAGCTATCTTACCAAATAGGAGTAACACTGTAGAATGCTTAAGTGGACCTGCTTCATGGGTAGCTAGAGTACCCACTGTCTTGTTTCCTTAGTTATGTTGCTTTTACTTATTTTACTCTTCTTTATATTTTGATGTTGTTGTTGCCTACCATTCAGTTGCATTCCTTTGCGTGGCTACATAAAGAAGGCAGACTAACTTAAGGAATGATTTAAGGTAGTCTATCCTACAGCGCATCTAGCGTATCCCACTAGCAAAAGGTATGTAAAGGTCTCACGTACGAGGCATTTTTACGATCACAAACCCTGCGAATCACAACATTGAATGCGTGTGTGGAGTAAGGGAGAATTTTACGGATAATGTGGATCAATTATGTCACTGTAGGAATGGTTCTGTAGGTTTGTCTCTGGATTGTTCTTTGCATGTACAAGAGTTAGTGTGTGTTTGTTGTGAACAGAGTATTTTAGAATGATCTGGGGAATTCACTTACTGTAATGTTCTGAATTTGAGATTTGAGATTGCAGGAGGCTGGGGGTGCGGTGAAGGAGAGAGCACAGGGAGGAGGGATTGCAGGACTAAAGCACTGAAGTTGAAGGATACCACAGGAGGCTGATGGCCCAGAAAGAGCATCAGGAGGAGAGGGAGCATACGACCAATGTAAAGGTGTCAAACGATAGCACTGGAGACTTCTAGCACACAAACAATGTGCTGGAACAGAGGGAACACAGTCAGCAAATGGGGTTTACTGTCTAGGAACTAGGTAGACATAAGGGAGAGCACAAAAACAGTACAGCCTGGCAGGAGGGAAGATAAAGGCTGGGGCTCGAGAGGAGCAAGGGCAGAGTGAGAGATGGGCAGCCATGTCAGACAAACTCAGGGCCGGACTGGCTACCGGGCAAATGTGTGTGCTGCTGATCTAGGGGCTAATTTCATTGTGGTGGGGGCTTATTTCGTTGATGGGGACCTGCATGCGATTTGAAATAAAAAAAGCAAAATGAATTTCGTTTTGCACACGCAGGTCCCCATCAACGAAATAAGCCCCCAGCACGGCAGCACACACAACTGCCCGGTAGCCAGTCCGGCCCTGGACAAACTAACAGCTATGTGGTTATACTGAATATGCGGTTCCCTACATCATTGTCATATGAAATCTCCTTATTGATGTAATAACTACACTTTCACAATTGCTTTATTAACCTTCTAGCTTTCTCAAATATTCTTGGAAAGGCACCATTTGCCCACTCTTTTTTCAAACTTTTCTCAGGGAAGGACACTAGCCCCCCCCCACACCCTCCCTGACACCCCCACCTCCCCAACACCCCTCCTAATGACGTTCAGGCTCACTCACTGCACTCCCCACTGGGCACTCATCACAAACTTTTACGCCCACCACTTTCAAATGCCACCATCGGCCCAGGACATGGCAAACTGTTTTTGTTTATGGGCTCCTGTCACCTCACCTGGGGACAAGCTCGGGTGGGGGGGGGGAGAGGGGGTGGATGGAGGTTTCATTTTAGCTAATGTTACCCAGGTGCATCCAATATGCAAACGCAGGTATTTAAGTTTCCCTCCGGCACACAACAGATGCAGTGCAAGGTTCTCTCAAACTAATATAAACCTATTTTGACATGTGCTTGTGTTGGTTGTCTGTTTATATATGTCATATTGTGCAACCTCCTCTGATGTATCTGTAAAATGTACCTTCTGTCCTGAATTTTTGTCCTGAATTTTGACCCTTTGTCCTGAATTTTTACACTCACTGTCCTCTATTTGCATCCATGCCAGTTGGTCACCCTATGTGGGACACCGCTGCTGTTGATCTGGCATCAGGGAATTGGGTCTGCTAAAGGGTGCAGTATGGCAAAAGATAAACCCGGAAAGACGGTGCAGCCTAACAAGATAGATAATTGTACTCACCCAGGGCCCTCAGAGGCAATGGCGGAACAGGTTACTGAGGGGGATCAAGCTGTTGCTCAGAGTGGCCCAAGTATGATGGACATTATCGCTGCCATTACGAGCTCCGAGGAGGAAATGTTTCTAAAAAAAGTTGACACAGCAGCCACGGAGTTTGGCCTGCATCGAGCTGACTTCAGTAACATGTTGGAACGAGTGTCAGCGTCTGAGGATATGTTGCCGAACCCAGCAGGAAGGAGACTCACTGGAAAAAATTGTTGCGGATCTCCGTGCAGCAACTACTGTATGGAAGTCCACACAGAGGATGCAGAGGCGCGGTCTCAGAGAAACGATTTGTGTTTTATGGGCTTTGCAGAGCTGGTGTAGAGACAGTCCGCAGAATTGTTACGGAGGAGTGAGTTGATAGCTTCCGTTCTGAAGTCACGGAAAAGATCAAACTTTTTTTTACCATAGAAAGAGCTCGGTGTGGGCTGGGGCAGGAGCATAAGCCGGGCACCACCTCATGCCCTCATTGCCAAGGTTTTCAATGACAGAGACCGTGACTCTATCTTGCAACGTACTAGGGCGCATGGTACACCTCGGTACGAGGGATGTCACATTATGAGTTTTGCGGATTATACTTGAAAGGAGCAAGAGTGTAGAGACGCTCTAGATGTTGCACGGCACGTCGGCGGACGTGACGTGCAGGCGGCCAGGATTGGCTGCTGGTGTTGGGGGCGTGGCTGAGCCAGAGAGCGCGAAAGATAGCGGGAAGAGCGGGCGCTAGAGCGAGAGGCTCGGTGCTCTTTGGGATTATCAGAGTTATAGCTAATAAATAATTGTTAACTACAGTAAGGGCTCAGAGTCATCATTGGAGTCTGCCTACATCATTACAGTGGCGACGAGGGTGGGATTGAAGACCCCCCAGCAAGGCAGAACCGCAGACTCAGCCCTAAGCGACAAGCAAGCACCAGAAGCTTCAGAACCACCCCACAAGGTACAGAGGAGCGAGACTACCTGGTGCAGGAGAACAGGTACCCCAAAGAGCGCGGCAGAGCCCGGCACACAGGAGGGTGTGGCGCAGAGGAAGGAAAAAAAGGGAGAAAAAACCCAGGAACCCTAGAAGTAAGGCAGGAGGTGAGCGCCAGCCCACCCAGCGAGCAGCAGACCAGTGAGCACGCGCTGGAGGGTTCACAAGGAGCCGAGGGGGCGGACAAGGACAGTCCCCGAACCCCAGCAAGTGGAGAAGAACAAGACGACGCACCAGGGAGTCCCCGTGGCCAAGTAAGATCGCTACCTGCAGTGAAGAGCGAGAAAATGAGCGCGCAAGCAGGCTACGCGATGGCTCCGGTACAGTTCTTACCGCGCCCGGGAGAACCCCTCATGAAATGGGAGGACTGGAGGGAATACATCGACAATTTCATAGGTGTACTCGAAGATGAGAATGAGGAGGTATTCAAACCCCAGAGGAAGAAACGTATTTTACTATTGAACTTAGGCCCAGAAGGACTCCGGATTTACAAGAGCTTAGTCCCGAAACAGAGAACATCCACAGACGACGATGTATACGCACAGGCGCTCGAAGACCTCAACGAACACTTCAGACCGGCGATGTGCGTGTCGGTGGATAGGTTTAATTTCCAACAGAGGAAGCAGAAACAAGGAGAAACAGTGGAGGAGTATGTGGCGGCACTGAAACGACTGGCAGCCACGTGCAGGTACGCCAACTGGGAAGAGGAATTCATCAAGGACCAGGTGGTGATGCATACCACGTGCTCGAATGTGCAAGACAAGCTGTGGGCTAGTGGAGACACCACACTGAAGGAGGTATTGGTCATCGTGAAGAGAGCGGAATTAGCACGGCGATGCGCTGAAGTGACAAAAAAGGATATGGCGTCCAGCACGATGGTGAACAAAGTGGATGCAGAGGGGACTAGCAGAGAATACCGAAACAGAAAACCAACAGAAAGAGGGCCCAGCAAGTGGCAAAACAGCACGAACACGTCGAGTAATCGAGCGGGAAGCAACAGGAAGTCATGCTACAGGTGTGGAAGCTGGTCGCACGAGGCGCACGATCGGAAATGCCCTGCGTTTCGCGCCAAGTGCGCGTTCTGTGGAATAATCGGCCACTACGAGAAGGTTTGCAGGAGGAAGGCCTCCAAGAGCATGGTGAGATGCGTGGATCAAAGCGATGACCATCCGGAAGGCGAGTCGGAGCCAGAAGAGGTCACGGTGATCTACATTGAGGATCAGGTACTAAGCACGGAGGGAAAAGTTCTAGACAGAGAAGGTAGACGCACGATGAAACCGGTGTTGGAGATGGCTATAGGCGGCGTCAAGATCAACGTGGTGGCAGATACAGGGTCTCCCTTCACCATCATCCAGAGAGCAGTGTGGGAGGAGAAATTTGTGCCACGGCTCGGGCCAGAGCTGGAAAAGCTAGACATCCGCCCGGTCACGTACAACGGAGATCGGATCCCCATGGCAGGATTCAGACCCTTGACCTTCGAATTTCGAGGCCGGTCAGCACACTGCAAACTCTACGTGTCGGAGAGGGGCCCGTCAGTCTTGGGTTGGCTGGATCAGGGCGACCTGGGAATCAAGCTGGATCCGGGTGGCAAGGAGCAAATTCTCCTGACGGACCAGGTGGCCGGGCCAAGTCTGGACAAATGGAAAACCGAATATCCAAAGGTATTTGGGGGCACAGTGGGGAAGCTGGAAAAATTCGCCCACAAGATCATCCTGAAGGAGAACGCTGTCCCGGTGGCCCACAAGGCCAGGAACGTCCCGTTGGCAGTGAGAGACGCTGTGAGAGCAGAACTACAAGACCTGGAAAACAAGGGCATCATAGAACCCATCACGTGCGCCGAGTGGCTGGCGCCCCTGGTAGTGGTCAAGAAACCCAACGGTAGGGTCCGGTTGTGCGTTGACCTGAGGGAACTAAATAAAAACATTGTGGTGGAAAGATTCCCCTTGCCCAGGATAGAGGAGATGCTAGCCAGCACCAGGGGGATTAAGTGGTACTCAACAATAGACTTGACCTCTGCATATCATCAGATTGCTCTGCATCCGGACAGCCGCAAATTAACATCTTTCATCACTCCGTTTGGGTGCTATCAATTTCGCAGGATGCCATTCGGGTTAGCTTCTGCAGCGGCGGTGTTCCAGAGGATGATGCACCAATTATTCAAAGACATCAAGGAAGTCCAATACTTCCAAGATGACATCCTGGTGATGGGCAGAGACATACCAGACCACGACAGGAAGTTGGCAGTAGTCTTGAAGATCCTAGAAGGAAAAGGACTCACGGCTGAATGGTCCAAATGCAAGATAGGGATGGACTCGGTTACCTACCTGGGGCATGAGATAGGGGCGCAAGGCGTGACCCCCAAGGCCGACAATGTCAGGGCGATTTGCGAAGCACCACCCCCCTCCACCAAGGAAGAAGTCAGGTCATTCCTGGGGATGGCAGAGTATTATGGGAAATTTGTACAGCACTTTGCCTCTAAGACTCATCATATGAGACAACTAACGAAAGAGAACACTGAATTCAAGTGGTCGGAGGACACACAAAGGGAATTCGAGATTATCAAAAAGGAAGTGGCAGGGGCCATACCCCTTCAAGGGTTCGACCCTCAAGGCAACACCGTCCTCACAACGGACGCCAGCGACAAGGGACTGGGTGCAGTCCTCATGCAAGACCGAGGGCGAGGTCAGCTGGAGACGATCTGCTTCGCCTCGCGCACACTGAGTGAGACAGAAAGGAAGTACAGTGTGATAGAAAAGGAGATGCTGGCGGTGGTGTGGGCCACCACGCGCTTCCGACAATTCCTGTGGGGCACCAGATTTCAGCTACGGACCGACCACAAACCACTACTGAGAGTGCTGACATCGAGTGGCCACGCAGAGGCGACACCCCGGATATCGAAGATGTCGCTAAAGCTCTTAGAGTTTAGGTATGATGTGGAACATATACCAGGTAGCAAGAACAAGGTAGCAGACTACCTGAGCCGAGCGGCGGCTATGGAACCCAGTGAAGAGGACAAGGCATGCACGGAAGAATGGGTGGCACTGATGGAGGATCATGAAAGTGTTATCAGCCTCCAGGAATGGACACAAGCGTATGCAGAGGACCTGACGTTGGAAGAGGTGAAAACTTACATCACTCATGGATGGCCGGATAAGAGACGGGTTCGGAAGGAACTCAACCCCTATTTTGAAGTGAGGGAGGAACTCTCCCTGGACAATCAAGGAACATTTGTATATAGAGGAGAGAAAGTTGTCCCTCCAACGAACATCATACCCCGACTGCTGGACATGCTGCACGAAGGGCACCTGGGCATAGGGAAACTTAAACTGAGGTCCAAGCAGAACTATTGGTGGCCGGGAATGGACATAAGAGCGGAACGACATGTGAGAGAGTGCGTGAGGTGCCAGGGCGCAGACAAGACACTCAAACCCCTGCGCCCTGCATTGGGTGCATTCGAAACTCCAAAGAACCCCTGGGAAGAGTTGTCTGTCGACATCTTAGGCCCCGTCTTAGACACCCAAGGGGTCCAGAAGTACGTGTGTGTCCTTGTGGACAGGTTCTCGAAATGGCCAGAGATCAAGATCGAGGAAACCATGGACACGGACACCATAGTGAAGTTCCTGGCAGACACTTTTGTAAGGGAAGGCATACCCAAGTCTATCCTCAGCGATAACGGACCCCAGTTCCGATCGGAAAAGTGGGACAACTTCCTAGGAAGGAACGGCATCCAAGCGAAGCACACAGCAATATACCACCCCGCGGGAAACGGCCAAGTCGAACGCTTCAATAGGGTGGTGATGGGGTCGATCCAAGCAGCCATCTCAGACCACAAAGACTGGGAGAAGGACATATGGCACATGTTGTGGGCGTACAGGATCACTCCCACAAGTACGGGATTCAGCCCCTTCCAGCTGCTGCGCGGCCGAGAACCGTTCACTCAGGACAACCGGGTGTGGAAGGAAAAGACAGTAGTAAGTGAATGGTCCCCTGCTGTGGTGCGGGCCAACATTGAGAAGGCCAAGGCAGTATACACCAGACATTATAATGCCCGGAGGAACGTGCGAGACACAGAACTCAAAGAAGGAGAATGGGTTAGAGTCAAGCTGCCCACTCTACAAAGAAAAGGAGAGAGCAAATACAGCAAGCCCCTGCAGGTGAAGGAAATTAAGGGAAGAGCGGCCAGGCTGAGTGACGGAAACATATGGTCACAAGACCGCATGGCCAGATGTAATAAGATCTTAGTGTGGGACTGTGATAGGGCAGACGGAGAATCAGAAGAATGCGAGAGTGAAAAGCGAGAACATCAGGAGAACGGGATCACATTGAATGAAGGAGAGCAAGGTCAAGGAGAAGCAAGGGACAGAGAGCAGGAGACAAGAGATGAGGAGAATGGCGATAACAGAGTCAGACAAGGTGAAGAAGAAAACAACACCACCCCTGCGAGACGAACACGGAGTGGTAGAGCTGTGGTGAGGCCAACGAGATTCAGAGACTATGATTTGAGCGACGGACTGTAAGTTGAAATGTTTGTACGAAAAAGGGGAGATATGTAGAGACGCTCTAGATGTTGCACGGCACGTCGGCGGACGTGACGTGCAGGCGGCCAGGATTGGCTGCTGGTGTTGGGGGCGTGGCTGAGCCAGAGAGCGCGAAAGATAGCGGGAAGAGCGGGCGCTAGAGCGAGAGGCTCGGTGCTCTTTGGGATTATCAGAGTTATAGCTAATAAATAATTGTTAACTACAGTAAGGGCTCAGAGTCATCATTGGAGTCTGCCTACATCATTACAAAGAGCTTCGCAAGAGTTTCATCTTTACCAAAAAGCATTTACGGGACCTTGATCTTATATATGGTTTGTTGTTTCCTGCATGGCTCAGAGTGCAGCACAAGGGATACTCTGGGGGGAGAGAAGCAGAGAACTCCCTTGGGCCGGAAACAGGATCCCTCGACTGCCACTCGATGAAGCACAAGAGCGTGTCGAAGCTCAGCGGAATCAGAGACATGCACTGGGGTCAAACAAACTGACAGATAGTGGTGCGCCCGATGGTGCACGTGAGGGCTTGAACTCTGTACCGGACACTGAGGAATCCTTCTGGCAGCATCGTTGAGACAGAGACAGCCTCAGCGACAGCACCGACACGGGAATGCTTCCATGGATGGCTGGTGTCAAAGGCCTTGGGTGCTAAGGGGCCTGCTGACTAATGATTTGCAAGACGTTTTGAGAGGTTGAAGGCCCGGGTAAATCTCTGACCTGCTGTGGCCCAATGGCGAAGAAACGGCAATGTATACTTCTGGCCAGGTTTATAGGGCATGGGAATGGGCGGTTCGGAGAGTGCTCAAGCGCGCCCCTTATGCATCAGATATGTTTATATGGTCCCTACAGCCCTTCTTTCAAGTAACGCAATCAATGGCGACGGACCGTTGGCGTGCAGGAGGCTGTACCACTCTCTGGGATCTGTACCCAAACAGTAGATTTATAACACTTCAGGATGCCGAGGAGACTTTTCAACTTGGTCACAGGCAATTCTTGCAATTTGCCAAGTTGGTGGTCACTGCTCCTGCCATAGGGCCCTCATGCCCCAAGGCTCCTCCGGAGTTTGCTACACCAGCTACATTATTGAATATGGTGTGGGGCTGGGGATTTATCTCCATTTTATATAGGGCACTCCAATAGAATGTTCCCAATGGACCATTACCGATACAGGATAAATGGCATGCTGGGACACCAAATCATCGAGAGGCAGTGGGGCTCAGTGCATGCTGTGGTACAAAAAGCCACAGCTAATGCAAGGTTTAATTTGATTCAGTATAACATCATTCACCAAGTACAGTTGACCTTGGCTATTTTACACATAATATACATGGGAAGGGCCTTCGTTGCTCTCCGTTGCTCTGCGGAATAAGCGGATTTCCTACATGTTCTGGGAATGTCAGGCATTACACACGTACTGGCGGACTGTGACAGACAGGCTTCAGGCGGCAAAGGGTTGGGTGGTCCAGAGGAACCCTAAGCAATGTCTGCTGGGTTTGCTACCTGTCCGCAAAAAATAGGCCCTGAGTGAGAAAGTAGGTTTAGTCCTGTCAAAACGACGAATCGCCATTCTCTAGCTCGCCTGTACCCCTTCCGAAGTGCGTGTAGGGGTGACAGATGTGGCTTGATGGGCAGTGGCTGAGGAGAGGCGAATGTGTAAATGTAGGAAAGATGTAAAACTTGCAGACGATTTACAGGTGTGGGCTTCCATGCTGGTGGACTTCCTTTCTCCCCTGATGCTAGAGTACTCGAGACTGTCAATATCTCGATTTAGGCACTGTGGTAGTATACTTTGGAGTGTGATAGGATATCATGAAGTCCGGCCTCAGCAGATATGTTTGGTGCCTAGGATCCTAACCGGCATATGATAGGAAATGCTCGTGACAATGACAGAATATGCTTGAATGCTAAAATGTTTTCAACAGCCAATTTCTAACTTTGTTAACTAGATTGGTAAAGTAAGGGTAGAGCGAGAATGGTTTGGGGTAAGGGGAGGGATGTTTTGAATTTGTCTTTATAATATATGTGGTATATGGATATTACTTGTTGAATTGCCAATAAAGATGATATTTTTTTTTAAAAATCGAACGTTTTGTTTTCTGTCATGTGTATCCTACTTCAATCGTCCATGCTGGGAAAATGTATACATGTTGGGAACATTTGGGGAGGAGCTAGCATTAGATTCTCAACTGCTTCGGGTGGCAAAGCTCTGTCTCTGTTGCGATATCAATATTTTGGCTTGTTTTGGCATAATAAACATATTTTCAACTTCATGTAGTCCTCTAGCCATTTTTCTTCCACAGGTGTTTATCACTCTCTATGACTATCCCTGGGGGGTAGAAGATTTGCAGCGAAAGAATGCTTGTTAGGTCCTCTTTGGAGGGCACGGATATTATTTGGCAACTGTAATTGTGTCCATATTTGTAATTTTAAGACAGTATATTTGTTGATCACCTTGTGGGAATACTTATAGTCCATTCAGTAGGCCTGAATTGTATACAGTAACAAGCCAATGATAAGGGCAACAGGTCTTACTGGTTCATTGGGGAAAAGTTATGTCAAATGCCATAGGTGTGATCTGTTTATTATGAAAAGTTGCGATAAAAGCGGAAGCCTTTACTTATTTCGTTTGAAAAACATATGTTAATGCCAATAGGACTTTTATGGTGGATTGTTATTACATGATGTTAAATGCCATATGCAGGTATTTTGTAACACAGAATATCACAAATGACCTTAGTAGGCGATGGTGTCAGGTGCCCCTATTAACAAAGCATGTGGGTGAAGACTTGCATTATGAAAATCCTTGCTAGATCCTCTAAGGAGTTCCTCACAGCTTTAGCTGTCTGCATAGCTCTATTAATCAAACAAAAATCATAAAAACAAACATACCTACACATATAGACATACATGTATATACATACATACACAGACAAACTTTGGGTGAACCCTCATTTGATAATTTTAAACTAATATTTGCATCCTGCTTGCATCCCTGACGGCATTCCGTATAAAGCAATGAATCAGCCCAGTTCAGTAATTGACTGTACTGCCCTGTGGGTGACTGCATAATTTTGCCTTACCATGGATATGTAACAACCTGAGTGTACTTCTGTGCCAGGAATAGGGAAGGACATGGCTTTTGTAGTTCGGACTGGACTGTTCCCATGGGGCACAGGGTCAGCGCTGATTTGCATATTGCCATTGTCTAACCCAGGGTGGTGTGGAGTGGAAAAACGATGGATTTGGGCCCAGATCTTTGGACTGGGGTGAATGTGTGACATTGATCCACATTCTGTCCATCATTGTTGTGTTTGCAGGTACCGCTCTAAGTGTACTGGGGATGCTCAGACGTGAGTCCCAGGCACTCCACACCACTGGAATCAAGCTAGCCGGGCTGATGAGAGGTGTTACCTCGAAACCGGGCCGGTCCTCGGATGCTTGTTTCCGTTCTGGGAAGGACATGGCTTTTGTAGTTCGGACTGGACTGTTCCCATGGGGCACAGGGTCAGCGCTGATTTGCATATCGCCATTGTCTAACCCAGGGTGGTGTGGAGTGGAAAAACGATGGATTTGGGCCCAGATCTTTGGACTGGGGTGAATGTGTGACATTGATCCACATTCTGTCCATCATTGTTGTGTTTGCAGGAATAGGGGAGACATTCCTTTATTTTTCAATATCCTTCTTTTATTGGTCCACTTTCCTTTCTTTCCTTCTACTTTTATTATCTTGTTAGATTATTTTAGTGTCCTGCAGCTCCCTACAACAGTGCTTCCTAAACACTTTAGAACCCTGATCCAGTTCTTAGAACGACAAACTTTCGTGACCATTTAGCTTTAATGGGCATATGGTGGGTGATTTTGTAATGTAACTAAAGCATTGTGTGGTAGCACCCTGTCACTTAAAGAGAGCACATTTCCCATTGAAATAGCCACTAAATTTTCACAGATGTCCAGTTTTACTGGAAAACAATATTGCTTGCAAATAATAATGAGTGGAATTTCAGTGAATATTTATCATTTGTGCAGCACCAAATTATGGGGGCTCATTACGATGCCGGTCAGACCGGCTTCCATAGTCGTGTCGTCGGTGGTCCGACAACCGCGCTCTCATTGGAAGCGTTCGCTCTGACCGACGGATTTCAATGCTTGCGAATACACAGCAATCTGACCACTGCGGTCCTTCTGACACCGCCAGGAAATGTCAACCACGGTGGCGTCGGAGAGGATCAATGGAGCCTGTGGACAGCCGACCACCTTACGAACAGCCCACACATTTACAATGACCTTTCCAAAGAGTCAATCGCGGAGGTCCAACTACCTCATCTGAGTTGGTGGAAAGAAAGGGATATAAGCCAGAAGTGTGCCTGTGCACAGCTTCTCATGTCCTATGCCAACATGGAGCCTATCGTACATGTCCTGCCGCCGTTGTATGTGCTCGATGACACCCAAAATCAACACCTTCGTGGATGCAACCGCCAGTAAGTCTTACACCTACCCGTGTACATGGAATACTCAGCAAATCGATGCACTATCATGGAAAAGCAGGGGCTTACCATGCTCAATATGAGTGGGGGGTGTAAGTAAGCGGCATGTTTCCAAGTCATCACGCCGGGACATCTTGCCAAACATATTTCATGAGAAGCAGGACACGAGGGGGCCTGAAGAGACAGTGGAAAGAGTGAGTAGTGAAAGTTGTGCAGCAGGGCTTAAAGTGGTCCGGGGTCTGCCGGTGCAAAAGCTTTGCACCAGCAGGACGAAGAAGCAGATGAAGAGACGGGTTCCATTGGACTCTGCATATTTGCTCTAACCCTCAGCGAGCAAATTAAATTCAACTGCCCCTGATGTAACTGCATCGAGACTCATAATACTCCAATACCAGTATTGTCAGGTCGAAACTGAAGCGTTATAATAATATTATGCATGAAGTCACAGTTGTTGCACCAATGACTAATGAAACTAACAACCATTGGCAAATCCAATAGTCTTGGCAGCTTATAGATGCAATGTAACTCTTTGTATCAGATAACTTCAGGTTGTGCAAATACAGAGGTTTGTGAGGGACAATATGCAAAACATAGATTTAAAGCTTACATGCTTGAAAGCCACGCCCTCATGTACATCAGACACGCCTCTGTGAGACCCCCCCAGTACAGCCATCACACTCAAAATCCTCTAGTGAAGAAGACGAAAAACACAATGAAACCCATCAGAACATAGAAGACAGAGAGCATGTGTATGTGTCAGTGTGGGCAGATCAAACATCCCAGGTGAAAATCTACAGACACTGCACATCACCTGCCTGAAAGCACTCCTAGCCAATGTTGTCCCACACTATACATCAATCATGGGGTTGTGACATTACATACACCCCCCTGGGGACACAACACTGTGGATAAGGCTTAGGGTGTTGTAGTCCTAGTCCTAACAAATTTGGTGAGTCCTGTATGCAACATCACAGAATGCATGTTCCCATCACATCTGCATGATGGCCTCTATGTCCAGGCCAGTGCCAATGTACAGTCACACTCTTGCAAACTCTACATGTGTGCACATCTCAGAAGCTGGTGTACTGATGTGTGCGATAAACAGTGTCACAAAACATCACCACCTCATGAATAACATAGCAATCATCTTCTGTGACACCATAAGCGAGGCCCTTTTGTGACATTGAACATACATCAGTATGGATGTCTCAGGAAAAGAAAGTACACCTCCACTCATAGAGCACTGTAATTGGCCTTCACACATCACCTAAATGAAAAAGGAAATGGATAACCACAAACCACAGCCTTATACATTTAAAGTCCACAATGTAAAGACTCCCGGGGATCCTGGAAGGCTACGGGCCAAGGCCACAATCCATATTGCACTCGCTTCAATGTCTCCATATGCACAAGACCTGTGGCATGACCTATATCAGGGACAACCAATATTGTCTTAAAGTAGCAGGCACATGTGGCTAATATGTAAGTGCAAGTCCTGAAAAAAACACTGCAGCAACAGCAGTTGTCAGACATCTAGTGAAAGTATGTGAAAGAACACAAATCTAAAAGTGTACATGGGCATCCAATGTATCAATTAGGTATTACAATACAACACCCCCCCATGTGTGGAGGAACACCTACTTTGTTCACATTAAACATATATCCACCCTACCTCTCAGGTAGTACAGCAAGCCAAAAGACGTGGACATTGGCCAAATCAAGCTGCAATATTTACCAAAGCAAATACCACCCAATGCAATCTCAGCCCCAATTGGAACTCATCCCACATATACATCCATTGAGCATTGACCGTCATCCTCTGTAACTACATGCCTTGTCCTAAGGTCTGACCATACTTGCCACTGCAAATGGATCAGCTACCATGGTCAAACAAACTCAATTGTAATCACACATTCCAAATTAGCCAATAACAACTAGTAGCATCAGTAGCAATGGCCGGACAAAGGTGTTCTAAACAAAAGCAAGTGGTTTATTATGAAGTACACATTGGGATCCAAAAACAAAGGCCAATGGCCAGTCCAAAATCCAAGATGTGGTCCAGCACACTGTTGTGCCACTTAACTTGCCGGCCCGAACACTGCCAGGGAAACCTCCCTGGAAAAGGACATCTAGTGGGCAGTTCAGGTACCTCTATGATGTTCTTTAGGTGGCCTAGGGTTGGGATCAGGAGGACTGGGTTGATCCTCGGGAGGGTTGGGCTTAGATTTGGGAAGGCTGGGTGTCACCATACGGGGGATTCGGTACATATGAAGGGTAGTGATGGCTATAGTTATGGGTAAGGGAGGGATTAGGGAGGGTGGGAGCAGTATTTTTAGTTTTTGGTTTGGGTTTTGGGAAAAGGTGTGCCAGTTTCTGGATGGGTGGGTTACCTTTTTTTCGGCCTTTTGGGGTAGGGAGGAGTTTAGTGGAGGGGTGGGGTTTTTGAGGTAGAAGTGGAAGGGAAGGATAGGGGTGGGAAAGAAGATCTTTTAGCTTTGGGAGGGGTGGGAAAGTGTGGCAGTGAAGAGTTCAAGGGAGAACATGGTATGTTTTTTGAGAGACAGTGGAGGAGGTAAGTCAAGGCGTTGGGTGTTGGAGGGAAAGGGATGTGAAGTCTGAGGTGTGGATGCATGTGCTGTTTATACATGTCTCTCTGTGTGTGGGTGATGAATGTCCCTGTCCCTGTGTAATGTGACTGTGGCTGGTGGTGTGGGTGTGGAGGCTGGGTGTATGATATTGGTAGTGGCTGTGTGTGTTGGTATGGTGCATGCCTGTATGTGGTGGCTGTGTCTGCTGGTGTGATGTCTGCCTGCATGTGTGTAGTGGCTATGTCCGGTGGTGTGGTGTCCGCCTTTATGTGTGTACTGGCTGTGTCTGGTGGTGTGGTGTCTGCCTGTATGTGTGTAGTGGCTGTGTCTGCTGGTGTGGTGTCTGGATCAATTTGTATTGTGGATGTATGTGGTGCAGTGGGTGTCTTGTCTGGGTGCATATCACTGGATGTGGTGATACGGGGATAGGGATTATGGATGGAGAAGAGGCAGGAGATTGGGTGGAAAGCTGGAATTTGGTGGAAGGCTGCCGTGAGTGTGGAAGCCAGAGCCTGAAAATATCTCTGTAGGGCAGACATGTCAGCGTGAATGCCTTCCAGGCACAACACCATTTGTGTCAGCTGGTGGCTTTGCACCTGGATGGCATTCAGCACTGCTGTTTGATCCACAGAGATCTGCCTCAGGATGTCGCTAGCCTTCACACTCAGGAGAGGCTGAGGCAGGGAGTAAGGTGCCTGGGGCAAAGGAGACTCCTCCCATCTTAGGGGAATGGGCCTGGACAGCCGAGTAGGAGCAGCAGGGAGGGTGAGATGGAACAAGGTGGTGGACATGGATGTTGCGGACGTATGTCCCGGGGGGTCCGCCACCACGAGGGAGTAGCCACTGCAGCTCGACTCTGATGATGACGATGCTGATGTGTCTTCTGGCTACTCCATGGCACTCCCATCGCCCTCTGGGCCACTGGTTCCCTCTGTGTCACTGGTGCAACAGCAACCACTGTGGCCAGCTCCTTCCTCAACGGTCTCAGCTCTGTCTCCTCTGCTGCCCTGGAGTGATGCTGAAATAATAGTAGCAATAGGTTAATTGCAATTGCACTGGGCAAACAGATCCTAACACAACAAATTACACAATTGCACAGATCATAGTACGTAGAAGGATGATTACATTGCCTCAAAAATTGGCATGAGCACATGCATGAATGCTACATGACCTGTGAACAGTCACACATAATGGTGTCATAACCACAGTCTGCTCCAACTGCATGTGCGACCTTCTCCCAAATCCAGCCTCATGTGTGTAGCAGAAGATGTCATCACCCTGTCAACCTAGGCCCTTGTAGCATACCGTTGTTACCTGATGTCATCAAATAGGATATCCACATAGAATGTATCACCACCTATCCACACAAGGCCCTGCAGTCAGGAAATGGTCAGGTGTCCTTAACCCACAACATGTAGAACTGCTTGGCACTTGCAACATTTAAGTTGCAGCAATATGTGACTACAAAGAAGAAGGTGACATGAAAGTGCCAATTCCACACTTTTCACATTTCTTAAGAGACACTTTCACATCTGTTCACTGCCAGATGACGCATTCGAAAGCTGCACATATGTAGCTTAGCTAGGTGTCACATGTAATACAGAAGAGTTGAATGTAGAGAATGTAACTACAAGTGGGTAGCAATTTAGGCACAAAGAAACATTGTACACGAGTCTGCCTAGGAACATCCCCAGTCATGATTGGTTCAAAGAGCACACCTTTTTCACATTGCAATTGTCAATGCCATTAGAACACTAAAAGTACATGATGCTCAAGAAATTTCAAGTCCATAAAGAGGTCTTACTCGTGTCCACAAGGGAAGGGAATACTCTGTACCTTCTTTTCTCGCAAACACAAATACTAATGTACTACTGTGTGCTGAAACACACATATGACCCCAAAATGTCAGTATGCTACTCCTTGATGCATGTCAACTGCCACAGAATGGCCCTCCACAAATGCACATGTGCATCACACCTAACTGAATACAACCTTCTCAATGACATGCAAACTCACATTACCAGATAGTACTGGAAGTCTTCCAACTATGTGTGTCATTGCCTTCACAATTTGACCTGGCTATTGACATACATCAATGTCATTGGATATGTGTGACTCACCTACCCATGTCTACACACCCCTAAATGTGGTTACATCTACTCTGTATACTCATCACAGAATACTATTGTCATGTACACATTGGCCAACACATACAAATATGATGCAATCAAAATGAAAACCTTGTAGTCTCTCAGTTCATGTATGGAACAGATGTACATATGACAGATCAGCATGTAGTCATCAATACAGATGGTACCAGTGGTGTTATCCACCTCATAATACTGTACAATCCCCACTTACCAAGGATAAGTAGTGCTCAGTGTCTGGATCTAGAGTACATTGTATGCAATGCCACAAAGTAAGTTGTCCACTATCCCTCAGTAGTGTGGGAACATCACTCCAGACACGAGTAACAGGTGGCCTGTTTGGGACCACTGTCACAACTGACAACAACATATAAAGTAGGTGATCTGTTACTTTAGGCAGCCATGTGGCTGTTCATCTCTGTAAACTGACATTTGATGAACCCTTCTTAGTTACTGGACACATGGACAATAGTCTACGGTTATCACCATGCACCTACTACCAGACCTACACATGCAACAACTCTCCCATTGCGTGGAACATGAGTCAACTTTAAGCTCGATGGGGAAATAGCTGCCTCTAACAAAAGATAGATGATCATCTAGAATGTTTTACTCAGGCCAGTACTCACCCCTCCTAGCTGCTGTTAGGCTGCAACTGCCCATCAAGGTCCGGGTATGCTACTGCCAGCAAGTGGGCCAATAGGGTGGGTTATGGTCCGGCACATGCCCCTTCTGCCTTAGGAGGGCAGCCCCAGTTGAACCTCCACGAACTTACGGGTCCAGCATCTCAGGTCCTCCCACCTTTGTCTGCAGTGAACACTGCACCAATGAGCGATCCCAGGGTCCGCACCAATGAGCGACCCCCAGGGTCCGCACCTTGAGAGTGATGGCCTTCCACATGGACATCTTCTGATGGGATTTGACCTGTATGGATGCAATTGATGAAGAGACTGAGTAGACATGCAAGATATAGGTTATCAGCTGTGGTGGCACAGAGGTTGTAGACAGCTAGCATAACCTTCGATCTATACTGCACACACTAAATGTAGAAGGTGCACATGCTGAGCATCACAAAAAGCATTACTTCACACTATTAAAGTAATCTGAGGACTACCCTCAATCCTGAATAGGCCTATACTGACTAAGCCAGTCCACTGACATCACGTAGCCCTGGCACACACAACATGTGCTCTGAAATGAGTTTAAATATTACCACACAGAGGGTCTCCAAAGGAGTGTTTTATCCTACCAAAAACATACTGCTCCCTAAAGGACAGCCTTTCACACTATTTGTGCGCTTGGTAGTATACAAAAGGAGCATTTAGCTGTTCAGGGCGAGAACCCTCACTCACCTGAAGGTGACATGCTTCATCATAGGGCTCCCTCCTCACGCATGGACTGCAAGGTACCTTGTGTGGGCTACAACTCCTGAATGCACCGGAGGTGTTTTTGATTAGCAGAATGGTAATGTTGATAAGTGAGGGGCAGAGTCCAAAAAAGAAGATAATTACAGAGTTAGAAAACTATCTCTAGGTGGCAAAATGCAATTTTATTCTGATGCCCCCATCGGATGGGATTTAAAAGTGTGTGAGGACATGTGGTAATAACTACCCTATCTCAGTGGGTCAAAATGTTTCAGCCCCTTAATGACTGTCTAAAGTTCACAGGCATTAGTTATGACCAGAGATAAGCTGTCACTCTGCTTTCATGATAAAAATCAAATACTAGCCATACATTCTACTCGGTGATTTTAATGTGTAAATTGTTCTTGTCCTCAGGTTTCACCTATGGCGCTGAAACAGAAAAGAAAAGAAAAGAAAACAGCAGTATCTCATATTTGCATTGATTGGTATCCCCATTTGTCAAATTCCATGGGTAAATTAGTGTAGTATTCTTAGCCGATGATAAGGACCTATTCCATTCTCAATGTGTCAGCCCCCATCAATGAATACAGAGCTAGACTAAAAACATTTGTAGACAAAAAGAAAGATGTGAATATGTGTGCCGATCCAAGATAGACTTCAATTGCTGATCAACCTTTTCACAGATGTAAATCTCTATCAAACGGAACTCACTATTCCCTGTATGCAACTTTCATCTAGTAAAAATGTTGTAGTATGTCCTGATAATCATCTATTACTTATTTCGATGCAAAGGAATCCCAAGTGTTTTCTTCCCTAAAGAGACCATCTCTGTGGTATTCCTAAAAGATGGGGGGAGATGCGTGAAACATGCAGGCACTCAGAAACGACGAGGCGGTATATAGAAACTACCCGGGTTGTTCGGTGAATTCACAGCATAATTCTTATTCCCATAATCAGTCTGTTAACATACATTGGGGAATATGTACAAGCACCTATCACCATGGGAACACCACTTTTTGTGACGTTTCCATGGAGATATGGTCTTTGCCTTATTTACAAGGCTGTGTTAAGCCACTTAACATGGCTGACCTTCTACACGCCCACCCGCCAACTACGGTCCACCAGCCTCGCCCTCGCCGCCGTACCACGCATCCGAAGAGCCACCGCCGGAGGAAGATTCTTCTCCTACCTGGCTGCCAAGACATGGAACTCCCTCCCCATCCACCTTCGGCTGACCCAGGACCACCTCGCCTTCAGGAGACAACTCAAGACCTGGCTGTTCGAGCAGTAGCACCCCCCTCCCCCCAAGCGCCTTGAGACCCTCCCGGGTGAGTAGTGCGCTATACAAGTGATATGATTGATAGATTGATTGATTAAATAAGGCCCTCTTTCATGCTTTGCTTAGCGTGAAAGAGGTGGGAAGTGTGTGTTGCGTTGGGCGTTCCACCGCAACACTCTTTGATTTTGACGCTGCCCCCTATTTACAAGGGCAGCGTAATTAGGAGGTAGCGCCAAAATTAAGACCAGAGAAAACCTGGTCTTAAATTGGCAAAGTTTTTGCTTTTTCGATGAGTGCTGCCTTGTTTAGCACACATGAAAAAGCTAAATTCCTTGGATTGTTTATATGTAGGAAGGTGATCCTTCCTGCACATAAAAAATCCTTAAAAAAATTACATTTTGTAACTTCCATGTATGCTGCATTAAGCAGCACACATATAAGTAACAAAACGGCATTTAAATATTGTTTCTGTGCAGGAAGGGACACCTTCCTACACATAAACAATCTTCCCGTGTACCCAGACACCCCTGTACTATGCTGCAAGGGTGCCTGCGTTGGCGCTACACTGCTAAGTGTAGCCCCAGCACAGGGGGAACCGAACAGCTGCACCATATCCTTGTCAATATGGTGCAGCCTTGCATTTCTAAAGTGGCGCTTCATTCCACCACTTCTATATAGCTATCCCCCATTGTCTGTACAACAGGTATATTCACATAAAAGAGCCATTACTTTGTGTTATTGTTATGTCTCATTAACAGGTCCATAAGTACCTTTTGTCTTCTGGAAACCATCTTCATGCATAGCGCTAGCGAGAGGTATATGTTTTTTGGTTTTTTTTATAATTCTTTTTATTAAAGCACACAAAATAAATCATAAGTACAAACAATAAAATACAGTGGGTACTGTCAGGCAAAAACATTGAAGATGTCACATCCGTTTAGTCACAAAAGATACAGCACAATTAATGATCCACGGGCTCAGGGATCCTCCGACATTGGCTGGTCATCTACCACGACCGGGGGAGCACAAATATCCTCCCTATATACATTCCAGGCACCCCAGACTTTCCCCCACTTCCTGGGCCTCCCCCTAGCCACATACACAGCACGCTCTCTAAACATACACCAATCCAGGTCTTCCATCCACTTCCCGATCGTAGGCGGTTGGGTAGCCCCCCACAATTGAGAAATATTACGCTTGGCGATAGCGCATGCGAGCGTGGCCCACACCTTTCCGTGGGACGTAGGATCAGTTGGTTCCCAGACATTCAAGAGACAACGCCGTGCCTCCAACTCAAAGCCAACTCCCCACACCTCGCGTATTTTTTCGTGAACAGCCGACCAATACCCCCGGATAAGAGTACAGTCCCACAGCACATGTAGGGACATTCCAACCTCACCACATCCCCTTCTGCACTCACCAATGACAGCCAATCCCATGCGCACCAATCACGGAACAGTGACATAGGAGCGATGGAAGATCTTCAATTGCACCAGCCTGAGTCTCATCTGGATGGCAATGACTCTAGGCGAAGCCACTGCCTCCCTCCAATCTTCTTCATCGAGGATCAGTCCCTCAGCAGCCCAGTGATCTTTGAGAGCCACGAGCGGATCACCCACATGATTAACCAGTTGTTTATAAATGAGGGAGATCGTCTTTGTCGGAAGATGACCATCTAGCACACGATCCTCCAACGGGGAGGCCTCCAGGGGAGTCCCCTCCTGGGGAATACCGGCCAGGAACATGCGCCTGATCTGTAAGTAGCGAAACCGCTCACTCCCCTGCAATTGATACCGCTCCTGCAAAGTCTCAAACGTGAGTATCCCATCCTTACCCCACATATCCTGTACTATGGAGATCCCAATAAGGTCCCTTTTGTCAAATCCTTTGGTCTTCCATAGGCTACCCAAGCATTCAGCATTCCATAACGACGTGGCCATAGTTATCTTCCCCTCCCAATTAAGGGAACGAGTAGCGTCATGCCACCCCTGAACAGCCACCGCCGTAGGCCCCACCAATGGAAAACGCCCCCTTTTGGCATACAGTGCCCCCGTGAACTCACCGCCGGGTATCTGGCCACGGTCTATAGCATACCCGGGATCGTGCGGTGAACCATAAATAACGTCGTTAACTGCCGCCAGCTGAGACGCCCAGTAATACTTCTGGATATTCGGTAGGCCAATCCCCCGTCATACCAAGGCAATGTCAGTTTAGCAAACGCAATTCGGGGCCTGCCTTCCCATAGGAGTTGTCTCTGAAGAGATTCAATCTCCTTGAAGTATGATGTGGGGACCGAACCATAGAATTCTGGAGCGCATACAGGAAGCAGGGAAGCGCCATCATCTTAAACAACACCGCACGCCCCAGCATGGACAGTGGAAGAGACTTCCACCGCACTACATCCCTCCGGAGCCTGTCCAAAGGCGGCAACAAGTTATTAACATACCTACTCTGCAAATCCAGGGATACAAAAATGCCAAGATACTTGAATCCCCCCTCTTCCACCCTGACTGGGCAGCCCGCAGGAACAGTCGGAGGATCACCACTAAAGACGAAAAGGACCGATTTCGCCCAGTTAATGGCAAATCCGGAATACCTCCCGAAGACCGCCAAGACATCTAGAAACGCTATAAGTGAAGTCCGGGGGGAAGTCAAATACAATAATATGTTGTCGGCATAAAGCGATATCTTATCCTCCCACTCGGACGTCCACCTAAGGCCCCTGATCGATCTGTCCCAACGTACCCACGCCGCGAGCGGTTCCAGCGCCAGAGCAAAGAGCAATGGGGAGAGGGGACACCCTTGCCGGGTGCCCCTCCCTAAGGCAAAATCAGCTGATTTATGATTATTCATGACCATCCGGGCTAGGGGGTCGGAATACAGGAGTCGGACCCAGGAAGCGAACTCCGGACCAAAGCCTAACTTATCCAAGACGGCATAAAGATAGGGCCATTCCACCCTATCAAATGCCATGGTGGCATCTAATGACAGCAAGACCATCTGCTCGTGTATTTGAGAAGCCCCGCCCAGAATCCCATGTAGCCTGCGCAGGTTAAGAGCCGTATTACGGCGAGGCATGAAACCGGACTGATCCGGGTGAATCAACGTCGTGATGACCTTGACCAACCGAGTTGTAAGCAGCTTCGCCAAGACCTTCGACCTTCGGCTCAGCGTTCAATAAGGAGATCGGCCGATACGAAGAACATTCCGTTTTCAGTTTACCCTCCTTGTATATGACTACAATATTCGCAACCCGCTGGTTGTAGGGAAGCTGGCCCCTCTCCCTGCTTTTGCTAAACATATCTTTGACAAAGGGAGCCAATTTATTTGCATGTACTTTAAAAAGCTCTATGGGGAGCCCATTGGGGCCAGAGGCTTTTCCTGAACGAACCCCCCTAATGGCCTGGGCCACTTTGTCATTAGTAAATGGCGAGTCTAGGAAGTCACTGTCTTCATCCGAGAGGGTGGGCATCGGAATATCCCGAATCATATCTGCATTGTCGGACTCCGAGTAATGACATTCGGCAGCATACACCGCCTTGTAATAACAAGCGAACGTATCCGCAATCTCCGGTGGATCCGTTATGTTACCCGATTTGTCGGAGTGCAACACCGGTACCAACCGCGACGCCCACTCCCCCTTTTCCAACCAGGCTATCAGCTTCCCAGCCTTATCTCCATGCTCGTACACCCTGCTCTGGGTATCTGCCAGTTGCGCACTCGCCCCGTCGCGCGACAAACTCTTATACTCGTCCCTAAGGAGGCGTAGGCGATGCAGTTCCTCCGGGGTGGAGTCCGGTGACACCTCCCGCTCCAACCCCTGCAGATTCGATTCCACTCTGTCCATCTCCGCGCAGCCCTTTCTCTTCTTCCCGGCGATAAACGAGAGCAACTCCCCTCTAAGAACCATTTTGTAAGCTTCCCACAGGGAGCACTTACAGTCTACTGTTCCTACATTCTCTTGAAAATAACTTTCCGCGACGCGCATAATCTCCTTTTTTGCTTCAGGGTCTTGCAATCGCCAGGCACTAATAGGTGCCACCCTAGCCAAATCGTACCCGCCCAGGTCTAGGCGGACCCAGACCGGCGCATGATCCGAGACCCCCCTCGCCAAGTGCTTCACCTCCCTGATCCAAGCCGACTGCGCCGCTGGTACCAATACATAGTCTATCCGGGATAGGGACTTATGTGCTGCCGAAGCATGTGTGTCTTGAGTTTCATTGGGATTCTTGAGTCTCCAACCATCAATCAGACCAGTCGTCTCCATAAAGTCAGCCAGCAATCTCCGGGACGGTAACAGAGCCCGGGCCGGACACCTATCAACCTCACCACTCATAACTGCATTAAAGTCACCCCCAACAAGCAACAGTCCAACAGGCAACGTCAAAAAATCTTTCCCAGGTCGTGAAAAGTATCCGTCTGCAGGGCCGGTGGAACATACACAGATAAAAAGGTTACAGTCCGCCCCTCCCACAGACCCGAGATCCCATCATATCTACCCCTGTTGTCGGACCATGTGACCTGAATGGCCAGCGGGAAGGAGTTCTTAACCAAGATCTGAACCCCTCTCGACCCAGATGTAAAACCAGAATGGACGACCAATTTATATCCCCCTCTGTGAAGTGCCATGCATCGCTTTCCCATGAGGTGAGTCTCCTGCAGCAATACCACTTCCGGGGAGTGTCTCCGAATCAGTTGGCTAACCATTCCCCTCTTGATCTTGTCCCCAAGCCCATTCACATTCCAACTCAATGCGGAGATCCCAACCGCCCTGTTATCGGAGGACATCCTTGCACCAAAAGAACACAGAATCATTCAACGGCACCCAGTGTGAAAAAAGGAAAAAAACAAAAAAAACAGAACACACCCCGAACACCCCCCACCATCCCCCCTCCCTGCACCCCTGCATACAGCTTTCGCTCATCCCCAACTAGCAGTGTGCCTGTCTCCCCCTACGACCGCAAAAATCTAAAAGTAGAAAATAGAGAGGGCCTACTGACTTGCTCCCCCCTCCAAAACTCTGTATGGATAGACCTGTGCCACATAATAACTCAAGAAAATATAAACACAAATCCGCTGGCCATCCTAACGTCCGCACCCGCTGAAACAACCCCAGAACCAATAATCAATAACCCCCTGTTGGCCTCACGTTCTGCCAAGGCATTGTTCCTCAGCTTCCCCTTGATCACGGGACTCCTGATCCGGCCGTTGAAGAGTATCAAACCAGTCCGCCGCTATTTCAGGATTATCGAAAAACCATGTCTTTCCATCCAATTCCACACATAGGCGGGCTGAAAACATCATTGCGTACCTCATGCCCTTGTCCCTCAGCTTCTTCTTAATCAACAAAAAACACTGCCTTTGTTTCTGGACTGCCTGAGTAAAGTCTGAACAGAAGAGTAGCATTGTCAAATTCCAAAGGGCCCGCCGCTCGGGCCGCCTGCAGGATAGCGTCCCGGTCATGGAAATTCAGAACTCGCGCAATGATCGGTCTAGGATTCGCCCCAACCCGGGGCCTACCACCCGGCACCCTGTGAGCGCGTTCCACCGTGAAGAACTTGCTGAGCCACTTTGGTCTGAGATGGTTAAGGATGAGGTTCTCGACAAACAGATCTGTTGCCTGCCCCTACGCCTTCTCCGGGACTCCCAGGATGTGAACATTGTTGCGTCGGGCCCGCCCTTCATATTCATCCAGACGACGGTCAGTAGACTCCCTTGAGGACCTAAGATCACGCACCTCCTGCTGCAGCTGGTTCACGTCGTCAATGAGACTTGTCGTTTTTACTTCCAGCGATTTGACTTTCTCGTTTGCCTTTGAGAGGTCCGCCCGGATCAGCCCCATTTCTACCGAGACGGTATCCAGTTTGGTGTCGAGAGTCTCCATCTTCTGGCCCAGGGATGTCCGGACCCCCGGTGATGGCCGCCATGAGGTCTCGTAAGGACGGTTCCTCTTCCGCGGGGTGGCCGTCAGTGCTTCTGCCCAGACCCTTCTTGGACTCGAGAGGCGACCCCTTGGGCATTGTGTACCGATCCAGCTTATTAGATTGCACCTGCCTGGCACCCCTGGTGGTCTTGGGCGCCTTCCTCTCTGAGTCCGTCTTCGTCGCCATAATACCCCCCCAAAGGGCCTCCACCGCCGCACACAGGAATAGTCAATGGGGGGTATCCGCTACCACATAGGGGCCTACCGCGGAACAACTGGACCGCCGCCCTCGCCCAGGCCGCCGCCGACAAGGTCGAGACCCGGTCTCACCATCGCCACAGCCACCAGTCTAGGTAACCTCTCAGGCCCGCACAATACTCCACACGACTCCAGCCGCAATCCACCAAGAAAAGAAGGGAACATCCAGAGGGCCGGGTCAAGCAGAACAGGAGGATGCACCAAATCCAGGCTCCGGCGTATGCACCCAGGCCCAGTGTGGTCCACAAAAGCCAGGAAGCGCCCCCAAGATCTTTGCCCTCCGCAGCGACCCCCCGCACAGATGGGAAGACCGACCGTCTCCAATTGCTGCCGTCACAAGATTCGGGCGGGTCACCGTGTTGGGGCCTCGCCGGGGTTTACCCAAGGTGGTATCCGGCCAAAACTGCGACCGGCGCCAGGCCCCAGGCAGGCAGCGAGGAGGCGCCACACAAAGTCTCTGCCCACAGCATTGGCCCTCCGCTCCTTTCAGGGGACCGACTGTCCCGCAGTGCTGCCGCTGCTTATTAGGGGATTGGGCACCACGCCGGAGGCTCGCTGGGGGCCACCAAGGCAGGCCCCCGCTCAGAGCAGCGCCAGGCCCTGGCGTCAGGGATCCACCCGGGGAGCCGGTCGTCACTCCCAGCAGTGGGCGCACCAGGGCACAAAGAAGAGGGCCAGACCCCACAAGCCCCGTTTCCGGCACCCCCCACGTCCGGGCCGGGCTCACAATCAAGCACCAGGCACAGGGGGCAAAGCAGCCCGCAGCCCCCGCGACCTCCGTCCGTCCGACCCGGGACTCTCCCGGCGGCCGCTGTTGTTGAATCGCGGCCGGGGGGGCCGCAGGAACTCGAGGCCCCAGGCTTCCACCGCCACAGGCCGCCAATCACCAAAGCGCGGTCACCGGAGCCCCCAGGAGGACCGGAGCTGTCCCGACAGGCGCCGCACAAGTTCCCACACCCAGAGGACGGGTCGGGGGACAGGATGGAGAGCAGGATGGCGAGTCGCGCGGAAAGGGTCAGCCGGAGCCGGTGTTCAAGCGGCCATCTTGGTCGCTGTCGCGGCTCCTCCCTGAGGTATAAGTTTTTAATATCACTGGCGTTGGTTTTTTGGATATAAAACACTTTATTTCAAAAGGTATTCAGCCAGTTAAAATTGATTAAACATCCAACATCTCCAAAAAAGTTATCAATAATAAGTAGTCGAAAGTATGAGAGTGCTGAGACTCGTAGTCATTTTTACAAAAATACCTACTTTGCATTCTTCTTCACCACCCACAGCCAACATACTTAAATCCGCTGAGAGTTCAGATAGAGTCTCCTCTTCCTCTTCCTCTTCTTCCAAGGTTTTATCAGAGGCATTCTGATCCAGCTGTATATTTTTTTCTGCCCATGCCAGCACTTTAACTTTTAAGTCCATTCTTTGCTGTTGGCTGAGGAATTTGTTTTAACTGAAATTGAATAAAAGAACCTTGAAATAAGAATTGGAGCTTTCGAGCACTCCTTTTTGGTGCACCGTCCTTCTACAGAATCACAAACTGCCTGAGCGATTGAAATACAGGGAAAGTATTGTACTAATTGAACCCTACAGTAGCAAAAAAAGAAGAGGACAGAACAGACCAGAACAGAACAGAATAGCACGGAGATCATAGGGGCACTGCACTGCACCGTGGTGACCTGAAAAAAATGTCCATTGAAGTCCATTGAAATCTCCCAATCTCCCTATTGAATCTTGAAGTCTTATATGCGCCTTAATGCCTTAATGCCTTACATAGATACACAGTTTTATGTCTTTGTGTGCTTAAAAAGCCTCAAGCTGTTCCACAAACTGTCACTGTCACTTAGCAATACGGGGGCACTCTTCTCTCCCCCCACGACCCAACTCCGTTTTGCACACAAGATTCGTGCTTCCTACTTAATGCCACTGCATCTCATCTCCTCATGATGCCTACCGTAGCGCCAGCGTCAGCATTTTCCTCAGCGCCTCCCTCGATGTCAATCCCAAGCGTCAGCGTAAGCACAGCACGGAGCCACAGCACGGAGCCACAAGTCGGAGCCCCCCCAGAGCTCAGCGCCTTACCGCTGGACCGCTGCACCGCAACTCCTCCTGCCACCAGCCCCCTCACCGCCGACGTCCTCCTCACCACAGAGCCAGAGCCGGGCCAAGTAGAGGCAAATGTGAAAGCAGTCATGAAGGGCCGGTGGTAAGAGCACCAAACTGCAACAGAACAACGAGTCGCACACAAGCGACTGAAAGTTCACGAAGTGGCTCACAAAGCGGCTCACAGAGCGGGGTCAGCGCGGGCAGCAGCAGCTGCATTTGCAGCGGCATTTGCGCAGCAGCTCCTCTCGCGGGTGGTGCCTCAGCTGATATGGGCATGCTACGGCAACGTGCGTGGGTCACATGTGCCGCATCTCGTCCTTCCTCAACTACTTTGCGTAGAGACGTGGCGCGCGGCAAAACAAAATGGCCGCCTCCTGAGGACTACCGCCGCATCGAGCAACGTTCGCTCGACCAGGTACCATTTCTGCGCCCTCCTGCCTCGTTTTGTGGATTGTTCCGGACGTTGGAACACATGGAGAGTGTTCTGGGCAAGTAACAGACCTTTTGGAGGCCTCTATGTCTCTTTTTTGCTCCCGTTTTTTTTCCGGAGCTTTGCGGCCGCCATTTTGTATGAATTCACTTCATACTAGCTCGTGTTCTTTTTTAGCATTGTGCAATGTAACCACCTCTGCTCTTTTGCCCCCACTGACATTTTCTAAAGGGCAGAAGGCTTTTCTTTCCTCTTTATTTGCCTTCTATGAGCATTATTAATGACTTTGGCAGTTATTTGAGGCACTTGCATACTCCTTTGCAGCGCAGCTAATTTTTATGCTACAGTCCTTCTCCTGCATTGTTCTTCACGCTGTTCTTCTGGAAAGTTTACCTTCTCCAAATTTTTTTTGTTGTTGAAGTTTTTCCTTTTTTCTCCTGAGGAGTTTCTCTGACATTTCCTCTGTCACTCTGACGCAGCACTGATTTATTCAATTTTCACTGGACGCGAAAATGGATCATTTACAGAAATCTCAGGGCTCTTCTTCTGCGGCTCGTAAAGATACCAAGGCTACTACTAGCAAACGCCTTAAACAGGATCCGCCTTCTCCCTCCAAATCGCCTCTTCCACTTACTTTGGAGGACATTATGGAGGAGCTGCGCCTTTTTAGACCTTTCATGACTGAAACAGCTGCTTCCCTGCAGCGCATTGAGGATAAATGGACCGGCCTTGACTCCAGACTTTCAGATGTCGAGCAGAAGGTCAGCGACGCCCAAGACGTGGTTAATACTGTTGAATCCCTCAAAAATGAAGTCAGTCAATTGAAGAAGACTACATAGGACTTGGAAAATCGAAATAGGCGCAATAATTTACGCATTTACGGAATTCCAGAAAATTCTGAGGGTAATGACCTGATACTGTTCTTGAAAACTCAAGTCCTCCAGCTTGTTGGTCTTCCCAAAACTACGGACTTCAATATTCAACGAGCGCATAGACTTGGGCCTCAGACTGCTTCTGCTTCTTCCAAAACACGTGGCATTATTGCTTACTTTCTTCTTTATTCTGATCTAATGGCCATTATTAACGCAGCGAAACAGCACAAACAACTTTTTTGGTCAGGGCACAGAATCTTCTTTAGTCAAGACATCTCTAAATCCACTGCCATCCATCAGAAGGAATTTCTTGACCTGAGACCTGCTCTGCGATCTATGAATGTAAATGTAAATGTAAATGTAGTATACTTGTAAAGCGCACAGCTGCCCCAGCAACGGGGCGTCCCGGCGCTGTATAACTCTGGGGAACCCGTCCTGGCTTTCCCTGTGGGATGGTCCCTTGCTGGGAGTCCCCAAGGTGGAGCCAGGCATCCCCGGAATTGGTGGGGCCGTTGTGGAGATTAGGCAAGCTAATGCCCAGAGTTGCAGAGTGTGATCCCTGATTAGAGTAAGCACCGGAGCGAGAATTATCGAGTCCGCTGACCAAGGTCCACGACCCGCTACGGACTGATTCACCCCTGCTTCTTCAAGGTCACATACAAAGAAAGATCCTGGAGTTTTGAAGATCCTGACGACCTTCGCAAGTTCATCCACTCCCATAAAGGAGAACAGATGGAACTCAGCAAATCATGATAATTGTCTTATTTCTCCTTAGTTTCCTACTATTGTCACTGTCTTTATTGTCTGTGGTTTTGTTTCTATTCTTTGTTAATTATTTCCTCATCAATGCCCTTTTTCCTTTCAGGTGTGCCTCTCTTGCCTCGTCAGGTGCCGCTCCTTCATCTGTTGCCCTCATGTTTACTCTACGTTTGCTGTACTGTTCCTTGGCCCTGCTCCTCCCTATTGTATGGTAAGCCCTCCTAGTTCCTTCCTTTTTTATTATTTTTCGTCATGTAATTCCTTATCCGCCTTTTCTAATTTGTTTCTCACTTTATACCCTCTCCTTTTTCTGTCCCATTTTATCACATTTCTTTCTCGATGCTCCTCTTCTGTGTGGCTGTTCTGTCCTTCGTCGCCCCCCTCCTCCACTAATGCCTTTTTCCCTGCATTGCTCCTTGACTAGAGTCTACGGACTCTCGGTCAACTTCTTCTTGTTACCCATTCTGGTGGAGTCCTTTCCTCCACTGCCTTTTTCTCTTTCTTTCTCTCTGCCCCACTCTCTTTCCTTCTCTTGTTCCTTTTTGGTTATTTTGCTCTTCCTTACTTTCTATTCATCCATCTTCTCATTCTCTCTTCAAGTACCCTTCCATTTCTTTATATTTTACTCAAGTCCTTACAACTGCTCCCTTTTCCACTCTTATCTTCTTTTTCTTATTTCCGGATTTTTCTCTTCTCCTTTTATTTCAGCCTTTTTATCCTTTGTCTTCTATTCTACCTCTTGTCCCTCTCTTTCTCCTATCTCCTCAAGTTCATCTACTTTCTTTTTCTTTCTTCGTAATATTTTCTCTTTTAATTCTCTACTCTGTTTTACTCCTTTCTCATGAAAGGACTACGCATGTGGAATGTTCAGGGATTACGCAATCCCATTAAAAGACATCGAGTGCTTTCTCATCTTGCCAGATTGAACTGTCAAATTGCATTGCTGCAAGAATCTCACCTTACAACCCAAGATCTATCTATGTTACGCAAGTATTGGGTTGGTGAGATCTTTTGTTCTCCTGCAGTTAATAACATGAATGGTGTAATTATTTTGTTTCATACATCGTTAAATGTTGTTCTACATAATGAGTTTGCTGATACCAATGGTAGATGGTTATATTTAGGTGTTTCAGTTAACAATCATCCTTTCTCTCTATGTAATGTTTATAGTCCCACTGGTGTTGACACTTCCTTTTGGGCTGATTTTTCCACTCCCCTTTCCTCACACTCTGCCGAACACTTAATCCTGGGTGGGGACTGCAACCAATTGATGGACCCCTTCCTTGACCGTAAATCTCAGTCTCGATACGTCCCTAACAGAATGCAAAAAGGTTTCTCCAAGACTATTACCAATAGGGGACTTATAGATGCCTGGCGCACCTCTCACCCTGATATCCTTGAATTCTCCTTTTTCTCTCCTGTTCACAAATCACACTCCAAAATTGATTACCATTTCCTCACACAACCTGCTCTCCAATACTTGAATAAGATTGAAATTGGTTCCATTCTCATTTCTGACCATGCCCCTGTGATTCTAGATATGGATTACCCTTCTCCCTCCTCTGCTTCCAAGAGATGGCGCTTCAATAGCGCTCTCCTTTTAGATTCTCAATTGTCTGAACAATTTCTAGTCTTTGCTCGAGAATTTTTTCAACTTAATCTCTCCTCCGTCTCACAATTTCATATTCTTTGGGACGCCTTCAAAGCCTCAGCCAGAGGCTTTATTGTCCATTATGTTTCGCGGAAGAAAAAGAAAGCCCTTTCTCACTCCCTCTCGCTCCTTAAGCTAATTAAAGCTTTGGAGCATAAATATTTCACTGTCTCCTCTCCTGATATTTTACCTCTTCTTATTCGAACTAAGATGCAATATAATACGTTTTCCTGGGATTCGGCCAGCAACACTCTCCTTAAATTTAATTCTAAGATGTATGGTGGTCGCAACAGAGCCGGTAGATCTTTAGCGAACTATCTAAAGATTAAGAAACAAAAATCTAAAATTGTTTCTTTTAAAGATTCTTCGGGCACTCTACACTTTTCTGACTCCTCCATTCTTGAATGCTTTTCTAAATTCTACTCCTCCCTATATACACCTGAGACTTCTCCTTCTTCTGACCATATAGACGCCTTTTTCTGATCCATTCCCAAATCACCTGATACTGTTCCTGATCTTACCTCCTTAGATACACCCATCTCTGCTGTGGAACTGGTCAAGGCGCTATCCTTATTGCCTAAAGACAAAACACCAGGCCCTGACGGTTTCACGGTTTAATTTTTCCTACATTTTAAAGCTCTTCTGATTCCTCATTTATTGTCACTTTTAGACTCCTTTCTATCATCTGGTGTTTCTCAGGGCTCCTTTACGCAAGCAATGCTCTGCCTTATTCCAAAAAAGGATAAAGACTCCACCCTGTGTAAGAATTATAGACCTATTTCCCTCATAAATACCGATTGCAAAATTTATGCTAAGCTTCTCGCCCTTCGTATTAATAAGGTTATTCCCGATTTAATTAACATATATCAATCGGGTTTTGTGAAAGGTCGTTCAACTACAGATAATTCTCGCACTTTCCTCAATATCATTCATCTTGCCTCTAAATTCGACTCCCCCTTGCAGCTATTACCCTCGATGCTGAAAAAGCCTTTGACAGGGTATGCTGGGACTTCATTTTTGGTTTCTTAAGGTGGCATGGCTTCAGTCCCACTTTTCTTGAATTAATTAAGGTACTTTATTCCGCTCCGACCACTTCCGTATGGGTTACTGGTGGTCAATCCAGTTATTTCCCTCTTCTTCGAGGTACCAGACAAGGTTGTCCCCTTTCTCTCCTTCTCTTGATTCTTGCCCTTGAACCTTTTCTTGAAACTATTAGATGTTCTAAATCCTATACAGGTTTTCAATTTCGTAATGTTGACATTAGATTCACTGCTTACACCGACGACATTCTTTTTTTCATCTCAAATCCATCTGTTTCTCTACCTGTATTTTTCTCCCTTTTACACAATTATTCTTCGGTCTCTGGCTACGAATTGAATATTGATAAATCTGAAATTTTACGCCTCAACAAATTCTGTCTCCCATCTATGTTCACTAACTCTGGCTTTGCATGGTCCCCCTCGCACATTAAATGTCTTGGTATTCTCTACAGTAATAACATTAAGGACATTGTTAAAATTAATCTTACCGAAATTTGTACAAAGACTTCGGCCCTTATTGATAGCTGGTCTCCCCTTTTCCTCTCCTGCTGGGGTAGATTGGCCACAATTAAAATGATGCTCCTCCCCATTATTAATTTCTATCTCTCTATGCTTCCCATATCTCTTTCTAATACTTTTTTTCGCACCATTAACACTATCCTCATCAATTTTTTGTGGAACAATCGCAAATCCAGATTGTCACTAGCTCGACTTCAACTTCCTAAAGATTCAGGGGGGGTTAATTTTCCTAATCTTAAACGATATCATTCTGCCTTCACCTTGAAACACATATGGACATTGCTTTCTGATTCCACCTCTTCCTCTTGTACGGCATGGAGTGCTTTGGAACAGGCCCAATATTCCCCCTTTTCTCTTCTTTCTGCTATTCAAATTACTTCACCTCCTACACGTATGTCCTTTCCTAGTCTCGTTCATTCTAAGGCTTTAGCCCTTTCTTCGTTTCGCAGGCATCCCTCTTTTCACTCTTTCTCCACAAATGTTCCTCTTTGGTATAATAAACACTTTAAGATTAATAATCGTGCTTTGTTTTGGAAGGAGTGGATTGATAAAGGTATTCTTACCCCTCAACACCTGATGAAAGATGGTACCTTTTTGCCCTTTTCTGACCTTCAATCCCTCTATCATATCTCTTCCCATCATGCCTCTCACTACATTACACTCACTGATGTCCTTGCTAGCTACTACGCCTCTTTGCGCTCCACTCCCACTACCTCTTCAGACCAATTTCCTCCTTCTCCAAATCCTATTGATTTTTCAACTCAATTTAAGGCAGCTACCATATATAAACTAATTTCCCATCCCCTTGCCCCCAGAGTTAAATCTCCCCTAGAACTTCAATGGGAAAAAGACCTTATTCTTGATCTTCCTATATGCACCTGGGAATTGCTTTGGTCCAGAATTCACACTACTTCTCGCTCTGCCAGCACAACGCAAACGTTATACTATTTTTATAATAGATTGTTTCTGACCCCAAGTGACTTTCACCGCTTTCGTTTATTAGATTCCCCTAAATGTTGGTCTTGTTCTCATGTTACTGCGGACCTTCTACATATGTTCTTCCATTGCCCTCGCACTAGCACCATGTGGACCGCTATTTGGACCAAACTTAACGATATCCTTCAACTTAATGTGCCCTTTCACATCAACCATGTTTTCCTGGGTAGTCTTTCCCCTGTTTTTGCTAATCATAAGGATGTAGGTCTTTTCAACAACCTTTTCTTAGCAATCTCCTTTCAAATTATTACTGTTAGCTGGAAGGATACTTCTAATATCTCTTTCCAAGCATGGTGGAAGTTATTATGCCATCATCACAGAATGGACAGAGCTTATGCGACTTCCACCTCCCTTTGATGTTTGAAAGTTAATACTGACAGCGACCATTTCCTTCCTTGGAAGCTGAATTTGGAAATTTGACTGTCCGCGCTGACCGCTGCATGGCACCTGAGATTGAACTTGGATTTTCTAACTGCAGCAGTGCAGGAAAGCAAGAAGGGAAAGATTGACTGTGTGTTGCAAGAGCTGCAGGGCGTTGACAAGCGCGGCAGCGGTGAGCCGTGGGTTGTCCTCCAGTGCGGCGAGAGCCGCGAGTGGTGGCTGAGTGATCTCTCCCGATAGCCGTGTTTGTCTCTCAGCGCGGCAGGAGCCGCAGGGCGTTGCCGAGTGCGGTGAGCCGCGGGCTGTCCTCCTCTGCGGTGGTAGCAGGCCAAGCGATTTCTCCCGCGAGCTGCGGGTGCTTGCAGGAGCCGCGAGTGCCTTCCAATGTGGCAGGAGCCGCAGGGCTTTGCTTTGTTTAGTGCGGCGGAAACTGTGACCACCGATTGCGACAGAACCTGAGGGGAGCTGTGGACGTACACCCGCTGCATTCCCGCCGCCCGCCTCCGCACCTTCAAGATCTTACGGTGCGGCCGCTGAGTGGCGAGCGGGACCACATTATCCAGAATACCGGGCGGCCTGCTGCATGCTCAGCACCGCGCTACGAGGCACATGACTACAGGGACTACAGGGACAGCCCCGTCTCGCGAAGCTCGGGTTGTCTACGGCCGGATAAGGCAGGGCTGGGCCAGTTCTTTAAACACTACACTGCCGGGTAAGCCTTTCATCATTCTGCCTATTCTGTCCTTGATAGCTCTTGATAGCTCTTGATACACTCTGTGGACATGGAGGGTCGGCGTTGCCTAACACCTGCTCCTGTTGGGGGCAGACCAACTGGGACTCTTGATGACTTTTTTACTAGAGCAGCTGGAGTCGTGGGAAGAGAAATTGCCCTGACAGAAAAGGGTTTGTCTATTGAACTTTTGAATGCCAAACGCTCCTCTATAGGTAGTCTGTTAAACGCCGTTTCACCAGTCAACAACGCACCTACTACCCTACTCTCGTGTAGCCCCATTGACTTGGAAAAACTTGATCTACAATTTGACTACCTCTCTGGGGGCGATGCAGCTCTTCCCTTGAATGTTTCTTTTAGTAGTAACGTTTCGTCAGAGGGTTTTTACCCAATTGAACCTAGGAAAAGCCTTCAGCCGCCAGATACTTCATCGGTTCTGGAAAATATTTCATCATGTTCGAAACTAAAAGGGAAAAGGAAGAGGATAGGGGGAAGTCATGTAGGCAGAAAACCCAAGGTTTCAAGATTTTCAAACTGTTTGAGTATAACTTCTTTGAAAAAACCTAGTAATATCTAAAAAAAAAAAAACGAAAAAATCCTCCAAAATCCCCCTAGCCCCTAATGCTCACATTAAACAGACGGAAAGTACAATTACAGATTCCAAGGAGGAGGAAGAGCCAGTGTTATCTTTTAACAACCTGACGCACTTGTTGCGCTCATTTACTCTACCCCTGATTGAGAGGTTGAAAACTATTAATAGGAAGATCGATGCCCTAAGTGAACTAGCTAACGACAACACACGCAGGCTAGACACACTAACACTACCTAAGCCTGTTCCTGATAAGGGGAATATGCCTAGTACTACCTTAGACCCCAAAGCATCTTCATTAAGTTCCATAAATAAGATACGCACAGGTCGCAAAAGTAACGCTCCTCAAAGTTTGCTTCCACCAGCAAGTAAACCCCAAGATCTTAACTCACCTACCACATATTCATCAGATATATGCAAAAATAAGGATAGGGGGAAGGAAACTACCGAACCAAAAGTTACGACTTCCTTGCCAGTAATTAATCTCCCGCCACAATCAGCACCATTGGTTCTGGTGCTAGTGAACGTCCCTGTTTTGAATGAGGGCGCGAGGGAGAACTTTGGCCAACTAAAAAACAAGACAGTTCACTGGACCACTAATAACACATCTGAGGGCAATAATATCTGGTGGGATATTATCATGGTCCGTAGAGTTTCCTGGATAGGGAGTGCGAAAAAGAATAAAGTTGGGGACTGTATTGTCCTGAATTTTAATAGACCTGACCCTGTCAGACGTATACTGAGTGAGGTGCTGTTCAATGCTAAGTTACAAAGGAGGGGCATTGAGATTCTCCCACTAGAATATTTTTATAGGGAGTTGAACAGATGCAATTCTAGTAGAGGAAACAATCAGAGTTATAACAGGTACGCGCAAAAATCAACTAGACAGGGATGGGAATATCCCAAAATCTACTCACGTCAACAACATAGAGGAGTGGATGGGCAAACCTCCTGCTTTGAAGGGGATAATCGCTACTCGGTCTTGAGGGGACTAGAGGGAGTCGACTGACGACGAACCATTGAAGACAGGGAGGTTACAAGAATGGGTTTAGAAACAGCTGCAGTGAAAGATAAGGTACAGAGTGAGTGTGAATCGTATAGGGAAAAACCCTTGATGGAGCATTTGGAGGCTCCTCCTCAAACAAGGTCAGAACATCTAGTGGTAAATAGCGAGGCCGACTGTTCATCAGATAATCTGCCTAAAGACCCAACGGGAGCACCCCTACAGAAAGGAACTAGGGTTGCCTTCTGGAACATTGCAGGACTTTGCTCAAAGTTAAACAATCCTAACTGGTCTGATTTTATTAAAGACATAGACATTCTCTGCCTCCAGGAGACCTGGTCCCGCGAAGCAATTCACATCAATGGCTTTAGAACATTCTATGTACCAGCAAGCCCTTCTAGACATGGGAGGTGTAAAGGTGGACTAATTGTCTATGTTTCAAACCTGTTAAAGGCATCCTCTTTTAAATCAGTGGGCTCATCTAGCGAGTATCAAATTGTTGCAATTCAGGTGACCGATAAGGTAGAGGTAATAATCATCAACTTGTACAATAATATCGGAAAGGGGCTGGTAAACAATATGATAAACACCCTTAACAAGGAAATTAGAATGTTGATGGACAACACAGCGAGGGATTCTATCTTGATTTGGGGAGGTGACTTTAACCACCATCTTTGTAAGCAGTATCAGAGCGGATGTGGGGACCATGAAATATATAAGTCGGAGAACCAACCCCATTTTGAGCACAATAATGGGGGAGACGCCTTTAATGACATGATGGCTTCATACGATTTGGGCTTTGTCAACTTGCTATGTAGCCCCCCGGTAGAATTTAGCCCCACATACGTGGGGAGAGGGCACAGTACACTGATAGACTTTTTTGACTATTACCAATTCTCACTCTAGTTGTTTAACTGACTTCGATACATACACTATAGGCCTGAGTGATCATCTTCCTCTCTGTTTTGGATTAAAGCTCCCTGTTAACAAAGATTGTTCCACGATTGAAAGATTGGTCTGGACAAACAATTGCATTCTAAATAGACAAAACGGGTATGCCCTTAGGTGGTCATCGACTAATCCAGAGATAACTAATAGTAAAATAATTAAACAAGCACTTGTACCTATCACCAGATGTCTTCAGGATGAGGTCTTATATACAGAGGTGTTGGATTGCTTTTATGATATTACTAGAATTATTAAAGTGAACCTTACACGCCCGGCTAGAAACAGGAAACCGGCTAAAAAAGGGTGGTTTGATTCAACATGCTCGAAAACTCATGTACAACTCAAGAGAGCATTGAGCAAAATCCCAAGAAATCAGGCAGAAATAACCCAGTGCAGGCGCGATTATAATCTAGCAAGAAAAGCCCGGAAACGTAATATAAAAAACGAAGCATGGGTAAATTTACATGAGGCTTCATTGAAAAGGGATAGTTGTGCCTTTTGGGCAGCAGTCAAGGCCCCGTTCTTTAATCCAGGAGACAATGCAAGATTGGAAGTGGCAATAGCAGAAGATTCCTGGATAGACTTTTTTGCAGAAGTTTATAATCCGGGTGGTGTGTATAAATTGGCTGTTATTGGGGAAAAATCATTGGGGCCTGGAGAGGCCGGTTTTGTACCAATCGACCTACAGGTATCCGTAATTGAAATCCAAGATGCCATTGCCCAGAGCAGGGGTAATAAAGCACCGGGTGCTGATGGCATCCCCATTGACCTATTTAAACACCAGCCCGAGTTATGGTCCCCGTTACTTAAGCGAGTCCTGGATGCTAGCTGCGAATTGGGATTTATTGATACCTGGTCGGAATCAATAATTATTCCTATATTTAAAAAAGGCGACCGGGAAAATCCCGCCTGTTATCGCCCCATATCCCTCCTGGACTCTTTCATGAAAGTTACTGGGAGGGTAGTTTTAAATCGTTTACAACAATGGGCGGATGATGCAAAAATTTTATCCCCTGTCCAATATGGGTTTATGGAGGGTCGTGGTACCGTAGAACAGGTATTAAATTTCTCTATGCTTCTAGGAAAATACACTCAAGCTAAGGAGGGCAAGCTTTACGCCGTGTTTGTCGATTTAAGCGCGGCGTTCGATTGTGTAATACATGACCACTTATGGGAGATCCTGAGGGATTTAAAGGTGGAAGAAGTGTTAATTTCCTTTTTAAGACAACTCTATGCCGGGGCTAGGGCTAAAGTGAGGTTCGGCACAAAAGGAGAATGCACCAAGCCTTTCCTTGTAAAGAGGGGAGTGAGGCAAGGGTGCGTACTTGCCCCATTTCTTTTTAATCTGTACACAAACGACTTAGAAAAAGAATTGGTGGCTACAGTACGCGACTCCCCCCAGGTTAACCACCAACAACTTGCGTCCCTCTTATATGCGGATGATGCCGTGATTATGTCACGGACCCAAATAGGATTACAAGCGGCCTTGGATACTTATCTAACTTTTATGAATAGTAGGGGCCTAAATCTTAACGTATCCAAAACATTTGTAATGACGTGTGGTAGATCTGGGAATAAAGATTGTCGTTTGTTTGCTGGGAAAGAAAAAATTGCAACCACCAAATCTTTCTCTTATTTGGGCATTGTACTCGAAGAAACTGGGTCTTGGGGGTCCGCCATCAGAAATAGGACCATGATGTTTAAGAGAGCTACTGCGGCACTTATGTCATTTACAAAAAAGATGGGAAAGAGACCTCCAGAAATTTTGCTTAAAATTTACCAGGCAAAGTGCATCAGCACAGCTACATATGGAGCAGGTATTTGGGGCATCGAAAAGTGCAACGAAATACAAAAGGTAGAGAACGTGTTTCTAAGATTTATCCTGGCCATCCCTGCAAGCTCCCCTGTATTTAATTGTCATGCTGAGTTGGGGATTCGATACATTAGTGACCTGATCAGTATGCAACCTGTTTTGCTTTGGCACCGAATTTGGACTACCCCTGACCTTTTGCTAAATAGAGACATTGTTAAGGACTGCATGAGCCTGGAAAAGGCCAGCAAGATAACTTGGCTGATGTATATTCTTAAATTTACCAGGGATCTAGGAAGACCAGAGTTCTACCTTCAACCTGACTCATTGCTTGAGATCTCTAGAAAAGATCTGAAGCAGTTGTGTTGGTATCATGTTGAATCCCTGAGACTTGGTGTGGAAATGAATAAAAAACTTGTAATACAGCACCAATTCACCCTAGTCACATTTAGTATTCAGCCCTACTTAATCTGGTGCTTGGAGGCTTTTGACCGTTATCTGCTGACAAGATTCAGGTTCGATATATTCTTTCGTCTAATTTCATTCCCTAAAGTAAATGACTGGGGAAGAAACTTGTGCAAATGCCCATGTGACAATCTGTCTACCCAATCTACGTTGCATGCAATATGTTTTTGTAAATTTTATACATTGGAAAGGTCCCGTTGGATCAATCCTTTTTTAACAAAATTTGGTATTTGGAGGCAATGTCGCCCAGCTTTACTATTCTTGCTATCCTTAAATGATGTGACATGTGTAGCTGTTATGCTGGGTTTTTTTAAAAGCATTTTAAAAAAAAGGAAAAGCTTAACTCTGTGCTAAAATGCAGGTATTTTAAACTATACTGTCATTGTAATGTATTTGTAGCTTTTATGATTTTATGTATTTTAAAGTCGAATAAAGCGTTTTCATCATCATCACCTCCCTTTTAATTAAGAGAGATTTATTGTGGTTACCTTTAACTACCTTTTTATCTAGAAAGTTAACATGAATGTTGTACTTATTACTTCTCATTGTTCACTTTATGCATAATTTTTGTTTTAATGACGTTTCTTCTCCTCTTCTTTCCCTTTACTTTTCTGTTTGCCCTCTCTTTCTTCTTTTTCTTCTTCTTTTCCTTTTCTTTCTCCTTTCTTCTTTCTTCTTCTCAGTTAAAATTCTCCAAAATGCTTTTTCACTAAGTATAGTCTTCTTTTATTGGACATTTTGTCAATTTGCTTAATTTTCATTTCAGATTACAATTGTTCCTATTATGTTACCACTTTGCACTGATGTTCTACATTGTTTTATAACCTCAATAAAGCATTTTAAACTTTAAAAAAAACTACTTTGCGTTCTTGATAGGAGGAAATTCTTCTGATATTATTGATTTTATGAAAGGATACATATGATTCCACCATTTGTCGAGTCATACATAAGACAACCAACATCACATGAAACCTTCTGTCTATCCTTACTTCTTTTAGTGCAATTGTACCCCCAAGCATCAGTTATCCAAATGTTCTTGGAAATAAACTACTCAGCACACAGAAGGAGTGACCAAAATAAAATAAAATGCAGCTCTGAAGGATACCCTGTCATGTGTCAATTACTATATTGGGCACTGTCTGGTAAAGAAGATGTAGACCAATATTAGTACACAGGTGTATCTACACATAATGCCCATAATATATTTATCATATATGTCCCTTTCTTGTTTTAGGATCATACTCCAGATGATAAAAACTGTCTGCGGAGAATCCATCTAGGGAGACCTTTCTTTTGTAGTTTATAATGCTGTATAAGTTGTATAGATGTCCTAGGGATGACCAATGAATGTCACCATTTAACCCTTTCAGAGGGCTCTTAAGTCTGAATATCCAATGTTGTTCTCTACAAAAGAGTAGTATGTCCAGTTTGCCCATTTGTGTAGTATAATAGGGTTTATCTAGCACTATCCATTTAATATCCTTTTCGGTATAGTTTTTCTCTAGGAAATGTTTAGACAATTTTGTGTTACTTTTATTACACTTAATAGTGATCTTATGTTCCACTATTCTTGTCCTTACTTTTCAGGTGGTCATCCCTACGTATCGTAGTGCGCACAAACATATGATGAGATAGATATCACCTGATGAATTACAATTTGTATGTTTTTATAGTGTCCATGGTGTCCTGAGCCCTATGTCAATCTTTGTTGTGGGCTGAGTTAAGACACAGACCGAGCACATTCCACATGGGAAACGACATTCTATATGTGTGTTTGTCCATAGTCCCTGTTGAGTCTTGTGCTGTTTATTAGTATACCGTTGGGTATGTACTAACATATCTCTGATGCTATTACTAAGAGGAATTGTCAGAGCCCCCTGCTCATTCGCCCGCATTCTCACTTCCGGACCCGCCATCTTGGGTGAGGAGCAGGAGCAAGCAGACTAGTGCTTGGCTCCTCCGGCCCTCACACCCTCGCCACCACATAATGGTTTCCTTTCCCAGGAGGCGCAGCGGACGGGCGCAGTGGCGGCGCCGGTGGGGCGCCGAAGGCGCGCCAAAGGCAAGCCCGTCTGGGCCCGTCCGCGGCCAGCCGGGACCAGGGGCCACGACCGCTGACCAAACAAACACCATCTCCTATAGCTCCAGCACCTTACTCCAAATGTGAGGCTCTATTAATGCCCAATGTCTCGCATCTTGGGACCCGATCACTAAGCACTTTATCTGCCAATACTGTACATACCAAAGCTGCCCCTCTAAACTCCCTCCATCATATAACATGTTCCTTGTGAACTGCAGATCTCTCCCGAAGCACGCCCTGGAGATTTCTTTACTGCTCTCTGATAAAGAACCTGATGCCCTATTCCTCATAGAAACCTGGTTACATACAGACTCCGACCCCGATATCATTCAGGCACTTCCTGCCGGATATCAAATTCTTCGAGCCGACCGCCCATCAGGAAAAGGCGGCGGCATAGATATCATTTATAAAAATCAATACTTCTGTCGCAGCTCTCCCACTAATTTATCTAACTGTGAATATCTCACATTTGCGCTGGACTTCTCCCCCACATGTACTTTTTCAGGGACTCTCGTTTACCGGCCTCCTGGCACCCCTAGTAACTTTTTTAACAACTTGGCACCCGCTATACCCAGCGGAGTCTGTAACCTGCCGAACTACACCCTGCTGGGCGACCTCAATGTCCATTTAGATGACCCCCAGGACTCAGCTGCTAACGAACTATCCCACAGTCTTGAGGCATTAGAACTCTCCCAGCGAGTGTTGGGATCCACTCACTTCAAGGGTCACCTCCTGGATCCAATTTTCAGCAACTGTATTCACCTCACAGTCAGCCCTCCTATTCCCCTCCTATGGTCCGACCACTCCCTGATCTCATTTTACTGGTCTCCGTCAGGCTCACGCCCCACACCACCCCTCGTACCTAGGAGAGATCGCAACTAGGCAAAACTTAACACCAGTCAGTGGGCATCCACCTTGGAAGCCTCTGTCCCAGAAAGCAACCCTGATCCGGTTGCCAGCAATGACAACTTCAATAAATGGATCACCAACTCCTTAGATCACATTATTCCAATTACAGACATCAAACCTAAACAGAGGCCAAAAAGTGCACCATGTACTCTAAGGACCTACGCGATCTGAAGAAAGAATGCAAGAAATTAGAAAGGAAATGGCGCATTGACTACTCACAAACTAGTAAAGATGCATACCGGACAAAATAAACGATGCAGCATCCAAACCAAGGGAGATATACCAAATTGCAAAAACCCTGCTCAAACTTCCGGAAAATCTGCCAGACCCTCGGAATGCCCAGACCCGCTGCAACGTACAGGCTGATTATTTCCATAATAAGATAGCCATGATATACTCCTCTTTTCCGCAAGCCCCTTACCTCCAAACAGGTAACAGGGAAACAAGTCTGCCTCCTCCTGTCACCTTGGATAGCCTCACACCACTAGAGCCAACCACCCTGGAAAAGTTAATGCTCCAGGTCAAATCTGGATCTCCGAGCGACCAAGCCCCAGCTCAGTCACTCAGAACAATCACCCCTACTATTTTGCCCACCATCCTAAAACTGATCAACAATTCTCTATCCTCTGGCATCGTACCACCCAGGTGGAAGCAGGCGACAGTTAGGGCCCTTCTGAAAAAAGCCAATCTCGATCAAGAAAATCCAGGGAACTATCGTCCGATTTCCCTGCTACCATGGATAAGCAAAATTGCCGAAAAATATGTTGACCACTCCCTCACAAATTTCTTTGGAAACAAACAATTTACTGGACGTATCACAGACCGGATTCCGCCCTATGCACGGAACAGAATCTGCGCTCCTTGCTGTGATGGAAGGAGCCAGAATGATTGTGGATCAGGGCGGCTCTGCGGCAATCATCTTATTGGACCTCAGTGCCGCTTTCGACACCATAAATCACGATATTTTAATGCATACAATTTTAGAACTAGGAGTCACCTTTAAAGCAGCAGCCTGGCTCCAGTCTTTCCTCTCAGATCGCTCATTCAGAGTTTGCGAGGGTAATGTCACCTCAACCAGTAAATCATTCAGTTGTGGGGTTCCTCAGGGCTCCTCCCTGAGCCCCACACTGTTTAACATATACATGCGCCCCCTTGCTGAGATAGTTCGCCCGTTTGGCGTTCAAATTGTGTCCTACGCTGAAGACACTCAGCTGGTGGTAACTCTGAATCACCCCTCTTCTCAACCAAGTGATTTGAGGGGATGTATGGAGGCAGTATGTGTTTGGATGACCCAGTCATATCTCAAACTAAACGGAGATAAGACAGATCTAATGGTGCTGGGTAACCCCCCACAGAAATCCATTGACTCCATGTGGCCCCCTGTCTGGGCCCTGCACCTCTAGCCAAAGATACCATCAAGAGCCTGGGAATCTGGATGGATAATACACTGTCTCTCGGCTACCAGGCAACCAAACTATCTGCCACCTGCATGGGCATCCTGAGACTCATCCGGAAGATCCTTCCGCTCCTACCGCTCAAAGCCAGACAGATCATGGTCCAGGGCCTGATTCTCTCCCGGCTTGATTTCGGGAATGCCCTCTACCTAGGAGCCCCTCAACTAACCCTAAGAAAACTCCAGTTGATTCAAAACTGTGCGGCCCGCACTCTGTTGCGCATCCCCCGCCGCCAATCCATGAAATCCGAACTAAAAGATCTCCACTGGTTGCCAGTGAGGGAAAGAATCAACTTTAGAAGCATGTGCATTGCCTACCGTGCATACTGGAGGAAAGGAGCAAATCTAAACCACACCCTGATCACCCCCTACCATCCTAACAGACAGCTTAGATCAGCCCAGACCTTCCAAGCTACCATTCCCAGGATCAGAAGAGAGAGGAGCGGAGGCAGGATGTTTTCAGTAAATGCGGCAAAACTCTGGAACTCCCTTCCAATCCCCCTCCAATTAGAACCCAACCTCCTGATCTTCCGGAAAAAATTAAAAACCCTTCTTTTTAGTAGATAACCAGTCCCTGCCATATACACCCGTTACTCTTAAGCGCTAGGACGCCTGCGGGTAGCTATCGCGCTATACAAATATAAATCCAATCCAATCCAATCCAAAACAGGTTTCTCTTTTTGTTTATCGACAATATTTAAAATATGCCAGTTTTTATTGATTGCCTTCTTCACTGTATCCATAAGGTGACTGTATGTGTAAACACATACTAGTCTCTTTGTTTTCGGTCTTGGATGTGTTTCTAGAAGGGCCTCCCTGTTATAATTACGGGCTCTCTTAGATGCACGTCGAATCAGATCTGTAGAATATTGTCTCATACTCAATTTTCTACTTAGGTTCTCAGCATGCTGTTTGTATTTCTTTATCTTGGTGCAATTTCTTCTCAATCTCAAAACCTGCCCAATGGAAAGTTTGTCCTGTAACGCTCTTGGATGGAAACTCTTATAACAAGTAATGAGTTATGTACCATAGGGTTCTGATAGAGTTCTATATAGATGCCCTCTTCTTTTGGATATAATAATTAAACCAAGAAGGGGAGTTTGGTTTTGCTGAGTTCACAAGTAAACTTCTAGTTGTTGTTTAGGTTGTTAAGACAGTCAGAAAACAATCTAAGGATAACTGATCACCCTCCCAGACCAAAATGTCATCAATGTATCTTTTCCACATTTTGAGGAAAAATATGTTAACCACTCCCTCACAAATTTCTTTGGAAACAAACAATTTACTGGACGTATCACAGACCGGATTCCGCCCTATGCACAGAACAGAATCTGCGCTCCTTGCTGTGATGGAAGGAGCCAGAATGATTGTGGATCAGGGCGGCTCTGCGGCAATCATCTTATTGGACCTCAGTGCCGCTTTCGACACCATAAATCACAATATTTTAATGCATACAATTTTAGAACTAGGAGTCACCTTTAAAGCAGCAGCCTGGCTCCAGTCTTTCCTCTCAGATCGCTCATTCAGAGTTTGCGAGGGTAATGTCACCTCAACCAGTAAATCATTCAGTTGTGGGGTTCCTCAGGGCTCCTCCCTGAGCCCCACACTGTTTAACATATACATGCGCCCCCTTGCTGAGATAGTTCGCCCGTTTGGCGTTCAAATTGTGTCCTACGCTGAAGACACTCAGCTGGTGGTAACTCTGAATCACCCCTCTTCTCAACCAAGTGATTTGAGGGGATGTATGGAGGCAGTATGTGTTTGGATGACCCAGTCATATCTCAAACTAAACGGAGATAAGACAGATCTAATGGTGCTGGGTAACCCCCCACAGAAATCCATTGACTCCATGTGGCCCCCTGTCTGGGCCCTGCACCTCTAGCCAAAGATACCATCAAGAGCCTGGGAATCTGGATGGATAATACACTGTCTCTCGGCTACCAGGCAACCAAACTATCTGCCACCTGCATGGGCATCCTGAGACTCATCCGGAAGATCCTTCCGCTCCTACCGCTCAAAGCCAGACAGATCATGGTCCAGGGCCTGATTCTCTCCCGGCTTGATTTCGGGAATGCCCTCTACCTAGGAGCCCCTCAACTAACCCTAAGAAAACTCCAGTTGATTCAAAACTGTGCGGCCCGCACTCTGTTGCGCATCCCCCGCCGCCAATCCATGAAATCCGAACTAAAAGATCTCCACTGGTTGCCAGTGAGGGAAAGAATCAACTTTAGAAGCATGTGCATTGCCTACCGTGCATACTGGAGGAAAGGAGCAAATCTAAACCACACCCTGATCACCCCCTACCATCCTAACAGACAGCTTAGATCAGCCCAGACCTTCCAAGCTACCATTCCCAGGATCAGAAGAGAGAGGAGCGGAGGCAGGATGTTTTCAGTAAATGCGGCAAAACTCTGGAACTCCCTTCCAATCCCCCTCCAATTAGAACCCAACCTCCTGATCTTCCGGAAAAAATTAAAAACCCTTCTTTTTAGTAGATAACCAGTCCCTGCCATATACACCCGTTACTCTTAAGCGCTAGGACGCCTGCGGGTAGCTATCGCGCTATACAAATATAAATCCAATCCAATCCAATCCAAAACAGGTTTCTCTTTTTGTTTATCGACAATATTTAAAATATGCCAGTTTTTATTGATTGCCTTCTTCACTGTATCCATAAGGTGACTGTATGTGTAAACACATACTAGTCTCTTTGTTTTCGGTCTTGGATGTGTTTCTAGAAGGGCCTCCCTGTTATAATTACGGGCTCTCTTAGATGCACGTCGAATCAGATCTGTAGAATATTGTCTCATACTCAATTTTCTACTTAGGTTCTCAGCATGCTGTTTGTATTTCTTTATCTTGGTGCAGTTTCTTCTCAATCTCAAAACCTGCCCAATGGAAAGTTTGTCCTGTAACGCTCTTGGATGGAAACTCTTATAACAAGTAATGAGTTATGTACCATAGGGTTCTGATAGAGTTCTATATAGATGCCCTCTTCTTTTGGATATAATAATAAAACCAAGAAGGGGAGTTTGGTTTTGCTTAGTTCACAAGTAAACTTCTAGTTGTTGTTTAGGTTGTTAAGACAGTCAGAAAACAATCTAAGGATAACTGATCACCCTCCCAGACCAAAATGTCATCAATGTATCTTTTCCACATTTTGAGGTTCATGTGGAAGGGGTTATCCATAGAACAAATATATTTGATTTCAAACCAATGTATATAAAGGTTTGCCATGCTTGGAGCACAGGTACTTCCCATGGAAGCTCCTGTTACTTGCCAATACAACTGATCTTGTAAGGAGAAAAAATTCTCCTTCATAGCAATCAAGGCACATTCCATAACAAATGAGGTAGGGGTCAAGTAATCTCTGGTTCGTCCCTCTAACATATGTTCTACGGTTTCCAAAGTGTCATCCTGCGGTATATTTGTAGATAACGCTTCCACATCATATTACACTAGAAAATGTGTCTCTTTATCAAATGAGACCGTGGAGAAAAGAGATAGGATATGTTTAGTATCCTGTAAGTAAGATGGCATCTCACTTACTAGTGGTCTTAAAAACCAATCCACGAATTGTGAGAAGGGTTCTAAAAGAGACCCAATGCCTGAAACAATGGGTCTACCTGGTGGAAGTATCTGTTGTTTGTGGATTTTCGATAGGACGTATAAAGCTGGAGTCTTAGGATGAGTATTGATAAGGATTTAATTTTCACTACTCGTGATCCAACCTGATTCTTTACTTTTATCAACTAAAGCTGTTATCCTCTTCAGTAATCTAGATGTTGGATCCTTTGTTATAAGTTTGTAATATTTGGTGTTACTTAATTGTCGCAAACATTCATCTTGATAAGTCGCTCCTTCATCACACATATTCACATCTTTCTTTTTTTCTGCAAATGTTATTAATCTAGCTATGTATACATTGATGTGGACTGACACCTTGAGAATGGAATAGGTCCTTTAACATCGGGTAAGAAAACTACCCCCTTCCTATCTTTGCCCCGTTCACTACCCCCTTGGGGGCAGAAGCCACAAGACACCAGGTATTTCATTATAGATCAATTTGAGGGATGTTGGGGAGCGGCCCTTTGGGCAAAGGATGCTCCCCATTACTGGGGTGATTATTTTGGTCATTTCTGCCCCCTTTGGGGCCTTAAGGACTTATGATTTTAGGCCCATCTGACCCCAAGGGGCAGAAGCTATTAGATACCAGGGATGGCTCAATGTTGTTGTTGTGAGTGGCCCCTTAGGCACGGGTTGCTACCCTTCTAGGGGATGATTTTTTGGCTGTTTCTCCCCTCTTTGGGGGCAGCTCAGCATAAAGCTTTTAGGGCCACTTGCCCCCACATGGGGCAGAAGTCACTAGACACCAGGGATTTTTGTTTCACAATTTCTTTAGGGGAAGAGGCCCTTTTTGGGAGTGCATGTTCTGGCTTTATTTTTAGGCCCATCTGCCCCCCAGTTTGGCTGGTAGATTATGTGTGGACTTGCACATTATTTGCATATGTGATTGTAATGTACTATTTCTCCTTTTTATTCTAACGCAAAGCTTTTGATTCCTGTTTGTGGTTTCGGCAGTTGTTGATCTGCAGTTTACGTAGCTGCAGATGTTTTGTAAGAAAACATTTTTTTTATGTTTACTCCAAATTAGTATTATTTTTATGCATGAATGAATATTTTTGTAAGTGGTGTCATAAAAGCAGCATATTTAGCTTATATTTTGAGTGGGACATTTATTTGGGATTTTTGCACGATGTGTATTGCGCTGTCTCATGTGTGATTTTATTTTTCGTTTTTAGTGGGATATTGTTGGTCCTTGATGCGTCTGTGCAGAGTAGGTGGTGGTGAGTCTAATAGTTGGTTTCTGGGTAAATTAGTGGGGTTGATGGTGATGTACAACCTGCCGTACAATAGCTACTGTCGATCGCCTGGGCCGCCCGGCAGCCATGCGATTGCGGATATAGATAAGACATTTGATTTGGTCAATTGGACATACGTATTCATACTTCTACGATGCCGGAACTTGGGCCCACGCTTCCTGGCATATATTCAACTGCTGTGTCTCCCCCCGTTCCTCATCGGACGTGGTATTATTTAAGGTTGACCATTGTCTCCCCTTTTACTTGCTCTCGCCATTGAGCCATTGACCATTTGGGTTCGAATAGATGCTTTGTTACGGGGCTTCAAGTGGCTAATGGAAACTCTGACAGTATCGCCTTTTATGCAGACGATGTACTATTCTTCTTCAACGACCTCCATAGATCAGGTCCCAGGATCCCACAGATCATGCAGATTTTTAGTGAGACGTTGGGCCTATCTATGAATGACAGTAAATCTACCATATTGCCATTGAGGGAGACGCTTGGTGATGGCCAGTGGGCGACGGACCTGACACTGGCCACAGATGGCCTGCGGTATCTGGGTACTTTCTTGTGGAATATCCTGATAGTCTCTTAGGAACGTAATTTGGGCTCTATTATGGACAGGGTAAAGGCCGAGATTAGATCCTGGGCGGGACTGCCACTAGCTCTCTATGGGCGCTCCGCCATTTTCAAGATGGTGTCTCTCTCTCGCCTATTATACTATCTACAAAATCACCCCTACCCAATCCCTACATCGTTGTTCTGACAGGTTAATGCTATGCTGGGCCAATTCTTATGGGGCGGGGCGATCATCTTGGCTGGCTGTTGAGGAACCTCACTCTTTACACACATCTATATGGCACATCGGATTTTCGGGCTCTTCCTCCCGCCACAAGGGTTGTGATATTAGTGTGGCACCAATCTCTTTGTCGAATAGAATGGTGGGGTTGCCTTGGGCTTCTCCCTTAGTTAGCCGGTCTCCAAGGCTTTTGAATCTGGGATCAGATTGGTAATATATATCCTCCTTGGGCAATGTTATGCACGGCCACCCCGTTCAGTCATTCCAGAAACTTAAGCTAGAATACTCAATGCCCTATTGTCAATTCTACAAATACCTTCAGTTCCACCTTGCCTTTATGCCATAGATAACCATCTTTATGGTCCTCCCCAAGTTTAATCCGCTAGAGGGCAAACTCCTGATCGGGGATATAGGCGACTATAAAAATCTTGAAGATATATCAATCTCTCATCACAAATGGTAATACCTCTCTAGAGGCACTTAGGACATCATGGCAAGCAGACCTAGGCCCCATTGACAACGACTATTGAACTGAGACCTTGGAGTTCCCCATAGGGCGGTGCTCTCGACGCGCCTCCGATTAATACAATATGAATAACTACACAGGGCCTATTATACCCAGTATAAGCTCTGGAGGGCGGGGTTGATTGCATCCGCTGAATGCTTGTGTTGTGGCAAAGGCGAAGGTACTTTTCTGAACACTGTATGGGCCTCGACAGCCATGGACAGATTGTGGAAGGTGGTGGCCGCATGGCTTGCAGAGGTCCTGGGAGATCTAGCTCCCTAGATCTCCCAGGTTGATTCTATTGCACAGCACAGATGGGTTCGGGGGCAATAGGTACAAGCACCACCTATTATTTTTAGTCAAACACGACTTAGCTAGATTGTGGAGGGCAGATAAGCAGCCCCTAGTAGGGGTCTGGAAGAGGGACATGGACTTCTGCTTGGGGTTGGAAGGGCTAGTCTTCCAAGCCAGGAGATGCCCCCAGAAGCATTCCAAAATTTGGCAGCGGTGGACGAACTATCAGGGCCTTACCCTAGAGCCTCAACCAACTATGGCCCGATTCATTGATGCAGAAATTCAGTCGTATGGTAAGGATACATGACATAATGTATAACTTAATATTTGGATGCATGGAGAGATGCCTGGGGAAAGGAGCGAGGGTACACAGACAACTTTTAGCACAGTATGTTGAATTGTTTTGCTCTATATTAATCAAATGTGAAGCAATGTTGATGTATGCAGACATATTTATGTATACGTGATCCTTTGGGCCCTGTTGTGGCAAGAAACTTAATAAAATTATATAGAAAAAAACAATCTCACAACTATGGTATATCTATCTAAAAAATCAGTTAATTAATGTAATATAGATTCATTCAATGTATCAAACAATCCAAAAGGACAAAATGTTCATAAAAGGTGAATAATGTGACAATACCAACTTTAATGTAAGACAATTAACATCACATTCAAAAAAAGTTTACACTGATCGGTGAAAAGTGAAAGCAATGCAAATAACAGGTAAATCTATGTCTTAATTTAGTTTCTGTAAGAGCAATAGCTGTTAGAACAATGACATGCTCTTAGTTAATGAATTAGCTACACAATTTCAAAATTCTATTGTTGATGATTTGACCCTTGTAGAATCAGTCAATGGGCCTCAACATCATGGTAAACAGCTATCTGACTATGTGATATATTCTTTCCATAAATTCTCAAAAAACAGGTCAAGCATCCAAAGTCAGACACTGCTTCGAGTACTCTCATTTGGAGGAGTACGCAGCTTCTGGAATTTTTTCTACTTTGGCCCCCAAATGTAGTTTGTAGAACTGACCACAGACACGCTCTAAATCCATTGGTTAACTTCTTGCGTGTATAAATAATGACTGTGTCTCTGGGGAACACAGACGTGCCAAGACTGCCCCGCACGTAATGTCACAACCTGGGTGACTTGCATTTGACTCAATCACCATACCAGGAAGGGGAGGCAGGTCTGAAGTTTGAGGTTGTTCGGGTCTGCTCCCAGTTTTATAGTCTAGTAGCGGGACTTGACCGAGCTTGAGATAGGCTGGCATCACTCCAGTCTTCAGGGAGGTGTTTATAATCTTAGTCCAGAGGTGGGTTAGGGCGTGGTTCAGTTTGCCAGGAATGCTAGGTGCAGGGGTTGTGCAAGGTGTGGGGAGGGTATGAACAGATACGTCCTCCTCCGAGAGTGGGTTGAATACCTTCCAGCTTCTAGGAGTTTTGTGGGGCCCTTGGATTCGACTGCAACAGTTGTTGTCATGAGGTATTATCAATTATAAGGGCCATGGAGTGAAAGCAGGGTTCTTATCTACCTTTTTTGGGAGGAAAGTTCCAGTTCTAATGGGGAGTTGTGATCTTCAAGGGACAGCTCTATTTTTGTGATTTTATCATTGAAGAAATTGGCGAAGCTGTCACACAATTCTTTGGAGATCTAAGTGTTTTTTAGGGGTGGCTTGGAGGTTTGTTGTTTAATGATATTGAAAAGCTGTTTAGGGTAGTTTTTGGCCTTATCTAGAGCGTTGCGGATGAAGGTGGCTTTTTCGTTCATGAAACGTTTTTTGTAATTAGTGCATACCCTCCTGAGCTGATCTAGGTGAGCTGTGACTGGATTAGCTCGCCAGAGTCTTTCTGCCTCTCATAGCTATCGTCTTTCAGTGTTGAGGTCATCATCATCATCATCAACTTTATTTCGCCCCTGACGGATGCATAAAAGTACTTCAATAAAAACATTTCATTACAGATGATAAACGTAGGACAAGAGCAGTGCAAATTACGGTCAGTAAACAAATAGCAGCGATCATGATTTAAAATAGGTACAATCAACTAAAGCAATAATTCTTAGGATTCAATAGATAAATTATTAAAAACCTTACGAGTTCTCACAACGGCGAATAAAAAGGAAGCAAGTGCATAACAGACCAATGGGGTTTCTAGTTGATAAAATAAGGAGAGGGCTAAAACTAGATTACACAAGGAAAATTTCTTTAAAAGTGGAATGATAAAAATCTTTCCCTCTACTTCATACAGAGGGCAAAAAGAGCAATACATGTGAAGTTGATTGTGTCGCCTTATTGTTACACGGACGAAGTAGGAAATAAATTATATGGATGCCCCAGCATTAGAAGGGTAAAACTGTGTTGGAATCTAGTCAAGATAAAACGGTGCTGGTTAGTCTCGACAAACCCTAGAGATAGATGAGAATAATTTGGCATCTGAATTATGCTCTCATAAAATTTTACAGACTGTTTCTCTCTTTGACTTTCCCACCTATCACACGTAGCTTTCTGTTAAGCAAATGGCCTTCAGTCTAGATTTACGAAAGTGTACGCAAAGGGTAGGAGTATCATACAAGAAGACAAGATCCAAAGAGGTTAAAGTTTGCCTCACATACGAAAGCCACCGGATTTTGTGGTCATGAGCCATATTCATAATATCTTTCAAAATGTTCTGGTTCAGTCCCACAGTGTCCTTTGCCATACAGATAACCAAAGAGAAAGTGGGGCTAATTTAATAGCATCAGTGATAAAAGGCATACCGACTTCAGTATGAGCCACACGGTTATTACATGTTTGTAGAACTGACAGCAATCTTTTAATAAATTTGTCTTCCAGGACTTGAAGTGTAGTCCCATTTGTTGTCCCCCCAGATTGCTGCCTCATATGTCGCCATTGGTAATGTTTTAGGCAAATACATTTTAACCATTTCTAAAATTGCCTTGCAGCCCAGTTTTGGAGAAAATCTAAAAATTGCATTAATACTTAGGAGAATTACATTTGCACGGGTCTGCAGCATCTTTTTCCAGTTTTGTTTAGCATCAAAAACAATACCTAGATAATTAAAATGTTGAACATGCTCAATTTTGTCCCCCTCTAGATGGTAACTCATCATTTCCTTTTTTGCACCTCCAATTGCCGTAGTATAGGTTTTTGTTTTATTTCCATGTACATCCAAATTGCACATAAAGGCTGCATAGTGTGTAATAAGGTTTTGAAGTGCCAAAGGGGTCCTTGCCATTAAAATTGCAACATCCGCATATAGAAGGATGGGGAGGGCGGACCGCGAGACTATTGGGGTATCTTTTGCAATGTTAATCAGGGTGTCAAACAAAAAAGGAGCCAACACACATCCTTGTCTGACTCCCCTTTTAATTTTGAATAAAGTGGTGCATTCGTCTAAACTCCCGTATTGAACCATAGCGGGGGCGCCCCAATAAAGCTCTCAAATAAAATTTAAAATGGCATCATTTACTCCCATGGCCTTTAAAATTAACCAAAGTTTGTTATGTACCACGCAGTCAAAGGCCTTTGAAAGGTCCATGAAGGCCATATCTAATTGTTTTTTTTATGGTTGTATACTTTGCTAGAATAATTGTTAAATTAAGACATTGGTCTACAGTGCCCAGCCCCTGTCTAAACCTGTACTGCACTTCCAAGAGGATTTTCATTTCCTCTGCCCACGCTTGCAATTTGTTTAGCAAAAGCCTGTCCATAAGTTTGGCCGTACTATCAAGCAAGGATATAGGACGATAGTTGGGAGGCAATGAAGCGTTACTTTTCTAAAAAATCGGGATTATGACAGTTTTTCCAGGAGGGGAAGGGACCATATTTTGCTATAGTATTAAACACCACAGTTAAAAGGAGGGACCAGAAAGTGATATCTGTGAGAAAAATGTCCATAGGAACCCCATCAGGCCCTGGCACTTTCCTGGGTGGGTATTGCAACAGTGCAAGTCTTACTTCCTTAAGATCGAATGAAAGGTAGGTGGAGGCCTCTATAACAGTACTTACATCCGCAATAGGAGCAGTCCCTGTTTTTTTTAAAGATTTCCTGAAAAAACTTTACCAGGTGTCCTTGTTGATATGTACCTCTAAAGAGGGCCCGCCACTATCCTTCAAAAGAGGCGCATTAATTACCTTCCAAAAGGCAATACTATCTTGGAGGGCTGAGGCTTGTTTTAAATTATTCCATGCTTCCGATTTAATTCGCCTCAATCTGCTTTCTCTTGCACGTCTATAAGATTTCCTCAATTCACAAACATGCACTTTAACTCTGGGTAGGATTTTAAGAGCCTTTCTGCAAATTTGCAGAGGCTAAAGAGCAGTGCTGATCAATCCACCTATGTGAGTTACTATCTATAGTGTCTAAAGGGTGAATCAACTGTAGTTTTAGAAAATGTAATAACTTCACGAATGGATTCGAAACATTGACTTAATTTGCAAAAGGATCCAGGCAGGTTATGATATCCTCCTGGTTTACCAGAATAAGACTATTAAAAAGAGAGACAACATCGACCTTGTCCCATTTTAAAGTGAAGCCATTTGTGCTAGCAATGTAGTTTTTGGTACAGTAGTGCTGTTACGTTTTTTAGAGTCCTGCTGGGATAAGACACACAAAAGCATGGCATGATCGCTGTGTTTCATTAAAAAAAATTCTGGAAAGTGACTAGTCTTAAGCTAGGGCTATAAGAACAGATAATATAGCCAATCGGGAATGAGTAATCAGCTCTTTGGAAAGTGGGTGGAAAATTCCCCGACTGTGCATCTAATACATTGAGTATTTTAAGTTGCCACTTAATTAGGATACTATTTAAAATATTCCCCATAACATGATGATAGAAATGGGGAATAGGGTCTCCACTTTGGTCTGCAATCCCGCATTGATCCTCTGAATCCCTGCAACATTGGCTTTGTATTGAAATCACCCTTTAGGTGTTTCTCAACCGTTTCAGTTTCAGAGGAGCTACTTGATCCAGTATAGAGGACATCGTTGAGTTATAGGGGGTGGTAAGTTCAGTTGTTGCCAGGTTATCTGATGGAGGGAAGAAGTAGGGGCCCCATACGTTCTTTGAGGTCAGCTAGGGAAATTTGTCCACATTTCTTGCCCACTGAAGGGTTTTCGCTGCAAGTTGGGTGGTGAGGCACTTTGTTGATGTGGAACAGAATGATGTGGTGATCCGACCAGTCTACAGGGAGCATGTTATCGATAGTTAGTGTTTCTTCCAGACCTATGATAGCATCCAGGGTTGAGCCTTTGATGTGGGTTTGGCCTTTGCAATGCTGGGAGAGGTTCTTACTGAGTAGGAGGTTGTTTAGGGATTGGATTAGAGCATTGCTTTCATCATTCCAGTGAAGGCTGGGGTCTCCTAGAATGATGCTTTTGGCATCTGAGAGTAAGCAGTGTGTTATCAATTCTGGTAGGTGTTCACCAAAAGAGAGTATGTTACCTGATGGGTGGCAGAGTAGCTGACAGTTCATAGTTGTGTTGTCTTTCATCCTTGTGGTGGTGGTAAAATATTCAAATGTGTTGTAGGTTAGGGTGTCTGTTTGCTCCACATTGATGTTATTCTTGTGTATAGTGGCAATGCCTCCACCGTGGCGGTCCTAGCTGTCTTTCTTGATGATTGAAAATTCTGGTGGGACTAGCATGTCCATGATCGGTTATGAGGATTCATTTAGCCAAGTTTCTGTGATGCATGCAATTTCAATGGTGTGGTTCAGGATGGCTTCTGCTAGTAGCATGCAGTTAACTAGCATAGATTTGGCTTCTCTGCAGTGTTTAGGATCTTTAGGGGATAAAGTCAAGGGGATGTTGATGAAGGTGAGCTGGTGGCCTGGTCATTCTTGTTGGTGTGGGGTTTAATGGGGTATAATGTTCCCGGTTGTAAGATTTGGCTAGTTCAGCTGCCTCACTCAGAGGCATCACGGTGCTTGTTCTTTTAGGCCTCTGAGGTTTGTTGTTGAGAGACTTTGTGATCCAGCTTAGTGGCTGTGTTTTGGATTGCCCTAGGATCAGTCTGTTGCTCGATGTAGTAGGGAAATGAAGGTGAAGAGTAGGATTCGGATATATATTTAAGATCATCATGAAGCTCTGTAGTACTTTTCCTAGTTGGTTTTCCAAGTGAGTTAGTTGCTCATTTAGCTTAGATAAGGGCATTTGATTTGGGGAGAGGGGCATTTGAGTGTTTCATTTTTGATTGTATAGTGTAAGGCGGTCCAGAGTCAGAGAGTGTTTGTCAGCGAGATTGAGATTTGGGATGTCCACGGGATTGCGTAGAGATGTCTCTAAATTCTTTATTTTTGATTGCGGGTTTAGTGGGTGCACAGGGTGGCCCCTTTGAGATGGTGTCATCAGAGTTTGGTGAGTGTGGAGGGCAGGTAGTATGATTTGGGAGAATGAGCAACTCTATTGACCTACCAAGAGGTCAGTAGGAAGGAGAAGGGGATGTGGTCTGTTTGGAGGTTGGAGATCAGAGGATTTGTTGGGTTGGGGGTGGGCTAAAAGCTGATAATCTGAGCTGATCTGGGGAACTGGGCTGGGGTGTGAGAGGGTAGGTAAGTGTGTAGATCATATTATGGGAGCAAGGGGTAGTGGTGTGGTCCAGGGGGCAGAAAGGTACATCATGTTCGGTATCGGTTAGGGTGAGGGCAAGGTAAGTTGTGAGGGAGAGAGTAGAACATGAAGAGTGAGTCATACATGTTTCATTATGTGTAGAGTCCTGTGGGGGAGAGTGGCTTGGGGCATAAGACATTTGTGACAGTGATATGGCATTTTTCAGTGAAGGGAATATAGATTTGAAAGTGCGTAGGTTGGCATCATTGGCTTATATCATGATAGTTCCGTTTCTGAAGATGGTTGCGGTAGTGTTGCCTTTGAATCTGGGTGAGTTGGAGATATTTTGTGTCCGTGCAGAATGTTAGTTGTTTTAGTTATGTGAAGGTATTTTGTTATGATTGTTTGCTTTTTCACAGGACGTGCAGTGTAAAAGATGAGATCCGTTCTCTTTAGGCCTTTGGATGTGTTGTGATATATATCGGCAAAGATAACATATAGACCTTGATGGGTACTATAGACTTTCAATGTCCAGCCGGACAGAGAATTTTAATAAGCTATATATTGAAGGAATCTTATACATACAAAAAGCAACACATGTAATGAACGGGACACAATCCTGCATCCAACATGGGAAAAAGTTACGGAGAAAACATACAACGCAAAGGACATAAAGGGTTTTTCAGGCAACAAAGGAGCAATGGTTGCTTGGTGTGGTCATAGGGTCAAGCAAGCTAACCATCAACAGTAACCACAGCTTTTATCAAATTCAAACAGAAGTGGTACTGATTATTGTCAACGACGTTTCGATCCCAAGCTCTTATGATACAGGGATCATCATCAGGACTATGTAATTAAAGTGCCTGGTGCTTAACACAATGCCTCATAGGCCAGAATTAGTTTCAGAGGCTGCAGGTGGGTGGTAAATGACGCTGATGGTCACGTAGTAGGCCTGAGACCTTGGCTCGATACTTTCCACGGTGGGGACAATGGGTATCTACTCCATTAATCAGAGGATGTTGTTCTCGGAGCGTGTGCGCAAACCGTCAACTTGCTCCAAGGGTCTAAATCAGCCTTACGCAAGATTGCATGTAGTTCACTCGCACGTTGGCTGGAACTGCATTGTGTTAAGCACCAGGCACTTTAATTACATAGTCCTGATGATGATCCCTGTATCATAAGAGCTTGGGATTGAAACGTCGTCGACAATAATCAGTACCACTTCTGTTTGAATTTGATAAAAGCTGTGGTTACTGTTGATGCTTAGCTTGCTTGACTCTATGACCACACCAAGCAACCATTGCTACTTTGTTGCATAAAAAATTCTTAAAATTCTCTGTCCGGCTGGACATAGAAAGTCTATAGTACCCATCAAGGTCTATATGTTATCTTTTCTGTGTATAACTTAGTTAAGGACCATTGTTCCTAAAAATAATCGATACCCAGGGTCCTTGGTTACTCATTGGGTTCCCTTGTCTCTCTAAAACAGTTATCGGCAAAGAGCAGTTCGGGGTGTTGTTTAATCACATTTTGTTTGACGTTCTTATCTGTTGTGTTCGAGAGGTTGGGGGGATGTTATGGAGAAGGAGTTTGGAATACGAAGTATTAAGATGGAGGGTAGTTCGGTGGCAGAGGTCACTGTGGAAGCCTGCATCATATAACCTTAACCTTAAGGGGGTACTTATAACATCTTATAAGAATGTTGAATGGCCACTGATCATTGCAAGGGTAGGCATGTCCATGACTGTCCTTTACACATGCATGATGTAACATTCCCATTGTCTAATGCACCACTCTATTTAGGTTAGAACACAATGTAGAGTAGGGCTCATAGGAGGTTTTGAGGAGGTGGAACAAATGGAGCTCAAACCATGAATCTTATAATAGGTAGGTTCATGAGTGGCAATGAAAGGGCTACCTTCTTAGGGCGAGTGGAGATATAGAGTTTAATATAGTTCAGTTTAGAGTGGGAATCAGCCCAGTACCATTACAAGATGGCCCCTGCTTAGATGCTCGGGAGGTTCTAGCTTTTTTGAGAGAATACAATCCTTCTTTACTTTCAGTGAAAAGACGTGTCTCAAGACCTATATCAGTTACACTGCTGGAGAGAGGGCAGCCATTTTAGGTAAGAAGAAAAATTTTCCTATCAAGAGAGGGGCCCTCAAAATGGATGGTTAGGTAAAGCCAAGCAAGATATAAAGCCCTAAAAATCAAGAAAGTAAGGCAGTATTCGAGAGAGGGCTCTCGCTTGGAGTCGAAAGTCTTTTCCAGCAAATACATAATACTCCTGGTAGAAATGGCGGGAGCCTCCAATCACCACCAGAGAAACGCCACTGGGATGAATGCCGGGAGGAGCTAGACCAGCAAGTGTGCACATGCTATTCACCGGTGTGGGGCTCAAAAGGAGAAGGATGCAGCAGCAGCCGTGCTACAGCAAGAGTGATGCCTTTGTGGAGTGACAAGATGACTCGGGAGAGTGTCCATGGCCCTCGGCAGAGTGCTCACATAAGAACTGGCCCTTTACCTGACCCGCTTCAGCGGCGGGCCATAAAAGTGCCTGATTCCCCCTTCTGGGAGGGAGAAGAAAGAAAAGAAGCAAAACATCCACAGCGGGGCATACATGATATTATCCAGAATTCTTTTGGAGCAAAATAAATAGAAAAAAGAAAGGGAGAAAGGAAAAGAAATAGAAAAATTGTGATGTGAAAAAGGCATAGGAGACATTTAATGTTTATACACTTCGTACCTCTGATAATTCATTGCGGCCAGGGCTGATTGTAGTATATCTCAATATCAATATTGCTTCTTTTTTGAGTAACAAATTCTCAATATTGCTTTCTCTCAAATCCTTTTTAATGGCAACGATCACAGTACATTTTAAGTTTCAGTCTGAACGGTTGTGCTCCAAGAAGTCTTTCACAAGTAGAGCTGTGATTATTTTACACCTGATGCGTTATTTATGTTGGCCTATCCGGTTCCAAATTCATGTCTTGTCTGCGCTACATAAAGGTTATATAGAGAAAAAATATTCTGTATATCACATTCTTTGATTTACACTTGGTAAATACATTATGCATTGTTTTTGCATTTGTGTTAGAAGGTAGTCCCTCCTATAATTTGATTGCACAATATTCAATTACCACGCTGGTGGTGACCCTCAAGTAGTTGAACATCCCACATGTTTCTAATCGTTCTTTGCATATGATTTTGAGGTTGAATATATACTCTCATGACCTGATCGTGAATATTCCTTGTTTTTTTCAAGGCAAACATAGGCACTTTACTTTCAGGGTTCAGAGAATACGCTAATTTTATTAAATGATTGTTTTGAACTAATTTGAGGAGGGGCAAAGTGAGCTCAAATCCTGTAAATTAAATGTTACTAGTGAACTTCAGAACCCTTTGTGCCATACACTGTGGTGATCGTGTTAGACATAGCTTCAGGCCTACCACTTTAACCTGACTACAACTTTTAAACTGTACTTTGACAGGCCTAAACCTTCCTTTTGAATTTTAATAAGTCACCTCTAAGTAGGCTGTATTGCCCACAAGACAGGGTTCATGGTATTTAAAAGTAGGAAATGTAGAAATGTACTGTTATGATGTTAACATGCCCTTACAATGAAAAGGGCTCAAAATATATATTCACTGTAGCAATTCTGGCAGTTCCATAGGAAAACACTGGGATGTAATATTAAATGTAATAATGCAATCTCTGGCTAGGCAACACCTAGAAATTTCATTATTGCACCATATGTAATACTTATTAAAATCCAAATTCACTGGTGACTGTGGATTTTTTATATATATTAGGGAAAATGTATTTTCAGAAAGTTACCTTTCCCTTGCAATGCATTAATCTTCAGTTGCAGCCCCCTGAGTGCTCAACCAAGAGTCAGTTGTGAAAACTGCTCCCAGAGCAGGAGACAAAGGCTTGGGTGTAGGGAGGTGTTTCTATTCCTCTGGCGGGATTACCATTTAGGCAGAGACCCATAATATAATTAACTTCAATGAGGCCTACCCTGTCACAGGAAGTTGTAGCTAACACCTGGCATGCCCTCTCCTTTGTCCTACTATTCATCCAGTGACCAATCCCAGTGGGAGAGGAGATGCATCCAGAACTGGTTTTGAGTAACCACAGAGGAGGGCGTTGCTCATTTACCTAACCATACCTCTAGGGTAGGCACCGGAGCTGTGCGGAGGGGAAGAAAGATTCAGCCTTGTTGGATTTAGGCAGATGGGGGTACTGTGAGATTACTGGCAGTAGGGACACTGGAAATGTTGCAAATATGGGTAGGGTAACCCCTGGGACCTTTCACCCCATTAGTTAGGGAGGAGTGAGTCAGGAGTCACCTACACCCACAAGTTGGTGCCAGGCATAAATGTGACAGGCCCACTATTGAACATGAGGAAGATCAGAAGAGGACTGAACCTGCTGTCTGAGACCCGAGCAGCAACTACATTGTTACTCTCAAGGATAAACTGTATCCTTGTGGAGGTAACATTATGAGACATAGGGCCGAGGGACCGCCCATGGCACTTCTGACGGGCTCAAGGAGCCTGTCAGTGAGACGGAAACTACCATAATCCCCTATTGACGGCAGAGCCAGGCTCAGCTTCACCACCTGGATTATGATGGCACTTTCTGATAGCCTTTTCATGTCGACTTTTCCGACATAGAAAGGCTGTTGGAAAGTGTCGTAGGGGGCCCCTAGCAGGGCTTCTCCCCCCAGCCCTCCGTTATAGGGCATGGGAGAAACCATAGGTGCTCCTCAACATCCCTGCACCATGTGGCAGGTGCCTACCACATGGTGCACTGATTTTTACAATGGAAGCCTGTGCTGCAGCCTTTTCAGCCTGCCGCACAGGCCTTCCATTGTAAAATGCATGTTTGTGACCATCAGAACAGCCGACCTAAGGTTGGGTGGTTCCAGACTGATACAGTTTGCGTCCGCCCGACATCGTAACGAGCCCCAAAGTAACAAATACCAAACAAAACGAAGGTAACACATTCCTCTGAGTTCACACTGCTTGACTTCTTTTGGCCTCTGGGGTTGGGCACTTTGTCAGCGACACTGGGCTGCGGGACTGGTGACATGTCAGTCCCAGAAGTGTGTCTGTGTGAACACCTTGTACTACATGCCTCCTGAATGGATGTGGCAGTGAGACTAGAGGCCTCTTCACTCTCAGGTGGGGCAGGTTGTTGGAGACACAGAGGTTTATTTGTCTGGATGTTCTCTAGGGCTGTGGACACTTGCACATGATCACTTGCAACATTCGGACAGCACTGCCCCATTTCAGTCTGAATGTTCTCAGTTTGCCTTGCAAGCGTTGTTGTGGCTGCTACCAAGTGGTTTATGTACTGGGAGAAGGAATTATACCTTTCCAGGTACTGCCTGTGCCTCTGTTTTGCACATGCGCTCCCTCTCCATTGCCACAAACCACTGGTCCTGCACTTTCTTCAAGTTCTGCATCTAGTTGAATATACATCTCAGTTGCCTACTCACAGTCTAGATCTGTTTTGTCTGCTGGCACTGTACGGAGATAATGGACCTCTCCAACACACCGGACACAGGAGCACTATCCAACATGTTGTCTGATACGTTACCAGTAAGGACAGCTGATCTTTGACCTCTGTCCGTGTGTCCTGGCCGCCGATGTTGTGAGGTCCCTGCTCTGTCATTGACCCTAATTACTGTCAACAAATTTTGGCAGCCCTGAGATGGTTGCTCTCCTGCCAGTTGGAGTGGGGTGATGGGTGGAGTGGTTGGTGGTGTTGTGTCCTGCATGACCACATCGGTGTCAGTAGGCCCTTCAGCTGCAATTCTTCCTGCCATGTCCGGGCTGTGATTGCTGTACTGTATGTAAATAGTTAGTGTAAACAAATGGTTATGGTTTGGCCACACTATTGTTGTAACTGGTTCACTGACAAAATATTGCCTCTGGAAATATCATCATCCTATATTTGTAATGTAAATGCCAAAAATATAGGATAAAGCATATCATGGTCATTAATATTGTTGTACAAAATATCATTTTTTTAAATATATATAAATATTAAACATTACATATATTAAAAGGTAAGACTAATATAATACAAATTAAATATATGTAATAATTTTTAAAATAAATGTAACTATTATACTTAATAAAAAAATAAAAACACACATATAATAATATACCATCAACTTTTCTCCAGTTAAGAAAACTTTTGGAAAAACGGTTATAATATCGTATGAGAATACAACTCTTTTGTGAATAGGCAAATATGAAATCTGTTCAACACAAATGTATACATTATATTCAGTGCAAAATGATTTTATCTAAGATGTATATATTGTAAGAAATAATCAATTGTACACATTGCAAGTAATGAATTCACATTTGCACTTTAATACAAAAATGGGTGCAACCTTGCCAATAAAGGTATAACCATTACAAAATGGCGCTCATGAATTTGAATTGTAAGTGCCCAGCAATGCGCTTGTCCTTTTTCACTGTTTAGTAATAATTGTTTGTAAAAAGGAAGTAAAGAAACGCTTGCTATACTGTGAACAAGCCGAAAGGTGAAACACGTTGGTTGAGGGCTGTTTTCTGCAATAAATTTAATTCAGCATCCTTGAGTGTCCTGGATTTTTCTTAACGGGAAAAAAGTTGATGGTACATATAATAATATATATATATGTATTTAGTTACATATATAATTAAAACCAATATTAAATTAATATTTTCAATTTAAATGCAATAAATGTATATAAATATATATAAACACAGATATATATACACCCAAAAACGTAATAAAATTAAAAAACATACGAATTAAATCATAATTAAAAGGTAAACAGCACAAAAACCCATCAATTTAGTAAAAAAATATTAAGGGGGCTATTACGATGTAAGTCGGTATGCGCCTGACCGCTCGTTGGAGGCATACTGCCCGACATAGTAGGTTTACAATAAGACCGCCGAATTACAATGTCGGACGTTGTAGTGTAAATCTGCCGGTCAATGTGACTGGCTTCCAACGGGTTAAAGGAGCCCATCGGCCAGTTGGACACCTCCACATAATCCCTACACACAGCGTTTCCGCCATCAGGATTATGATGTCGGCTTCCGACAGCCTTTCTATGTCGGCCTTTCTGACAAGGAAAAACTGTTGAAGAGCGACTTTGGGGGCCCCTAGCAAGGCCCACTTCTCCCCTGACCCTCCAGTTGTGGGCCTGGGGGGGCACCTATGGTGCACCCCTGTAAATCCCTTCACTGGGTGGCAGGCACTGTGAGGTGCCTGCCACCTGGTGCAGGGATTTACAGACACTCCCATTTCTCCATGGGAGCTTATGCTGTGGATGGTTTCCGACTGCCAAACAAGCTCCCATAACCAAATGGGAGTTTACGACAGCACCATGTGCAATCGCATTGTAATTGCGGTTTCAGGACTGCTGACCGGAACTCGATTGGTTCCGCAACTGCAGAGATGTCTGTCTGAGGCCACTCCGACCAACATCATAATGAGGCCCTTAATATAACAAATATTAATTATAAATATTTTATTTTTACAGACACAAAAACATAATAATTGAGGGCCTTATTATGATATCGGTGGGCCTGCCACCATTAACCTGTTGGTGGCAGGCCAATCAACATCAATAAAAGCTGTTTTATTATGATTATGATCGGGCAGTTGGAGGCATCGGTCATAGGGACTATGCAGTGCGGGAACTTCGGGTGCATGCAAACAGGGGCGCCTGTTTTGCTCCCCTGAATTCATCTCCAAGGTGGTTGGGGAATGGGTGCCCTGTAGTGCCCCCATTATTTGCCGACCGCCAGTCTTTTTATGGCGGGCTAACTGCCTTGAAAAGGATGGCGGTGGGGAAACTTGAAATATGACTGGCCGACCGTGGTATTCCTGCCTTGTATATTAGATTCCCCTAGCCACTGCGCCACCACCAGGGAACGGCCGCCTCAGGGGCGGGCATAGGACTGCCACCGCTGTGCTATCGGACCGCCAGACTCATAATCGACCCCTAAGTTGTAACGCCTTTTCCCTCTGACCAATCCTTTCTTACCACCCAAAATAAAACCAATAACACTGCAACAAAATAACCCAGTACTCAATATGAACGAAAAAGTGAAGTAAATAGACATAACGCCTCCTCAGTGAGCATATTCGGTGTACCTATCCCTCCAGCATGGCCTCTGTGGACAAGGGAATTAAGGATTGGGAGTCAGGCCATGAGCTTTCCTTAATTTAAAAATAAATTTGTTTCATGTTGTTTTGCTTAACATCACAAGAGCCTAATTACGATGGTGGTCGGACGAGTGTCCGACCACCATCGTTGCGGAATGGATACCGACTGGCATGTAGTCAGCGGTTACACCTGCCAAATTAAGATGCAATCGCTGTGCAGCCAGTTGGAAACATCCCCTTTTTTATTGCTGCTCGTGCTCTGACCCAGAAAAGGGCACAGCACAAGCCGTAATGGAAAAGGGGTTGTTTTGAAACATCTATGCCCCGGACCGCTATGCTGAGTGTCGGTTGGACCGCCACCGATGGCCTGTTGGAGGCGGTCCAACCAGCATCCAAATGAGGCCTTGAGTATTAGTGGCTTGGTAGGGCGTAACTAAACAGTCAAGCAAAGGCACATCACAGGTAGCTCAAGGCCGCTCAGTGGGTGTGGCACCATCCATTGTTGACTCTCCAGGTCCAGTCTGAAAGTCAATGACCCCTGCTTCCATCTCTGCAGGTGTCCGTTGATCACTCTCGCCAGCCCATTCAGGCCAAGGTTTTTCCCAGCCTCCTGGGTTGTTGAGGAGCACACACTTTCTCCCAGCCAACCAGCCAATTTCTTGCCATCTCAGGAGATCTGAAGCAGTCCGTATTTCGTCTTCTAGCAATCTGAAATTAAGAAGGAACATATATTTTAGGCCATTGTTTCTACATATGTAAGTTAGAGCTGCTCAGGGTCTGCAGAACCTGGGTGTAATCCAGGCAGACCTTTATTGCCAGTCCTTCAAATTGCACATAGCTTCCCAACCATTGTATTCTCCAGTGTAGCATTTCTGTTTCTAAAGTTTAAGAATTTAGCTACAACTGCTCAGGGAAGTGCACCAGGCTTCAGCATATAGATTGTGGCGTTAGGGCTTTCTCTAAGAAGGATAACTTTGAGATGCCCTTCAGGTGTAGTATTGCCAGGAACCAACTCTCCAGAAATAAAGCTGTGGATAGGCCATCAACTCTTTCAAAGAAACCAAGAAAAACAACAAAGATTGTTATGGGAGAATCTCCCCTGAGTGTCCCAAGTTGGCCTACAAGACAAGGATCTCATGTATGACAAGCGCCCAATGATAGTGTGCACTGCTGCTTCAGTGGCCTTGGCTTTGTCTGCTACTTTGTGGCACTTGGTCTTGAGTAAATGTATTTCCATAGCCATTTTCTATTACAGACCTAAGAACCACAATGATCACCATGATGTTCAAGGAGGCAGGCTAAGATGCTCTTTCTTCCAACAATTTGCCGGATGTACCTACCTAAGATGATCCTGTCTAATGGTTTATTGCATGTTGTTGGACCCGGCCCTTTTGGCAGGTTCACCCCGAAACCTTTTGCTTTTTCCTAGCCTGTTTCTGTGACCTGGTGTTGGTGATTTTAGGCCTCTGCGCACTTTTTCACTGTGGTACAGTGTAAAGTGCGTGAGCTCTCTGGGTATGTGTGGTGAGTGACCTACCCTCCCATAGGAATGAATGGGGGATATGTATGCCCATGGTAGTTCCTGATGTGTGGGGAGTGCAGGGTCGAGTTTGATATGTGCGAACTCGTGAGATTGAATGCTGTGCAATGGTATATGTGGCATGATTGTGTCTAGTGTAGAAGTGCCACTTTTAGAAGTTGGCATATTTGTGTAATCTGTGGCTGGCGTGTGATTGGCTGGAGCCTGGCTCCAGGAGTGAGCCTGGGCCTGCTTGTGGATTGACTGTCTGGTTTGAGGGTGACAGGGGCTGCAGAGCCCCCAGGAGGTTGTCTGAGTCAGCCCGTGGATGAAAGGCTGCATCTGCTGCCAGGGAAGTGGGAGGAGATAGCACCCGGGAGTGAATAGGGCTGTGCCTGCCTGACCACAATGCTGGCTCCACCTCCCGCTGGGCGACTGTCACCTCTGCCCTCACACTGAAAGGAGTTCCCTATAACCAGTTGTAGCTGGTTCTCACACTGCCTGCACCCTGCTAGACAAAGGTTTCTCTGTATAAAAAGGGGCTGTGTCCCCTTCCAAAATGTTCTTGTTTCTGACTTGAATCTACCAGGGGCGGGCGCTGCCCAGCCCCTGGATGCCTGGAGGACTTCTGGGGGACCCCTCTGCCTTGCCTGGGCCGATGCGGGGACTTTGCTTTGCCCCTTGGAATCTCTGGGACCTTTGGCAGCATGGAGAAGCTGCATTTCCCTTCAGAGAACTTGTTCTTGCTTTTGCCAGGGCTTATTATAGCCTAAAGCACCTGGAAGCGCTTTGTTTGCTGTTCTAGCACTAGGAGCGCTGTGGGTTGTCATTTAGCGCTGGGAGCGCTTTATTTGTTTTGCAGGTGCCCACCCTGCTTATGGTTGCCCTAGCGAGTGCCCACCTCGCTTATTTGTGATTATATTGTCCCCTGGCAGGTGCCCAGCCTGCCAGGGACCTGGCCGCTATTTTTATACTTTAACTCGAGGGAGCCCACTCCTCGGTTAATTCAGCCCCAGCCTACGAGTGCCTGAAACGGGCCGCCGCGCTGCCCGCGACGACCCGGAAGTGGTTGGCGGGCCGGCCAATTGCAGTTCGGCCCGGCCGGAAGTCCCGCCCCGCAGTCCGGGGAGAGAGAAGAAGATGGCGGCGGCCGCTGTGGGGCTCCCGTGACCGAGAGGGAGCCCCGAGAGAAGGAAGCATTTCGTTCGTTGCCGGTCTCCCGGCAGAAGAAGGAGACCGGAGATGTGCCCAGGAGTTGCTGGCTGGAGGAAGTGATGTGCTCCCGCGGCCCGGGGCTCCCGTAGCTGTGGAGAGCCCCGGGGCCACCAACCTGGAAGCGCGGCCAGCCGAGGAGAAGGAGAGAGGTGTTGCGGGGCCCCGGCGGAGAAGTCCTGCGCCGCCTGCCCCGAGGAGCCCTGCAGAAGGACAGCAGCCCGGTGAGTGGAATCGGGCTGGGGACTCCGGGCGGGTAAAGGTGCGAGTACAGCACTCAGGGCGGCCCCGGATGCCAGTGGGCCGCCCCAGCGTTGTCTAGAGAAGAGGAGGCTCCCGTAGGGGCATGTTTGCTTTAGAGCCGTAAAGGCTCCCACAAGGTCCCCATTGAGTTGCAGAGTCTCCACGAGTGACTGGGGACACCTCCATGTTAGAGCCAGAGAGCTCCAGTTCTGGGGGAAGGTGTTGGGTCAGAGCCTGCGAGGCTCCAACGTGGCGCAGATGTGAATATGAGGACCTGTGTCTTGTCCCCAGTGTTTAAGGGGACCGATTTATTCTTAGAGCCCGTGGGGCTCCAATAGATGGCGCAGATTTGTCCTAAGGAGCCAGTGGACTAAAGGGGCACCGTTGATTGGTCAGAGCCTGTGTGGCTCCAGCATTTGGCCGCAGTGGTTGGTGTCAGAGCCTGTGTGGCTCAAGCAGTGGGTGCAGGTTGCTCCGAAGGGTCAGTGAGGACCCTGTCGCAGTTTTGATTCCCAGCTGCCCAGCAATTAGTGGGCAGCTGCACCGTTTAGGCGCTTGGGATTGTCCTCAGGTGCCCAGCAAGTAGTGGGCACCTGCAACGTTTAGGTTTTGCGCCGGTGGCGCACCCCTGACTGGCGCTGCATGGCAGCGCGCCCTGACATTCTGGACACAGGGCTCTTTAGGCCCTTTATTAGATGGGGGCTGGTATGTGATTTTATTTAGGCGTAATGCGATTATCTATGTGATGGTAATTGCCTAATGTGAGTTTGGTGCAATGTGATATGGTGCTAGGAAATGTAATGCATTTAATATGATTACGCACCTTGATATTACACCTCTGAAGGTTTTTGGGCATCATGTGTTTTTGCGCTATTGAGTTATGTTCTGGCACCTCTGAATGTTTTTATGCATCATGTGTCTTCCTTGATTTTACACCTCTGAATGTTTTTATGCATCATGTGTCTTCCTTGATTTTACACCTCTGAATGTGTTGGTTTATGCATCATGTGTTTTTCCTTCCCTACACCTCTGAATGTTGTGATGCATCATGTGTAATGTGTTCTTGCTTATACCCCCAAGTGTATTTTATTCTTAGGTGGTTGTGTTTTGCCTAGTATAATTATACTAGAGAGGTTATATGTCCATGCGTGATCTAGGCCTATGGTTATTAGTATTGCGTAGTGTGTACCTACCTTTACCAGTAGTTACTGGTTGTGACCTATAATTGTTCTTTTGTGTTACACTTATTCTAAGTTCTAGAAGTGCTATTTCTACTAAGTGCTGATTCTGACAGTGGCCCATGTGGCCCTGTCCTGTACATAATCCCTTGTGAATATTGCCCATGCCAGTTGGCACAATGTACATGTGTGATTTCTATCTGATGTGTTTTGACAAATACAAAAGTTATTTTATATAACCTTGTGTGGAGTTCCTTTTGTGGTGTGCCTAGGATGTTGTTGCTGTTGTGTGCTGGCGCAAATGCTTTACTCATTGCCTCCGAGTTTAGCCTTACTGCTCGTGCCAAGCTACCAAGGGCGTGAGCAGGGGTTATCTTGGCGTGTGACTCCCTTGCCCTGACTAGAATGGTGGTTTCTGCCTGGCTTTGGCGTCAGCCTTAGCCTACCAGAAATAGCCAGTTCTAACACTGTTGGTCAGCGGTGCGGATTTGGACTTGTGTTTGCGCAGTGCCACAGTGACAGCTGACTACACTACAAAACTCTGCATTTTTTAGATAGACACATGTTTGGGATTATTGTTTTTGATTTTGTTTTTCCTCAAGAGTGTCATTTTCAGATGGTGTTCCTGCGCTTTATGTTTAGTGGCAGATGAGAGAAAATGACAGGGCGGACCGCCAGTAGAGGGGGAGGTTCCCATAGATAAGGAATCCCTTGCTGGGTCCAGTGCCCAATCCCTGTTCCTGTCCCTGTGTGGGTAGATGGAAGAGAGGGAGTGTGGAGGAGAAATGACTAGCTCAGGAGGGTGGTTATCGCCTGAGTGTAGTGTGTGTGTCTGGATTCCCCAGTATGGTAGGATCCAGTGGTGGCAGCTTAAATGTGTCCAGTGCGTAAAGTCCCATTCCCAGTTCCCAGAGTATGGTGCCTGGTGCTCAGTAAGAGGGGTACAGGTTGAGAGTCAGGGGCAGTGAGGAACTGTCTCACCAGTCTGGAGGAGGAGTGTGTGGATGAGTGCTGGGTTGAACTGGAGGAGTTGGTGTGAGTTTTTTTTTAAAGGAGCTTGCATAGGAGGTGTATCTCTGGTGGTGTGCAGGAGGTCCTGCAGAGGCACTGGACAAGAAGGTGGATGTCTGGCGGTGTGCTAGATGTCTTGCAGAGGCATTAGGGAGTGATTCTAAAAGTAGTGGCTTGTGTATCTGATGATCCTGTGTAGGGGAAGAGGTTCATGTGTAGCCCAGCTAGGTCCCAGTAGGATGGTAGGGGTGTAGTGGCTCACGCCCTGTCTCAGTGGAGGCGGAGTGAGTGTGGGACGGTGTGTCCCATGTTGGCCCGAAACCCTATCTCAGGGCCTGGAGGGTTCCCTAAGGGAGCGACAGGTCAGGGGCCTAGGCTGTACATACAGGTCATTTGAGGAGGATCTTCCTGTGTCAGAGGACGAGGAGTGTCTGTAACCAAAACTCCGGCGGTCCTGGTGTTGAAGGGTACCGCTCCTAAGTGGAGTGTGCAGAACTCTGGAAGGGGGTGCAGAGGGACGGTGTACTTCTGACCCCGGTGCAACCTGAGGGTTTAGATCCTAGGTTGGGAGATTAGGAAACTTCCAGGTCAAGAAGGATTCTCTGCCAAAGTAGATCAGCTGAAGAGATTGAGGGGGCTGCCCTTGCTGTGTGTTCTGGGGCCCACCTGCAGTTTGTTGTTTCCACTAAGGTAGAGGAAAGGGGTCTTTGCTGTGTGCTGTGTCCCCCCACCTGCTTGAAGAGGGACTGTGCTGTGTGCTTTGTACCTCAGAAGTGAAATAGTTTCCAGGTGGTAGACCAGTGATGGAGTGAGGTCCTGATCTGGTAGGAGAATTGTGTTCTGGTGAGTGCTTCCCTGTGAGGGTGCGGAAACCCCAGAAGTAGAGGTAGGGTGGGGCATTCTTGCCCGTGACCTCTGGTCAGCCGGAGGGTATGGTCCCTGGGTTGAAGGATCAGTGGTAGTTGTAGCTACACTGAGAGAGAGAGTGGAGAATGGCTATTGTGTGCCAGGGGTTACTGCCCCCCACTCTGTGGAGTGGTTAGGACTTGTGACATTTGGATGGCCTAGGGCCTGGTCCTGACCGTGGATGACTAGAGAGTACCAGTGGGGTATCCTAGTTGTGCCAGAGAGCTTTTGTTGAGAGAGATCCATGTGTGTTTAGAGTAACCCTGGGCGTAGTGGGCGTAGTGGGGCTTCGCGGAGCTACGTGAAGTGGGCGAGAAACTACGCCCACCTCCGCACTCCGCGTAGCCCCACTACGCACCGCAGGCCTCCCTCCCGCCCTCCCTAAATACTTTAAATTAAAAGTGGAAAAGAATTAAAAGGCACTTACCTTGCCCGCCGCTGCCCGCCGCGTCCCCGGGGCTCGCTATCTTCATGGCTGCCGTCTTGTGTACTAATGCGCATGCGCGGGCGACCGCGCATGCGCATTTCTCGTGAGAAATGCGCATGCGCGGCCGCTCGCGCATGCGCATTAGATACACAAGACGGAAGCAATGAAGATAGCGAGCCCCGGGGACGCGGCAGGCAGCGGCGGGCAAGGTAAGTGCCTTTTAATTCTTTTACACTATTAATTTAAAGTATTTAGGGAGGGCGGGAGGGAGGCGGGTGGCGGCCAGCTACGCTCCGTCTGCGGAGCGTGCGTAGTGCCGGATTCTACGCCTGCTACGCAAAATGCGTAGAAGCCGGCACTACGCACACTCCGTGCACGGAGCGTAGCCGCCCGCCCAGGGTTAGTTCAGAGTGATGAAAACCCGGAGGGTGTCCCTGCCGTGCTGGCCCGTGTCCGTGTTATGTCGACCAAAGCAAGGAAGCCCATCAGTGGAGTGATTGGTCTACCCTGCGTTTTGGCTGGAAGGGGGTTGTGTTGGACCCGGCCCTTTTGGCAGGTTCATTCCGAAACTTTTTGCTTTTTCCTAGCCTGTTTCTGTGACCTGGTGTTGGTGATTTTAGGCCTCTGTGCACTTTTTCACTGTGGTACAGTGTAAATTGCGTGAGCTCTCTGGGTATGTGTGGTGAGTGACCTGCCCTCTCATAGGAATGAATGGGGGATATGTATGCCCATGGTAGTTCCTGATGTGTGGGGAGTGCAGGGTCGAGTTTGGTATGTGCGAACTCGTGAGATTGAATGCTGCGCAATGGTATATGTGGCATGATTGTGTCTAGTGTAGAAGTGCCACTTTTAGAAGTTGGCATATTTGTGTAATCTGTGCCTGGCGTGTGATTGGCTGGAGCCTGGCTCCAGGAGTGAGCCTGGGCCTGCTTGTGGATTGACTGTATGGTTTGAGGGTGACAGGGGCTGCAGAGCCCCCAGGAGGTTGTCTGAGTCAGCCCGTGGATGAAAGGCTGCATCTGCTGCCAGGGAAGTGGGAGGAGATAGCACCTGGGAGTGAATAGGGCTGTGCCTGCCTGACCACAATGCTGGCTCCACCTCCCACTGGGCGACTGTCACCTCTGCCCTCACACTGAAAGGAGTTCCCTATAACCAGTTCTAGCTGGTTCTCACAATGCCTGCACCCTGCTAGACAAAGGATTTCTCTGTATAAAAAGGGGCTTTGTCCCCTTCCAAAATGTTCTTGTTTCTGACTTGAATCTACCAGGGGCGGGCGCTGCCCAGCCCCTGGATGCCTGGAGGACTTCTGGGGGACCCCTTTGCCTTGCCTGGGCTGATGGGGGGACTTTGCTTTGCCCCTTGGAATCTCTGGGACCTTTGGCAGCATAGAGAAGCTGCATTTTCCTTCAGAGAACTTGTTCTTGCTTTTGCCAGGGCTTATTATAGCCTAAAGCGCCTGGAAGCACTTTGTTTGCTGTTCTAGCACTAGGAGCGCTGTGGATTGTCATTTAGCGCTGGGAGCGCTTTATTTGCTTTGCAGGTGCCCACCCTGCTTATGGTTGCCCTAGCGAGTGCCCACCTCGCTTATTTGTGATTATATTGTCCCCTGGCAGGTGCCCACCCTTCCAGGGATCTGGCCGCTATTTTTATACTTTAACTCGAGGGAGCCCACTCCTCGGTTAATTCAGCCCCAGCCTATAAGTGCCTGAAACGGGCCGCCGCGCTGCCCGCGACGACCCGGAAGTGGTTGGCTGGCCGGCCAATTGCAGTGCGGCCCGGCCGGAAGTCCCGCCCCGCAGTCCGGGGAGAGAGAAGAAGATGGCGGCGGCCGCTGTGGGGCTCCCGTGACCAAGAGGGAGCCCCGAGAGAAGGAAGCATTTCGTTTGTTGCCGGTCTCCCGGCAGAAGATGGAGACCGGAGATGTGCCCATGAGTTGCTGGCTGGAGGAAGTGATGTGCTCTCGCGGCCCGGGGCTCCCGTAGCTGTGGAGAGCCCCGGGGCCGCCGACCTGGAAGCGCGGCCAGCCGAGGAGAAGGAGAGAGGTGTTGCGGGGCCCCGGCGGAGAAGTCCTGCGCCGCCTGCCCCGAGGAGCCCCGCAGAAGGACAGCAGCCCGGTGAGTGGAATCGTGCTGGGGACTCCGGGCGGGTGAAGGTGCGAGTACAGCACTCAGGGCGGCCCCGGATGGCAGTGGGCCGCCCCAACGTTGTCTAGAGCCCAGGAGGCTCCCGTAGGGGCATGTTTGCTTTAGAGCCGTAAAGGCTCCCACGAGGTACCCATTGAGTTGCAGAGTCTCCACGAGTGACTGGGGACACCTCCATGTTAGAGCCAGAGAGCTCCAGTTCTGGGGGCATGTGTTGGGTCAGAGCCTGCGAGGCTCCAACGTGGCGCAGATGTGATTATGAGGACCTGTGTCTTGTCCCCAGTGTTTAAGGGGACCGATTTATTCTTAGAGCCCGTGGGGCTCCAATAGATGGCGCAGATTTGTCCTAAGGAGCCAGAGGGCTAAAGGGGCACCGTTGATTGTCCAGAGCCTGTGTGGCTCCAGCATTTGGCCGCAGTGGTTGGTGTCAGAGCCTGTGTGGCTCCAGCAGTGGGCGCAGGTTGCTCCGAAGGGTCAGTGAGGACCCTGTCGCAGTTTTGATTCCCAGCTGCCCAGCAATTAGTGGGCAGCTGCACCGTTTAGGCGCTTGGGATTGTCCTCAGGTGCCCAGCAAGTAGTGGGCACCTGCAACGTTTAGGTTTTGCACCGGTGGCGCACCCCTGACTGGCGCTGCATGGCAGCGCGACCTGACATTCTGAACACAGGGCTCTTTAGGCCCTTTATTAGATGGGGGCTGGTATGTGATCTTATTTAGGGGCAATGCGATTATCTATGTGATGGTAATTGCCTAATGTGAGTTTGGTGCAAAGTGATATGGTGCTAGGAAATGTAATGCATTTAATATGATTACGCACCTTGATATTACACCTCTGAAGGTTTTTGGGCATCATGTGTTTTTGCGCTATTGAGTTATGTTCTGGCACCTCTGAATGTTTTTATGCATCATGTGTCTTCCTTGATTTTACACCTCTGAATGTTTTTATGCATCATGTGTCTTCCTTGATTTTACACCTCTGAATGTGTTGGTTTATGCATCATGTGTTTTTCCTTCCCTACACCTCTGAATGTTGTGATGCATCATGTGTAATGTGTTCTTACTTATACCCCCAAGTGTATTTTATTCTTAGGTGGTTGTGTTTCGCCTAGTATAGTTATACTAGAGAGGTTATGTGTCCATGCGTGATCTAGGCCTATGGTTATTAGTATTGCGTAGTGTGTACCTACCTTTACCAGTAGTTACTGGTTGTGACCTATAATTGTCCTTTTGTGTTACACTTATTCTAAGTTCTAGAAGTGCTATTTCTACTAAGTGCTGATTCTGACAGTGGCCCATGTGGCCCTGTCCTGTACATAATCCCTTGTGAATATTGCCCGTGCCAGTTGGCACAATGTACATGTATGATTTCTATCTGATGTGTTTTGACAAATACAAAAGTTATTTTATACAACCTTGTGTGGAGTTCCTTTTGTGGTGTGCCTAGGATGTTGTTGCTGTTGTGTGCTGGCGCAAATGCTTTACACATTGCCTCCGAGTTTAGCCTTACTGCTCGTGCCAAGCTACCAAGGGGGTGAGCAGGGGTTATCTTGGCGTGTGACTCCCTTGCCCTGACTAGAATGGTGGTTTCTGCCTGGCTTTGGCGTCAGCCTTAGCCTACCAGAAATAGCCAGTTCTAACACATGCCCTTTAGGACTGTGTTGCTTGACATGGTTTATGTTTCACCATTCGAGGCCCTATAGTGTTCTTAATTTTCGAGGGAGAACTATTTGATATATTTCAATCGCCCAGCCAGGCATAACACAGGAGGTAATGCCACGGGGAGAGCTGTCTTGTAGGGCCGGACTGAAAACACAAACCAGCCTTGGCAATTAAGTGGGAGCGGCCAGCGGGGAGAGGGTGGGAGAGGGTGTTGGGCTGCTGCTGCTTTTGTTGAACAGGGCCGATATTGCAGCACCACTGCAAGACCGCCCCCACATGTTCAAAACCAGCTCCCACCATTCCAGCCCACCGGGAAAACACCTGGTGCCCATTACGGCCAGTCAGGCCCTGTTGTCTTGTGTGTTCTGCTTACAAAGGTACAGTGCTACCAGGCAGCTGAACACAGACTCCAGGCCCACAATTGCCTAAATGCACCAGAACAGTCATATCTCCCAGCAGGTGCACAGGTTCTGTTCCCAAGGCAGAATCGCCAAAAGGATTTTGGCTAGTATCTTATCAAGCTGGGGACTCCTTCTAACACCCCAGGGCAGCCATGGCAAAGGGCTGTTAAAAGATTAATACTTCCCCCATCCTCTGTCGGGCATCAGTGTACACCTCTGGAGCTGGACTTACCCATGCTCACAGTACCTGTGCTAATTTTTCAGGCCCATTCCTGGTTATTGGCCCTGGGTTGGGCAATGCTTCAGAGACCATACTTCAGGAGCTCATATCCACATCAGACTACAGATTATAAATGCCAGACTCACATTTGCTCCCATGCAGCTTCAAACAGCAGGTATAGTTTGCTGGTCTTGGGCACCATTTTGTTTGTATTTAGCGTTCTCTGACGGCCAGCAGTCTTCCTTTGGCTACACGTGACCTCCAATGTGTCTCCCAGGCCAACACTAGCTACAGGATCACAGCTCTAAACAAAGGCTGTGTTTCTCAGTCACCAATGACATTATCGTCAAAGTATATTGGATGACTTGCAGGGGCACTAGATCTAAATGAGTCATCTGCTAGACACCTCCCAGCCAGTCATGCTCCCCCAAAAATCCTTATAACGTGAGCCATATCTTACAGTTATTCAGTTGATGAGATAAGACAACACTTTAAAGAATCTTAATTTTCCATCATTGAGAATTAAACAAAAAACATATTATTGACCAGTTGAAGAACAAACTCCATATCTGTTTTTGAAATAGAGTATGAACCATAGTAACTTCAGATTGAACAGTTCACCAAAAACACCATAAAATGTAGTGTATTTTCTCCATGCTCCTGGGCTAGATGGACAGACAGTTCAATAATATTCCTTTAACATGATAAAGCACAAGCAAGGCTGAAGGCGTATGGAGTGCTGTACAAAATTACACAACGATGCAGTCATGCATTACCCTAAAAAGGCAATAAAAAGCAAAGCAGCAAGCTCTGGCTGATAACTGTTGTAAACTAGGGTGATTCAAGCAAATACATAACAAAGAAATTAGATTGAAAGATATGCAAAGGCCATCAGGATCTCAGCAGTCAATACGTTCTGGTATGGAGCACCTGAACAGGAATTTCTTGCTGGAACAGAAGGAAGTGTTTGGTATTTTGTGTGCCTGTGGTATTTTAATCTGTGGTGGCACTGGCCAGAACAGATTTGTTGTGACAGATATAGTTGATTTTTTGCAAGCGCAATAAGATGATGGACAGAGGTCTGAAACTTTTCAGACAGTCATCCACAGTCACTATAAGTTCTAGGTTAAATCCATCATCGTTATTTAGCTCACTGCGCCACCCCAGTTCAGACCCAGCCATATGCAAATCAGTCTTGACCCTGTTCCTCACGGGAACAGTCTAGTGCGAACTGCCAAGCCAGATCTTCCCTGGACCGGAAACAAGCATCCTGGCACAAGTTTCGGGGTAACACCTCTCATCAGCCAGGCTTGCTTGAATTGACTGGCAAAGTGAGCAAGTCACCCACGTCTGGGCATACCCTGCCAACTTAGGGCGAACAATGCAAACACAATAAGATGATGGATGGAGTGCTGAAACCATTCAGACACTCACCTCCAGTCGCTATTAGATCTGGGTTGAATCCAGCATCCTTATTTAGCTCACTTCACCACCGGGTTCAGACCCAGCCATATGCAAACTGGGGTGGCTTAGTGAGCAGAAGAATGACGGTGGATTAAACCCAGATCTGTGACTGAGGGTGAGTGTCTGAAAAGTTTCAGTGTTCCGTCCATCATCTTCTTGTGTTTGCTATAGTTGATTTTTGTTTATGAAAGCTGATGATAGTACTTGAGTTTGTTGGGGGTAAAGGTCGCTGTGCATGATAATTGCACCAAATTACACCATAAAATGTTTTTTTGTAGCTGCTGGTGGAACTTCAATAAATAATAGCTTGCACAAACAATTTAAATGCGGCAAACAGCTTTTCCAGTTGATAAATTCGATGGGAGAACAGGACGAGTACTTATTAAATTCCACAGGTATAAAAGATAGGCCCCGTTATTGTCTATTACTTTAAAAAGCAAGAACTTACCTACAACTGATGTTTAAAAAGTCTGTCATTTATTACTAAATATTTAAATAAACTAATGTTTAAAATGAAAGCACTGAACGTTTAAGTTGCATCTGATTTGTGTTTTATTTTTTCTTAGAAGCCGTGAAGGTGCTTAATAGATGTTTGCTTTTAATGGGAGAAGGTCAAATCAACTGACTTGATTTTTGAGGTGACGGTACTGGAATAATGATCTTAGCAAAATGAATGCTTAAGGGGGTATTTTTGTTATTTCCTGGAAAAATAAATGTACTGGTGTAAGATTTTATTGGCCCTTCTGTCTCTTTATTAATTATTTTAATATTTACGTAGAGAAGACAGAGGTATGTTGTTGCTTCTTGAACTTGGTGGTCTGAAGACAAAGCCTGGGGTTAAAAGGTGGAGATCAACTTTCTGCCTCTCCAGGTTGTGCCAGTGGACATTTGTGTCAATGAAAACTCTGAAGCAGCTGAAAGGCAGCATATCATCCTTGCATACAAAGCATATAAAATACAAAGTCGCTGTTTTATCAGAGTATCTTGTGTCTCTGTCTTCAAATGCTACTTCGTTCTAGGTATTTCTCTTCTTTTTAATTTGCTTCCCTGAATGCTTTTCTCTTTGCATATTCTTCTATCTCCTGGGGGCAGATTTTCTAAAAAGTCACGCACTGCAGGCAGCAGCAAACAATGCTGGGCTGCAGTGTGTGACTGGGGTAGCAGGAGAGCGCCATATCTACAGATATATGGCTCTCTCCTCCTCTCTCCCTACCGCCGGTGCTGATTATAGCTGCCCTGCTCCAGGCAAAGCCATAGCGCTAAGGTGCGTGCCTGAGTATCGCATAGATTGACCCTTCCCGTACAAAATGCTATGCCTAGACAACAGACCCTGCTCCAGGAATTTATATTTGGGTGGGCCATGGATGCATTTGGGGGGGCCACCGCAGGCCCGATTTGTTGCTTATATGTCTAACCAGGCCTGCTTCAGGGCCCTCCTTATCTCTCCTTAGTCTTACAAGGGCCCAGTAAAACGCATTATTTTCTTTTCAAATCTCTTTCTAAATGGTATAACTCTCAAAAAGTGTTTTTTTCCAAGTAATATCCCCTTGATGGGAAGAGGAGGTTTCTGAGGTGGGAGTATCAGGCAAGTGACACTTCTCGGGCTCTCCCTCATGACCACCTCCTCAGATCCCCTCACTGCCGCCCTCCTCCAGTGCCCCTCATCTCTCCGTAGCCCCCTTCCTCCCTATTGACCTCCTTCTCGGACTCCCCCACTATCACCCTCCAACAGCGCTCGTCATCTCTCCGTAGCACTCTCTCTTATGCATTTCATTTGTTGTATAGTGCTACTCATATCAATGTAGGGTGTCACAGTACTTTACATTACACACACATTATACAGACTACAGAGACAATCAAGCATGCACGTATTTAAATCAGGCCCGGTTCTAGTGGGTGGGCCGGGTTGGCCAGGTATTTTTTACCATCAAATCCATAGGAATGAATGGGCATTACCGGTCGGTATTTACCGAATCGGTAAATACCGAATTTTACCGATTCGGAAAAAAAACATCTGGATTGTCCTACATCTCCCCCCTTCATATTTACCGACTCTTAAATACCGAATCGGTAAAATTCGGTATTTAAGAGTCGGTAAATATTATTTACCTACATCTAGCCCCAAATCCTCTTCAAGCATGCTGCCCACCAGTATGGATGACATGTGATACCTACACCTTGTAATCCTCATTGGCTTATGTGACATTCCCTATAGACTGATTTACATATGTGTATGATTAATTGTCTCTGCATGATGTAAGTACTGTGACACCCTGCACTATGAGTAGCGCTATACAACAAATTAAATCGAATATGAGAGAGGGGCTACAGAGAGATGATGGACACTGTTGGAGGGTGACAATTAGGGAATCCGAGAAGGAGGTCATGGGGGGCTACGGAAAGATGAAGTGCACTGTTGGAGGGTGGTAGTGAGGAAGTCTGAGGAGGAGGTGATGAGGGGGAAAGGCTATGGAGTGATGAGGGGCACTGGTGCAGGGTGGCAGTGAGGTAATCCGAGGAGGAGGTCAATAGGGGGAGAGGCTATGGAGCTATGAGGGGCACTGGTGGAGGGTGGCAGTGAGGGAATCTGAGGAGTATGTCATGGGGGGCTATGGAGAGATTAAGTGAACTGTTGGAAGGTGGTAGTGAGGGAGTCTGAGGAGGAGGTGATGTGGGGGATGGACTATGGAGAGATTGTGAGGGGCACTGTTGGAGGGTGGCAGTGAAGGCATGCGAGGGGGAGGGGCTTTGGGGCGATGAGGGTCACTGTTGGAGGGTGGCAGTGAGGGAATCCGAGAAGGAGGTCATTTGGGAGGGGCTACGGATGGATGAGGGACACTGTTGGAGGATGGCAATGAGGGAATCCACGGAGGAGGTCAATGGGGGAGAGGCTATGGGGCGATGAGGGGCACTGGTGGAGGGTGGCAATGAGGGAATCCAAGGAGGAGGTCATAGGAGGAGGGCCTTTTGAGAGAGGAGGGTGCAGTTGGAGGGTGGTACTGAGGGGATTAGAGGACGAAGTCATGAGGGGGAGGGGCTTTGGAGAGATGAAGGGCGCTGTTGGAGGTTAGCAGTGAGGGAATCCGAGGAGGAGGTCATTGGGGTAGTTTGGGAGATACGGAGAGATGAATGACACTGGTGGAGGGTGGTAGTGAGGGAGTCTGAGGAGGAGGTCGTGAGATGGAGGGGCTACAGAGAGATGGAGTGCACTGTTGGAGGATGGTAGTAAAGGTATCTACAGAGAAAGAGGTTAGTGGTGGGGCCCCAATAAATAACTCTCCACATGCTCTGTATACACTCAGAAGCAATACTTGTATCTTGGTGACTTTTTGCAAGTAACATGTAATCTATGGCTTGTAGCTACCTCCAGAAGCGACAAATTGGGCCGGTAGTGGCCCACCCGAAAGCACCCTTGGCCCACCAACCAAATAAAAATTCCTGGAGCCGGGCCTGATGTAAATGAGCCTACTGCGAATGTCACATACACCAATGAGGATTACAAGGTGTAGGAATCGTGGCATAGTTTGAAGAGCTGAAAATACGTTACTACTTGACCTGTACATTAAACAATCAAAATACCGTCACATATCCTGTCGTAAGGAGGCATGCTGCTGCAGGTAAGGAAGCGGCAGGTCGTGTCTGGGCAGGCCTCTCAGTACGTCACCTAACGTCCTAGGACCCCGCCCATCTTTTCAAGGAAGAGCAGGAAGCGCCAGATGTGAAGTCACCTGTGCGCACTGCCCGAGCCCGCCTTCAGAAGCGCTTTGAAGACGCACTGCAGCCGCAGGGACGAGCGCTAGGGTCCGTGACGCCACGGGCCGTGACTTCGTCCCCTTCCATCGAGACAGGAGGCTGTTCACTGGAGCGCTCCCCTGTACCAGGAGTTTGCTGTCCCAGAATGTGTTTTGCGGCCAAGTCCGATGAGTCTTTTGAAGGGTGAGACTTTGCTCAGGTAAGTCACAGAGAGAAATGTCAAACGTTTCTCTGAACTGCTGACATGGGAATACAGGGCTTTCTTACAGGGGACACCTCAAGTTCAATATATTTTGTTTACGATTTTGTCGATGTTTCCGTTTCGACATTTCTGGCTAGGATGGCTCGGAGTTCATCCCTCTATTGAAATGAGGAGAGCGAGTGAAACGAAAGCAGAGTACGGTTGTCCGTGTGTTGTGTTATTTTATGCAGTGTTGTCAACATCAGTATAGAACCCATCCCTATAGTGTGGCCTGGTAGCGCTGTAAAATACGGTAGTCAATAGCGTTCAACGTAACTAATGCACGAATTAAGACAGAGAACAAGAAACTGTCCTGTTTCTTGTTCTCTGTCTTAATTCGTGCAATACAACTGAACAAAACCTCTCGCGGCTGAGAAGCGAGATATTATGTGCCTTGTGTAATGAGTCATAGAAGACAAAGGAAATGAGCATTTATGTCTAATGATGACGTTTTCATCTGATAATACTTTTCGCCTAGCCACAAAAGGTGTTAACCACATTTAACATCCCAATTCGCCACAATAACATATTTTAATATGAAATGTATTCTAGCTAAGGTGGCTGAGTAAACATTCTATTCAACCATCCATAGCTTGTGATAAACATAGGGCTTAGTACCAAATCACAACATTAATTAAATAGGGAAGAACATTTCTAACCCGAAGCGCCGGAGAGTGTATACAACATATGCACACAGTTGCCTTTGGGCATTAGCAGGTGTGAGTAGTTCATGCACTCGTGATTTTTTATTTTCATTATGGTTCTTATAGTTTTGCTTTCTTATTATGGACGCAAGACTACAAGTACACGAACACCATGAAAAGAAATTGTCAGCATGAACTGCTGACAGCTGGCCAGGGACAACCTTAGATGTCTGTGGTTGTTCAGGATTTTCATGGTGTTTCTAATATATATATAGATGTTAACTATAGTTGTGGAGGAAAACTTTGCAACTAATATGTAGTTATTTATTTATTTACTTAACTAGTATTTCAATTATTTTTTGAGTTTTCCAAACAGAAAAAGAACCAATAATAAACCGCACATAGATCTCATAACATAAACTTAACGTGCATATAGCATACAAGAAAAAAAGATATTAACCAATAATCAGAAATAAATCAAAATTAAAAGAGGAAAACAGAAAACAAATATACAAACGTAATCAAGTGTATAAGAAAACAATCATCTCATCAAGGGTAGCAGATATATCAACATACACTGATATTAACATATACAAAATATCTCTGGTAAGTATAAGGCTAAATATAATACATGAATAAGCAAATTCAAGATTGTTGAAGATCATGAAAAGGGCCTCAAATATAATCAAACTGATGTAAATTATCGTTTAACTTATAAATCATTTTCTCAAACTAAGCCACATCAAACATATCTTTCAACCAAGAATGAAGCTTGGAGCTAATATCTGTCTTCCAAAAATGTAATATATTAATTTTGGCAAGGCTAAGAGCTGTGAAAAGTCACTTGAAGGTAGTGGGAGAGGTGTGGCGCCGCGGCCAGGGCGACTGACGCTGGAATCTGGGGATCGCGGTTCGATCCCCGGCTCTGGTGGCAGGTTAGCCCAGCACCATGCGACTCTGGGCAATAGCTTGCTTAATCTTCCCGACGGCCCCCAGCGCCTAGAGACCCTAACGGGTGATTGTGCGCTATACAAATGTGGATTATTATGAATGGGTATGGAGAACAAGCCCGAAACATCATGCAGAAGTGATAACCATTCTGTTAAGGAGAGTTGAATGGGGGAGTATTTCTAGAAATAGTTTTCAATTTGGGACCAGAAAGGATGTATGTTTGAGTATTCCCCTAATATATGTACTATAAAGGAAGACATTAATAAGGGGTCTCGGGTCACAGGAACATTTTGGGGGTGCTCAGTTGGAATGTAGCTGGGATAAGGTTCCTGCTGGCCGTCGACCAGGTTGTTGCCTTATGCATGTCTTGTAGGGTAGTGTGCCTTCAGGAGACTTGAGATACTGAGGGGAGCTCATTTATAGATGGGTTCATGGCATTCCGAGTTAATGCGGTCGCCCCTTTACATGGTAGACCTAAAGGGGGCATTGCAACTTTTGTGAGTCTAGGGTTGTGTTGTGATATGGAGGTAGTAGTTTTTGACTCAAGGAATGTATTGGGGTTTATTTTATCTTTTCTTCATAGAGTTAGAGTCCTGGCGATTAACATTTATAACTCTTCTTCATCTGAGGCTAAGTTGGAAGATGAGGTAAGGAACTTTTGGTCTGTGACCCTACGAGTCTGGAACGTTTTGCCCATTATTATAGTAGTAGGTGATTTTAATATACCTCCTTGCGCCTCATGTAGTCCTAACTGGTGAGTATCTATTCAATTAATGGCTGCAGAGCGGACTCACTTTAGTCACACTTATCAGGGTGATGCTTTAAATGAATTGTTAGCTGAATTTGATCCTATAAATCTCCTGACCAAGGAAGCCCATGATTCCCTGATGTAGTCCCTCCATTTAAGGGTAGAGGCAGTGATTCACCAATTGATTTTATTTTTGTGCATGCTTGATTTGGCCTTTCTCTTACCACGTTTAGGGCCGAGTGAAATATTATTAGTGATCATAACCCTCTTATAGCTGAATTTGGTTGGCATGATTTCCAGGTAAATAAGTATACCAATACATACAATGAAATCCTTCTTCCCATGGAACAAGGTAGGCGAATAGGTTGGGGTAAGATCATCCCAAAGACTTCTTGAAGAATTTAATTAAGAGAGGTAGATTGGATTGTGAAGTGTGTCTGCAAGATGATTCTCCTGATCAAGCTATAGGGGATTCTTTCTCTAACATCTGTAAGGAGGTGAAGAATGTCTCACCAAGAAGTCTAATAAACCTGTACACTGCAGCCCAATATGATTCGATAAGGATTGTACCACGGCACACAAAGTATTAAAACTGGCCCTCCGACAGAAATCAAGGACTAGAGAAGCTGTGAAGGAGTCTAGAATGCTTTATTTCCAGGCACGCGGGAATAGAATAAATGCTCTTAAAAGAGAAGCCTGGGAAGAGCTTTAGGAGGCCAGTAGTTTAAGAGATAGCACAGCTTTCTGGCAAGTTGTTAACCAGTCGCTCTTTAATGACAAGGCGCTTCCAGTTTTGGGGCAGACTATTACAGCCATGAAATGGTTAGGCCATTTCTCATCCGTTTATGCAGATGGTGATGACTCTCCCAATATGGAGCTTTGAGTAACTGAGCCAAAAGTAAATTTTACTTTAGCTGAGGTGAAGGCAGGACTAAAGGGCCTTTCAACTAAAAAGTGATATATCCTGCCTGGGAAATATTCTGTTTATATTTGCGATGTCTCGCTGAGACGTGGGTGATGTGGCGGAACCTTGATGGACATACAAGCCATATAATAGAGTGATTCCACAGAAAGTATTTACACAACGCGATCTCATTGATTTTTGATGAAGAGCGGGAATGTGATATTAAAGGACTAAGCTGGCAGACACCGCAAATATAAACAGAATATATCCCAGGCAGGATATATCACTTTTTAGTGCAACCTTATAGCAGCTCACTGCTGGCTGAATCTTAGCAGGATACGAAAGCACCGCATTGTTACGGGATATCTATGCAGGATACAAGGTCTAACTTGCTGATTAACTGTGGTTCTGACTGACTCTCAAAACTTCCTTGGACAAGATATTTGAGTTGGTAGCAAGCCCTCTTGGACAAAAAATTGCAACTCCGAATAATTTGCTAATTTATGGAGTTTTGATATTCTGCACTAAAGACTTAATAAGAGAGAAACCAGGGTGTAGAGAACAAGGTTTGACATATCTGGCGGGTTCTGATTAAGGCGGCTTCTATTGTTGCCATTTGCCACCGATACATGTCGACCAAGTCTTTGTAAAATCCTACTGTTTGTAGTGGCCCTGTATTGGGTAATAGACGTGAACCAACGAAACGTGTTAACTTGCACAGATAGATTGAGGTGTGAATGTGTATGAGCTATGAATGAGTGGATTGATTGTGTCAGTTCTGTACCGGGTAATGAATGGATTACAATATGAATAATGAATTGTACACCTTGGATTGTTAATGATGAATTATATATATTTTTTTTGATGAAACTTTTAAGCTGAAAATATTGACGTGAGAAAAAGCAAAAAATAAGTTAAATAAAAAGAAAATGAGAAAGTAACAAAGTATCTGATATTGTATCTTGGTTATGCCCTTGTTTGGATTTAGAGGCTAAAACCCTCAAGAAAATAGAGAGGTCACGTGGGAGTTTTTTCGTAGTGGAGAGCATTCATATGGCCTTCATGGACCTCAGCATAGCTTTTGACACTATGGTCAGATCAAAATTGTGGGCTATGCTGAGGAACAGGGGGGGGGGGTGGATGAGGCTCTCATAGCCTTTTTGCATGATTTGCACTCGGGGCTCGAAGCCTCAGTTAGATAGGGTCCTTCTGGTGAATGCAATACGCACTTTCAGATAGAGAATGGGGTCCGGCAGGCTTGTATACCGGCGATGCATTTTTTTCTTTATATCAATCAACTAGATCAGACCTTTGTATTAATGTACCAAAGGCAGGATCTAAACTGGTCCCAGCTCTGCGGCACATGGAAGATACTGTTTTAATGGCGCGTACAGCTAATAGTTTACAGTTTCTATTGGAGTGATTTTATTTTTTAATGAATTCTTTGGGGTTAAATATTAATTATTCTAAATCTTATTCAAAGTGTATAGGTCCAACAAACGTAAAATCTAAGGAATATCATATTAAGAACCATCTCATTGCTAAAGTGGATATTTTCTGCTATCTTGGCATTTTGATAGATAACACATTGTTCTGGGCCCCACTGAAAAGAGCAAATGTTCAATCCTTTAATAGGGTAGCCCATAGCATTGATGCTTTTACTAGATGCTTAAGTCATAATCACCTGAGGTCTATGTTACATCTTTACAAAACCAAATGCATCCCTATAGTGTCATATGGCTCAGAGATATGGGGGTATAAGCCTTATCCCCAGATACAAAATGCCGAAAATAAATTCTTCTGGAGAATATTACGGTTACCCCAGAGAGTCCCTTCAAAGATGGCACATGATGAGTTAGGTCAAGTCAAGTCAAAGATCTTTATTCGGATTTAGGTAACATCCATAAAAGTACATAAAAATCACAACATCATCCACAACACATAATATCACAAACAAAAGTCACATAATAAAATCACATAATTCATCATGATATATGTTAAAAAAGTACAAATAACTGCACAGATGGATACATCAATAATTTTAAGGCACACAATAATATATACAACAATTAAAAACACTGCAGAAATGTCAGTAATATGTGCAAAAAGCAGCTGCTTGTGCAAAATAAGCAATGTGCAAACTAGGCAAATGGTAGTGCAAAACTTTTCACGCCATGTTCAATGAGTTAGGTGTGAATTTTATAAGAGAATTTATTCAAATCCGCCTTATACTTTTTTAGTTTTTGGTTTGGTTAAAATGGGATCTCGAGCTGAACAGAACAATCTTAAGGGATTGCTTGTGCCTAGATTGCTGTCTATGCTGAAGTATGTAAAAATCACACTAAGTGACCTGGGTAAACCTCCTCTTTATAGTGATCCTGAGCTGATTTGTAAAGCTGATATCGCTTTGGCTAAGGAGGCTAAGGAGGCCTTTTTGGCGTGTAGGCATGAGGAAAGGGCAAGAGTCTCATTGTCCAAAGTTTTATATATTCATTATGCGCTGGTGAAACCTTCAAGTAATATATTTAACTTCGAATATGTCGGCTCAGCATAGCAGATATTAACCTATTTTCTTTTGAATTTGCTCCCACACCTTTTAGTGGGGTGGTGTACATGTGATTGGATAGCTGCACAAGACGCTTTACACATTACTTTTTTTGCCCGAAGTGGGCAAGATTACGATATAAGTATACACAATGTCTCCTTTAACTTTTACATTTTAAACAAGCATTACTGTACTTGCAGTTTTTTAGAACACCAGTGTTTGTTGTCACTTGTCACGGTTTTATCAGGAGTGTTTCATGCCCATTCTGGAATGTGACTGTTTTAAATTCTTCATTTTATGTTAAGTTTTTAAGGGGCTTTTGATGTATCTGATTCGTTTGAATGTATGTCTGTGATTTGCTATGTCAAATCAAATAAAGTTAATTGATGATGATGATGATGTACTATATCACATCCAAATTCTTGGCATATCCAACAAAGGGAACTGGGTCTATGGTTAGCTCAATGTAATTTGGCTGATATACCAGTGCCAGCGATGCAAGATTTTAAAGTAATTACATTTAAGACAGAAGTCTCTAAGCCCTTTATTGTCGTACACAAATAAGGTGGCCTATTCTGTATCTGAGACTCTCCTATTAGAACGGGAGGATCACCAATGTCTGAGGTTACTGGATGTTTCAATTGAAAAAAGAATGGCCAATTAAAATAGTGTAGACACCAGTAATCATTCCTTTAAAGTTTTTAAAGTATGACTATATTGCGCAATTGGTGATTGGGAAGTTATGTCCTGAGATTTTGCCTTACTGGAGGAAAGAGCAGTAAATAGTTGAGTATAATTATTAATTTTTGATCAGGGAAGATCAAATTCCTGTTGTAGTTTCAGGAAAGATTTTAAAGAGTATTTTGTGAACTCATCGGAGATGTGATTTATTTTATATTCAGTCCAAGTGTGCTAGTTGAGTTCTTTTCAAATATACTTAATAACTGCATTGTTCCATAAAGGAGCTTGATAATGTAGTAGGGCATGTGTTTTTGTAAGAGTATGTGCCTTCTGCCAAGCCAACTGAGAAGAATAAATAATGGGATTAGAAGACTACATAAATCGTGGACGTTCAGTATAATAAAAAGCAAGCGAAGTGTCAGATTTGAGAAAAGACTGTTCGAGTTTATCCCAGATTGGAGTATTTCTATTTGTTGAGAGCATATAGGTGGAATGAGCTAATTATTGAGCAAACCAATAATATTCTAAGTGGGGAAGACGTAGACCACCTTTTATGTAGTAAGAATGCAATTACAGGACTCTCAAATGGGGTTTATCAGAATCCCATACAAATCGAGAAATGGTAGAAGACTTGTTTTGAAAAAGGATAGTGGAGTGGAGAGTGAAGTCATCCCAAAAATGTAATAACAGTTAGGGATCGTGTTTATTTTAATAATTTGTACTCTACCCCAAAGTGATAAATATAAGAGTGTCCAAAGTTGAAAGTCTCTTTTAACCTGATCAATTATGGGATTTAAATTATCCATCATCATACTTTTTAGGCCAGAATTAAGAAGTATCCCTAAATATTTTAGTTTGAAATGTAAACATTTAAAAGGGAGATAACCAATAAAGGCTTTAGTAGTAATGAGAGTAATTGGTAATGCTTCACATTTAGACCAATTAATTTTGTAACCAGAAAAGTTTGAAAAGTGTTTAATAGTCAAATTAAAGAGGTTACAGATGATTTTGGGTGTGAAAGAGTCAAAAGGATATTGACTGCATAGTAAAATGCTCTAATTTCCCCAGCAGTGGTCTCAATACCTCTAATACCCATGTTTGCCGTATAGCAGCAGCTAATGGTTCCAGAGCTAAAAGAAATAATAATGGAGATAATGGACAACCTTGTCCAGTGCCACGATAGATGTGGAAATATAGGGATTTATTTATCTATCAGCTTTAGAATTTCAATCTGAAATGAAGTACAAAAGAACTACCACTCTGCTCATGCCAGTAAACTATTTAGGTAATTAAAATTAAAATTAAAATAAGAGGCATCAGCTTGAGGTGTGAACTGATTTTATGTAGCCAAAGGGGTGCAGCATTCAGTGACCTGTCCTCATATTCACACACACAATGGGTGAAGCTTGCACTGCTGCTGCACATACTGTATCTGCTGTTTGTATGAGGAAGCTTGTGCTACAGTCGTTAGGCACATCTAAGGGACGCTGACTCCTGCCCTGTGCTGGTTGTGTATGTTTGTGTTGGGAGTGATTACACTGCTTATGATGTGTCTGTGCTTTGTGTTATTAAAACTAGGTAAAACAAAACTTTCTACAAAAAAGAGGCTGAATGACTGACTTTCAACATTTGTTCTTTCGTGCGGTTCACCTTTTTATGTCAGAAGAATTATAGCCTAGTTTAAACTTGTTCTGTAGAATGAAACTTGGCAGAAAAATACTTGGCCGGGAGAGCCCTGAAACACCCACATCAAGCTCTGCCTTTCCAAGCCTCAACGCTGCACAGATTGCACAAATCCTACTACAGCACAAGGGAGGGTTACGTAATACTGATAACAATTTATCATTGTTTCCCATGATGCCATTTCATAATATCCTACCAGATGTAATACCACACTTTCAATGAAAGGGTGATGTGTGCTTGACTAAAAAGTGAGGAACTGATATTAAAAAGGTTTTCTACTAGGGTTTCTGCGGGTTCACTAATTTGGATTTTAAATGTATGTCTGTCCTCCAGGGTTGGACTGAAACAGAAGATAGGCCTGGGCTCAAAAATAAAAGTGACCTCCATTAACAAATCAGATAGCTAGAAATGCGGCCCGCATTTGCGAATAGGGCAGTTTTGAATTTATAATGACGTGTTGTGTAGATGTTATGCAAGGCATGATTAAGTGACTGCAGGCCTTTGTGCTCACTATAGGCAGTGCTTGGGTTACTTTCAGGAAAATTAAGAGTAAAACTAGCCCACAAAGCCATAAAACAGGGCCACAAATGTGCAAAAAGCCAGCCTACACACTGACCTATCAGACCATCACCTCGGGCACTGCCTGATTGCCCTATATGCTAGTCCGACACTGCCGTCCTCTTCCAAGGCCTTAGATGCCATTGTAATCAAACTTCCTGTGATGAATTGTGTTCTGCCCCAATTTAAGCCCCCCTAGATTGTTTGCTTTTAGACCGCTTCGTTTCATAAACCGAGTGTCATTCACTCTAATCTCCGATAAAATAGATTTGAATGGTAACTGCTTGTGCCCACCTTTTAAAATAAGGTTCAAAGTGGCTGTCGCCAGGAACACATAATCACATGTGCACTACTGTCAAACACACCCTGGTAGCTGTGCACAGGCAGTCTGTCATAGATGGGATCTTTAATACTTCGATAATGCTGTATGCAGGACTTATAATTTAATTAGGCATTCAAAAAGAAATATCCATATTTCCTTTTTAGGTCTCGCCTGGCGACGCAGCGCATGCGCTGTCGCTCTTGGCGAGGTCTATTGTTATCGATTTAGCTTGCGAAGCGGGTGGAAGCTCCACCCATGCTTCTTATTGGCACAGCTCAGAAATGCGTGCTTTTTATTGGGAGGGAAGCATGTTTTGTACCCTCCCTGTCGCCTGTACAGTGTGCTTGCCGAGAAAGGACATGTGCATGCGCCGGGCTTCGTGGAGCAGACCCTGATACCACTTGTTCAAGTTGGTGAGGTGAGTTGGGGTCGAGGGGGGAAGCAACACGTTATCACACGTTAGTTCAATTGGTTCGGTGGAGTAAAATTGCACTCGAGTAGTCACTTACGTCATCAACTAGGAGCACAGGACTCGGCGCATGACGCCTTAAAGGTATGACTGGAAAACCTTGCAAATGTACACATTTCCCTCTAGTTCCAACTCCATAGCACTTGTTAGATTGTCGTAGAACTATACACCCCCTTCTTGTAATATTCTCAAGATAGTACTCATGTCAGTTGCAGATATTTCAGAGCATCCTGTTTTTGTTGCATACTAGTACTAGTTTTACTTTCGCTGTGTGCGCCCTTTCACTCACATTTTTTGGGAGGTGTGGATTTTTGTTGGCAGATATCCCTTTGCAGTGTTGGGTAAATGCCTGGCTTATTAAAGTATTCAGTTTTAGGTTCTGCTACTTCTGCTCGCTTAGAAGGTTCTCTGAAGTCTTTCCTGCCATAGTGCATGCTGGGAACCGAAGAGAGGATATGCTGCTCCTGATTAGCACAATGTGGTGGGTGGCACCTATCTTGTAAACAGGATTTGATCACTGATCTCTGACCTGCGTTACAGCGCGGACAATGGCACAGTCATTAATGATTTCATTTTCTACTCCAGAAGAACCTTCTCTTGGCGCAAAACCTTAGGTCAACTCTTCAACATACATGCAACCAAGAACATTCCATACAGCACAAAGCTTTCAATAGCGCCCTCCCCAACCCTGTGAGCTGACTTCACCATCACTCTCTACAAAAATGGCATTGTCTTGATCCAAGCTTCAACCAAAAACCTGAATAAATGTGCAGACCTTTTTACCCTCCTCAGAACCCATGTACACGACAATGGCAGGGTAACCAACACCAGCCCGACAAGCCTCCGACCAACCCTTCTAAAGTGACTAGCCACTCACAAACCACCCCTCTAAGGTTTTCAAACACAGATCATCCTAACCAATCCAGCACGCCTCCTGGCCCTGCCAACACAATCGGCCTTTGGTCTTCTCCCAGCTAGCTCCCCAATATGACTGTGTGACTGGTACGCCTCCAAAGACCAAAAATACAGGTCGAGGTAGCCCTTCCAGCCCACAAACCACCTCTCCTTGGGTTCCCAACACAGATCATCCTAACCCCTCTAGCACACCTCCCGGCCGTACCATCAGAAACGCCCCGAGACTATTGGCCCCCTCCCCACAAGCTCCCCACTTTGACTATGAGACTAGTACGCCTCCAATGACCTACGAGTCAGGTCGAGCTAGCCCTTCCAACCCTATCACCGACACATGCCGATAGAACTGCTCCTGAATCATTCCCCCCCCCCCGGCCCTTTAGCACCTCCCTCGTATATGGATTTTGAATCCCTACATTTCAGAGCCGCTAAACTAACCCAGAGCATTCACATTTCCATTCGGGCTCTAATAAAACTCCTCCACCTCGCAGAACTCTCCTTTGCTAACCTCATGCCCCTGCCAAACTCCACCCCCTGCATAGCATAGAGTTCCCTAAACACTCTCTTCCATTATCCTTGAGACATCTTCGCCCTTGCAAGCAACCATGCCACCTCTCAGAGGAGGAAACCCTTGCCCTTGTCCTCTCCTACAACTTTACCGTTTTCACTCCAAGTCTGTTAGACCTCACGGAAATGGAAATCCTTGCCATCCTCAAGGGACTACAACGCTGCCCCAGCTACCCCTTATCCACTTGAAGTGAGTGCCAAACATGCTATCTGCACGGTACTATCAACCCCAACAGACCAGCTACCCTCTGTAACACAATTGTGGTCAAAAGTAATCTAGCTCCTGTTCCCCTGTCCGTCAATATTCCTGACACTCCTTCCGACCCCTCTCTGTCTGGTCTCTTAATCAACTGCCGATCGGCAGCTAAGCATGCCGCTGATATTGCTGATCTCATCCTGAACAACAATTTCGACATAGCAATCCTAACAGAATCATGGCTCAACGAATCCTCATCTCCATGCCTGGACCTCCTAATCCCTCCTGACTATAACATTGCAAGGCTGGACAGGCAACCGAGCAAGAAAGGAGAAGGCATCGCCTGCATCTACCGCTCTAACCTTCTTGTCACAGAACTCCTGGCGGATACCACTGAATCCTGTGAATACCTCACCCTCGCTATTTGCAGCAATTCCACCCAACTGTGCATCCTGCACATCTTTTACCACCTCCCAGGCATGAACGACTCCTTCACTGACCACCTCATAGAAATCATCACAGCTAAGATTTCCTCCTACACTAAAGATATTTTCCTTGGTGATTTTAACCTGCACTGGAATGATCCCAAGGATCCACATGTCAACGCCATCAAAGACCTCCTGGCCGATCAAGCCGTGACCCAAACCTGTTCACTCCCATCTCACTCGAAAGGGGCCACTCTTGATTGGATCATCTCTGACGAATCAGCGGTCAAGCTTATCTCTATAGACCCCTGTGACTGGTCTGACCACCATACCATCACCTTCCTACTACCTGGCACCCACAAGACAAGGGCACCACAACTGGTGATTCCCAGACACTGGATCAGGGACACCAAGAACCTGGACCATAGGGAACTTGAGGCTGGCTGCAAATCTGACCTCTCCCCCTCGCATTTCACAACGGTTAGTGACCTCAACGATCACTACTCTGCGACTATATCGAACATTCTGGATGATCTAGCCCCAATAAAACTGAAAAGAACCCAAATCAAAGACAGAAACCCCTGGTTCATGGGATCCCTCAACAATGAGAGGAGATCCCTCCGGCAATCTGAAAGAACCTGGAGGCAGCACCCCTCTGCCGCACATCTAAATCTTCTCCGCTAAGCCAGAAATGCCTACAACAGGAACATCCTCAACTCAAAAAAAGAATTCTTCAGATCTGAACTAAGGAATACCAAGAACAGACCCCGCGAGCTCTTCAAACTGGTCAAACACCAATCTAATAAATTGGCCAAAACTTCAAAAGAAACCCCCAAGTTCCTAATATCCTCCGAAGAATTCTCTTCCTTCTTCGCTGACAAATTAATAGCCTTAGGAAACAAACTCAGTCCCGCCACATACTCTCAACTCCTTCCGGACCTGCCTCCTCCTGCCGCAACGTCCCCACAGATTTCACCTAAAAATCAAGCTCACTGGACTGACTTCAAAGTCTAGGATGAAGACTCCATCTCCAAAATCTACCTTAAACCAGAACAACCATTTTAATGACCCGCTCCCCTCCAACTGCATAGCCGCAATTGCCCAATCCATTATTCCCAGCTGGACTGAAATAATTAACGCCTCTCTCCAGCAGGGATCGATGCCTGACTCTCTGAAAGCCGGCCAAGTCCCTCCCATTTTGAAAAAGCAGTCGCTAGATACTGCTTCCCCCGGCAACTTCAGACCCATCTCCAACATACCCCTCTTAGCCAAAGTGCTGGAGAAGTGTGTGCAACAGCAGCTATGTCAACACATCAAAAACTTCTCCCTACTCGATGACTTTCAATCCAGATTTAGACCTAGGCACAGCACTGAAACCACCAAGTTCCACATCGTTGACGATGCCCTCCAAGTCCTTGACCAAGGCAAAACATGTCTCCTAATCCTCCTAGATCTATTCTCGGCCTTCGACATGGTCAACCATGAAAAACTACTCGAACGATTCAAACTTAGGATGGGATTGGAAGGCTCTGTTCTAGAATGGTTTAGATCCTTCCTCCATACCCGAGCACAGAGATTCCTAATCAACGGCAACCTATCTGCTCCCTCCCTGGTCACGGTTGGAGTCCCCCAAGGATCAACCCTGTCTCCCACCCTCTTTAACCTTTACCTTGAACCGCTTGCCGAAGTACTACGCACTGCCAATATCTCCTACCATATGTATGCTGACGACACTCAGATCTACATCAAAACCTCATCTCTCGAGGATATCCTCTCCCTGAACAAAGCCCTGAAACTGACTGTCCAATGGCTCACCTCCAATCAACTCAAACTCAATGCAAAGTAAACAGAATCTCTCCTAATTTCCCCTCCTAAAACCAATCCTGAGATGCAAATATGGATCAAGGCTATCTCAGCCTTAAATTGCCCACCGACCATCGTGGACTCAGCCAAATCCCTGAGAATCACCCTGGGCAGCAACTTGAACATGCGGGACCACATCAACTCAAAGGTCAAATCAGCCAGATTACACCTGAGCTACCTAAGGAAATTGAAGCCCTTCCACGATGCTCCCGACCTAAAAATGGCAGACCAAGCACTAGTCATCTCTAGACTGGAGTATGACTGTTCTACCCTCTCGGATTTACCCAAGATCTCCCTGGCACCTTTAAAAGCCTGCCCCACATCTGAAAGCTCTCAACTGGCTTCTTCTTGAGGCAAGAATACAGCTTAAATTAGCTCACATTACACACAAGGCTTTATACTCAAACTCCCCTGCATATCTTGCATGGAAACTTGTGATTTCTGGAGGGATCAGAAACTCCCGGTCCGCCAGAGACCTCCTGCTGCAACCTGCTCGCTTTCGGGAAAAAAAAAAACATTCAATCGTGCTTTCTCTGGGGCCGTTCCTAGAATATGGAACTTTCTCCCACCTGCCATCAGAAGAATCCCTTCTCTGTCTCATTTCAAAAAGGATACCAAAACCTTCCTTATGGGTAAATTCCTTGGTTAAATTTTGCCTTCAACTACCACTATGACCCTGATATACGTCTGACTATTACCTCCCTTCGGATTGCCTAGTCACCCCACGAAGAAACCTGTGGTCTTGTCTTGAGTAATTGTAAATGTAATCTGTAAATACGTGTCCTATCTCTTATGTATTTTGCACCCACCACCTCCTAATTGTTTTTTTACTCGTGTGACTCTAAGTCTTTTTGTACAATCCTATGAGTCCTGTAAAGCACTGTGATACCCTAACGGTTCAAGTTCACGCTCTATAAAAACACAAAATTAAATAAATAAATAAAACTCATTGTAGTAAGCAGGATCTCACACAATAAAGATTTGATGTTGTAGTTTATTAATTATAAGCAGGCTCACCCAGAGAAACAAGGAGCCAACTGACTAAACTGTTCAAACCCAACACTCTAAATGGAATGCTATTACACAATACAAAGTCCAAGCATTCCAGACCTAGTAAAGAGAATACTACATTACTTCCCTCCTTTTGACATATTAAAGAAATATATAAACTATATAAACATAAAGGTAGAAAGAAAGAAAATAAATAAATCAAAAGCACAAAATCAATGAAAACATGCTATGAATAATATTAAGAAACACTGCACATTTCTATTTACAAAATAACATGGAAGATACCATTCAGAAGATTAACGATATCTTACTGGAATAGAACGTTGTCAAAAACTTCTTCGTAATCCCTCAGTAGAACGAGAAGTAGAAACATCATTATTTACAGGTCTACATATGTTATCAGATTTATTAGGACCATATAAGGAAACCTGTCCCGAACCATCAGTAATTTTCACAATTCTGGATAGATTCCACCAATTCTTCAAATTGACTCTTACCGCATTACCGCACACCTTGTCAACCTTGACAGGTTCAGAGAAGTGCCTTTCTTTGCATGAATAGGGACCTTAATTCGTACAGTATCACCAAATTTAATATTCTGAGATAAGGATCTTTTCCTGGAATCAAAGTATACTTTATGTTGATTTTGAGCTTGTAATACATTTGATCCAACAACATTGTCAATATTATTTACAGTGTTCATTTTTAGTCATCTTGCCATCCATCCAGGACATACCTTCGAACAAGGTTTTCTTCCCCGGAGAAGTTCAAAAGGGGAAACTTTAGTGGCGGAATGAGGTGTAGTACAATAGAACCACAACATGGATCTTACTGCATTCTGAACATCACATTTCCCAGCCAAAGCCCATTGTACACATTTATTTATAACCCTGTTCATCCTTTCCACTAAACCATTGGTTTGTGGATGATAAGTACACTTCTTAAATTTTTGATACCACTTTGGAGCAGAAAACTTTCAAAATCTTGGCTGAAAATTGTACACCATTGTCGCTTACAATTGTATCTGGACAACCTTCTCGTAAAACAATATCTTTAAAAAAGTCAATGACATTACTGGAATTAGGTTCATTGATAAAACGAACCTCTGGCCACTTCGAGTAATAATCAATTGCCACAATGGCAAACCTTGCATTGGTAGGAAGAGTATTAAAAGGTCCCAGCAAATCAATCCCAATTTTCTCCCATGGTTTATCTGGTAACTCAATGGGTTGGAGGGGTGGTGTACGTATCTTCAAACTTTTTTCTGAATTTGAGCAAATGACACACTCTCCTACAAAGATGTCAACATCTTTATCCATCTGTGGCCACCACAGATATTCTCGCAATCTTTTTTTGTAAATGTTTTACCTAGATGGGCTTCATGCGCACCCTGAATTAATCTTGACCTTAATGACTCCGGAGGAATCAATCTATCACCACGCATTAATAGTCCATCCTCAATGGACAACTCATTCGCCACTTTAACAAAAGTCTGCAATGATAAGTGTACATTCTTCTCTCTCGGTCACCCACATTTCACACACTTGATGACCTCTCCAAGCAATATGTCCTCAGATAATTTTTTCCTCTATTCCGCTTCGCTTATTGCACACATATCATCCAAAACAACAGCTGCCACAAAACAATTCTCCTCATCATAATCAACATTTTGTTCTCCACATTCCACAGGATGCCTTGAAAAATAATCTGCTCTTGTGTTTTTACTACCTGGGATATAAGAAACTTCAAAATCAAACTGTAAAAGTTTAGTTGATAACCGGGCAATTCTCGGTGTATGTTCCTTCATTTTGTCGCCAGACAAAATGGAAACAAGTGGGTTGTGATATGTGCATAATTTAAAGTGTTTTCCCCAAACATAAGGAGAAAATGTTCTTTTGGCCCACCAGCATGCTAACAATTCCCTCTCAATAACTGAAAAATTCAATTCAGACCCATGCAAAACTCTCGAAACAAAACCCAAGGAATGCCTCCCAGATATCAGGCGCTAATATTGGGCTTCTCAATTAAGTGCGATCAACCACGCAACTTACGCTTCCGGTCCTACCCCTGCCTTTGAAATGGACAAACACCTCTTGCCAGGGGGGAATTTCAATAGGGCGCTATCTTCTAAGGGGCTTTATAGGACATTGGCCGGGCCCACTAAAATCGCTGTACGAGTGTGGCATGATGGGCATGATGCGAATGCGGCATTGGGATGGTGTGATAGACTGACCCGCGCAACTCCATTGTATGATTCTGAAGGTTTGGGCAATTTGTGGCGGACGAAAGGCTTTGACAAATGGGATATGATCGGTCTAAGCAAGGTGGGCGACCTCTGGTCTAAAGGAAATGTTAAGACCTTTGAGGTACTTAAGACGGAATACGAGCTTGGAGACAGGGAATTCTTCAGATACGCTCAGGTACGTCATGCCCTGCTGTCAGTCTTCGCTGGGGGGACTGATATTCCTGAATCCTCTCCTCTCGAGGACCATATCCTAGATGGCTACGTACCTGATAGTACAATTTCATTGATCTACAAAAAGCTGATCAATAATAGAGCTGACCTGCTTGTGCGCCTCAGGGCTCTATGGACTGCAGACGGATTGGAATTGGATGACGAGGACTGGCAATCCGCACTGTTCTTGCCTAAAGAGGTTGCCATACCTGCTCGCCTTCGGTTCGTCCAACTTAAGATCCTTCATCGTGTGTATGTCACTGGTCCGAGTCTGGTTCGAATGGGTTATTCTCTGGATGGGCTGTGTAAGCGCGGCTGCGGCATGATTGGTACTTTCCTTCACATTCTATGGGATTGTCCCGAGGTGGCTGAGTTTTGGTCCCGAGTGCATGCAGTTATGGAGAGGGTCACGGGGGTTTCGCTTCTACCCGAGGCCCGGCGCTGTCTCTTGAATGTGTGGGAACCAAATGATTATAATACTGCACAGATCAGTTGCCCTTTTTAACAACAAGGGACCCCAATTCAGTCAGGCAGGGACCTCGGGGAACAATTTTTTGGAAACAACAGTGGTCCCATGCATAAATGATAAAACACAACCAATAAATACAGACAAAATCAATTCTATATTTTTAGAAGGACATGTCCAGCCGGACAGAGGTCATTCAGGTTTACTTAATAAACAAGATTCTCAGAATAGAAATTAGGAATACCTTCCACAATACCCCTATGTGGTACACAAGCCTGTGCCCAACACTTACGGGGTGATTACAGTTGGAGAAAACAGGAAAGGTTCAGGCAAAACAAACGTTTTTCTGTTTACATATACATTGCACAGAAAATATCAAGCTGCACCATTACAGAAAATTAATCAATCAGATTTGTATCGGGTGCATGAGCAAGTCGACGGCGTTTCGGTTCCACTAAGGAATCATAGGAACCATCATCAGGACAAATAAATAATTTAGCCTTTTCACTAAACCTCAATTTTGCCTATAAGAAGAGATAAAATAAAGGTGTACTTTAGGAACAGAATACATATAAGGAAATACGAAAAGTGACTCTTTGTGCACCGTGCACATGCTCATTCGTCAAGAGGTGAGGTCCTACTTTTAACAAGAATGTAGAGGCAGTGACCTTAATCTTAACTATAGGCATGCGTCCAGAGTTGCTATAACGTGTCTAAGGGGCCTTAGTGGTTGCGCAGGCAATTGACCGGAGTGTCAGTGAACTAGTAATGTGGTAGAAGTGTACTTAACACTCGCCGAATAGTGGGGCTATTTTGGAGACAGTGAAGGAACCGCACTGCTTACCGAGGCAGTGCGCATTAGGGCACAGTAAGGTCGATACTCCGTGTGGCCCGGACCGACAGCCCTGTAAAAGGATACCGTATGTTAAAACAAGAGGGCTCGAATAATACCGGGTGCCGGTAAGGACAGCCATGCAAGCAATCTTACCAAGGTGGGGCGTCAGGTTGACCAAGTTACACGATCGTAACCGGACGACGCCAGGGCAAGCCTAAGTAAAACAAGGACCCGTTTTAAAAAAAGGATCGATAGGCTAATATACAGAATTAATTCTTAGTCATGCTAGTACACTTACCGATTTCTTCGGTCATGGAGATATTCCCTGGCGTGCTCGTGTGCTGAGAGCAGGAAGTAAAAAGGGGGTTGGTGCGTTGTGATTGGGCAGTGCGCGTGAAACCGAGGGCATAAGAATAAAAGAAGGACTAAGGTACAGGGGCCATCTTGAGGTGATGCCTAGCGTGATTACCATGCATAGTGACTTAAAAATTACAGTTTCATTTAAAGACACATTGTTGGTTGAATAATCGTTTTAAACAGAGTCAGAAAATTACTAAAGGCAATTTAGATTAGTGATGTCCACTCCTCTTGCAGGTTCAAGCCGGAATTCAAGCTATCCGTCTTCAGTATCCACTTTAACTCCTCTCTGTTGAGCATCCGACTCAGGTCACCACCTCTGGGTGGTATAATGATCTGTGTAATGACAGTCCAACGGATAGCTTGAATTCCGGCTTGAACCTGCAAGAGGAGTGGACATCACTAATCTAAATTGCCTTTAGTAATTTTCTGACTCTGTTTAAAACGATTATTCAACCAACAATGTGTCTTTAAATGAAACTGTAATTTTTAAGTCACTATGAATGGTAATCACGCTAGGCATCACCTCAAGATGGCCCCTGTACCTTAGTCCTTCTTTTATTCTTATGCCCTCGGTTTCACGCGCACTGCCCAATCACAACGCACCAACCCCCTTTTTACTTCCTGCTCTCAGCACACGAGCACGCCAGGGAATATCTCCATGACCGAAGAAATCGGTAAGTGTACTAGCATGACTAAGAATTAATTCTGTATATTAGCCTATCGATCCTTTTTTTAAAACGGGTCCTTGTTTTACTTAGGCTTGCCCTGGCGTCGTCCGGTTACGATCGTGTAACATGGTCAACCTGACGCCCCACCTTGGTAAGATTGCTTGCATGGCTGTCCTTACCGGCACCCGGTATTATTCGAGCCCTCTTGTTTTAACATACGGTATCCTTTTACAGGGCTGTCGGTCCGGGCCACACGGAGTATCGACCTTACTGTGCCCTAATGCGCACTGCCTCGGTAAGCAGTGCGGTTCCTTCACTGTCTCCAAAATAGCCCCACTATTCGGCGAGTGTTAAGTACACTTCTACCACATTACTAGTTCACTGACACTCCGGTCAATTGCCTGCGCAACCACTAAGGCCCCTTAGACACGTTATAGCAACTCTGGACGCATGCCTATAGTTAAGATTAAGGTCACTGCCTCTACATTCTTGTTAAAAGTAGGACCTCACCTCTTGACGAATGAGCATGTGCACGGTGCACAAAGAGTCACTTTTCGTATTTCCTTATATGTATTCTGTTCCTAAAGTACACCTTTATTTTATCTCTTCTTATAGGCAAAATTGAGGTTTAGTGAAAAGGCAAAATTATTTATTTGTCCTGATGATGGTTCCTATGATTCCTTAGTGGAACCGAAACGCCGTCGACTTGCTCATGCACCCGATACAAATCTGATTGATTGATTTTCTGTAATGGTGCAGCTTGATATTTTCTGTGCAATGTATATGTAAACAGAAAAACGTTTGTTTTGCCTGAACCTTTCCTGTTTTCTCCAACTGTAATCACCCCGTAAGTGTTGGGCACAGGCTTGTGTACCACATAGGGGTATTGTGGAAGGTATTCCTAATTTCTATTCTGAGAATCTTGTTTATTAAGTAAACCTGAATGACCTCTGTCCGGCTGGACATGTCCTTCTAAAAATATAGAATTGATTTTGTCTGTATTTATTGGTTGTGTTTTATCATTTATGCATGGGACCACTGTTGTTTCCAAAAAATTGTTCCCCGAGGTCCCTGCCTGACTGAATTGGGGTCCCTTGTTGTTAAAAAGTGAATCGTGCGCAATCGACTGATTGCAAGGGTTTTCTCCCTTCCTCCCACTTCTCCTAGGTGGTCATTAGCTTCCCTACCTGTGCACGAACGGATTAGACTGTTCTACACTCCCTTTTCCATTTCATTATGATGTCTGACACAGCTCCTCTATATTCACTGGAATACATTAACAAAATCTGTGCAGGACCCTCTTTGTTTTCCGATCAGGAAGAAAACAACACTACAAGTAGTACTAACGTTTCTGCAGAACTAGAGAAGCAAAGAAAGAAGTATGTTAGGTTAGAGTTGATGACTTTGATGTTGACTCAATATCTCAAATCTAATACTATCCCGCTCGGCCTCCAAGTCAGAAATATCCCAGGAGTTTTCACTGACAACCCTAAATATATATCAGGCTTTAGCAGTATAGGAACCACCTGCTCCAAGCATTGGTTGGTTTTGGGTATAGAAACTGCAGGCGAGGAACTCAAGAAGCTAGAGGTTATCATCAAAGATTTGGAGAAGCAAATAGTTGATGATAAAGAAATCAAGGATACTAAGGCTTTGCTTGAGAAAATTGAGAAGACAGTCTCTGAATTTCATCGTATAGAGCAAAATAAGAAAACTAATAAAGTTAAAAAAGACATTAAACTCTTTACCCCTGAACGAGCATACCCGTATTTGCATAAAGATTTTTATACAAATCGTAATTTTCAACACCATCAACAAACACCCAGACCCTGGGGACGTTTCAATAATAGAAACACTGTAGTTGGTTTTACTGACTCCTCAGCTGACTCATCTGATAGTTCGGATCCAGGTGAGGGTGGCAGTGGACCTGCACGCAATCAGACTCCTTTTTTATCCAGGGGCAACCCAGAACCCCAGAAGAGAGGGAGAGTCAAACAACAGAAACTATGGCACAATCCCCCAGGAGAGCGCCAGACCAGACAAAAGTTTTACCAGTGGTAACGGACAGTACCAATTTTAATACTGTCCCTATCTTTAACATTTCTAACCACACTCTAACCACCCATGAACTATCCATTCTTAGTAAGGGGCTTTCCTTTGTTCCAACTACCTACCCAAACTTTTTGAACCTTCAGTCTGAATTATTTGGCTTTTTCAGGAAATTGAGACTACGCTCATATTTTTAGCTTAATCCATCTGAAACCAAGAGTGTTACAACCCCATTTCGACCGCCCTCTACCTTCTCCCCCACTTCAAACATGATCCCGAAAGAGATCATAACTTTTGAAAAGGTCATTCTGAAAGAAATATCTAATATAGAGAAGTCCCATGTCTTTATACCTTACAATATTTCCCTGGAAGAAAAATCAGCGATCAATTCCCTCAGGAATAATGACAGCTTGATTATTAAGTCGGCAGATAAAGGGGGTGGGATAGTTCTCCAGGACATTGGTAACTATAGGAATGAACTTCACAGGCAGATATCTAACACTGATCATTACACTAGACTGCCTTGCAACCCCACTAAGGACATTCAAAAGCTTATTAAAGCCATTACCATGGAAGGTTTGGAAAATGGTATTATAAGCAAGCATGAGTATAGTTTCCTCAACATCTCTAATCCTAGAACCCCTGTTCTTTACACACTCCCCAAAATCCACAAAAGGATTGATAACCCTCCAGGGAGACCAATACTTTCTGGATGCGGTTCAGTTCTGGAACCTTTGGGCCACTATGTAAATTACTTTCTGAGGGATTTTGTGCCCACAACTGCTTGCTATATCAGGGATAGCATGCATGTGATCAACTTAATTGAGAACCATCCCTTTGATCTTATACACGAGACTCTATGTACATTGGACGTAGAGTCTCTGTATACGAATATCCCCCAAAAAGACTCACTACTTGTAATGAAGAACATTCTAGATACCAGGGCACGTCCACATAGGGTTCCCACCCTATTTATTATACAACTTCTGGAGATTTGTCTGACCCAAAATTTCTTTCTTTATGATTCAGAATTTTACCAGCAGGTACGTGGCTGCTCCATGGGAGCCATTTTTGCACCTACCCTGGCGATTCTATATATGGATTGGTTGGAAACTCACATTATTCTGTCAAGCAGTAACCCATTCCATCAAGGGTTACGCCTCTGGAAACGTTATATAGACGACATCTTTTTAATTTGGGGTGGCTCTATTGAAGATTTTTCAGGACTGACACATTGGCTGAATAACAATTGCAATGGGCTGACATTTACTATGACCTATGACAAAGATTGTATCCCTTTCTTAGATTTGAACATTCAACATCAAGAAGGGACTTTATACACATCCCTATTTCGTAAGCCCACAGAGAGGAATACCCTGCTTAGTTATAGGAGTTGTCACCCGAGAACACTAAGGGATAGCCTTCCCTACTCACAGTTTCTAAGACTCAGAAGGAACTGCTATAAGAAAGAGGACTATTTCTTAGAGGCAAATACCCTGTCAGAGAAACTCAGGTTCAGAGGTTACCCTAAAAGCCTGGTCAAGAACTCTATGAAAAGAGCCTGGTACTGTCCCGTGACACTTTGCTAGAGCCTAAACCTAAAGAAACTGATGTAAAAACAGTATGTGTGACCACTTTCTCTGCCATATCTCATCGGGTAACGCAATGCATAAGAAAAAACTGGCATATTCTGAATTCGGGCCCCCTTAATTGGGAGGTTCCTCTCTTTGCTTTCAAGAAAAACAAAAGTCTGAAAGATCAATTAGTAAGGGCAGCTTTACCATCTGCACCGGGGAGGAATGTTACACTGCATGACCATTGGTCATTACCACCCCTACGAGGTCATTCTAAATGTGGCTCATGTGTAATCTGTGATTTTACAATAGAGGGAAAAGAATTTGTGTACAGAGATGTGAAAAATGATTTGCGTACCTTTACTAACTGTAACAGTTGTAATCTTATTTATGCGATCTTATGCCCTTGTAATTGCATTTATGTTGGACAGACAAAACAAAAAATTAAACTACGGATATCCCAGCACCGCAGTCGCATTAGGTGCAAAACCCCCAATGCTCCCTTGGTTGAACATTTTTTGGACAAGGGACATACTGAAAATGAGATCCGTTGGACTGTCATTACACAGATCATTATACCACCCACAGGTGGTGACCTGAGTCGGATGCTCAACAGAGAGGAGTTAAAGTGGATACTGAAGACGGATAGCTTGAATTCCGGCTTGAACCTGCAAGAGGAGTGGACATCACTAATCTAAATTGCCTTTAGTAATTTTCTGACTCTGTTTAAAACGATTATTCAACCAACAATGTGTCTTTAAATGAAACTGTAATTTTTAAGTCACTATGCATGGTAATCACGCTAGGCATCACCTCAAGATGGCCCCTGTACCTTAGTCCTTCTTTTATTCTTATGCCCTCGGTTTCACGCGCACTGCCCAATCACAACGCACCAACCCCCTTTTTACTTCCTGCTCTCAGCACACGAGCACGCCAGGGAATATCTCCATGACCGAAGAAATTGGTAAGTGTACTAGCATGACTAAGAATTAATTCTGTATATTAGCCTATCGATCCTTTTTTTAAAACGGGTCCTTGTTTTACTTAGGCTTGCCCTGGCGTCGTCCGGTTACGATCGTGTAACTTGGTCAACCTGACGCCCCACCTTGGTAAGATTGCTTGCATGGCTGTCCTTACCGGCACCCGGTATTATTCGAGCCCTCTTGTTTTAACATACGGTATCCTTTTACAGGGCTGTCGGTCCGGGCCACACGGAGTATCGACCTTACTGTGCCCTAATGCGCACTGCCTCGGTAAGCAGTGCGGTTCCTTCACTGTCTCCAAAATAGCCCCACTATTCGGCGAGTGTTAAGTACACTTCTACCACATTACTAGTTCACTGACACTCCGGTCAATTGCCTGCGCAACCACTAAGGCCCCTTAGACACGTTATAGCAACTCTGGACGCATGCCTATAGTTAAGATTAAGGTCACTGCCTCTACATTCTTGTTAAAAGTAGGACCTCACCTCTTGACGAATGAGCATGTGCACGGTGCACAAAGAGTCACTTTTCGTATTTCCTTATATGTATTCTGTTCCTAAAGTACACCTTTATTTTATCTCTTCTTATAGGCAAAATTGAGGTTTAGTGGAAAGGCAAAATTATTTATTTGTCCTGATGATGGTTCCTATGATTCCTTAGTGGAACCGAAACGCCGTCGACTTGCTCATGCACCCGATACAAATCTGATTGATTGATTTTCTGTAATGGTGCAGCTTGATATTTTCTGTGCAATGTATATGTAAACAGAAAAACGTTTGTTTTGCCTGAACCTTTCCTGTTTTCTCCAACTGTAATCACCCCGTAAGTGTTGGGCACAGGCTTGTGTACCACATAGGGGTATTGTGGAAGGTATTCCTAATTTCTATTCTGAGAATCTTGTTTATTAAGTAAACCTGAATGACCTCTGTCCGGCTGGACATGTCCTTCTAAAAATATAGAATTGATTTCGTCTGTATTTATTGGTTGTGTTTTATCATTTATGCATGGGACCACTGTTGTTTCCAAAAAAAGCACAGATCAGTTGGGCTACCCTCGGCAACATGATTGCAAAGAGGGATATTGCACAGCTATGGGACTCCCATAGATCACCCACTGTATTGGCATGGAAGGAAAATATGGACTGGTGCATGTTTAGGGAAAATACCGTGTACCTGTCATGGGGCAGACCCAAAAAATGGAACAGGATTTGGTCACAGTGGAATGCCTATCGTGGAAATGTATGTATTCCCCCACAGGATCTTACCATTGATGTTCCCTTGTCCCCCTGAATGACATTCCAAGTATTTTGCACCAATTGTATATATTGCATTGCTCCTCGCTGCCCCCCTCCTCGCTACCGATTTTAACTATACCGCACGTACTGTACGGTTCAGAGCTGCACCCGCACTGACTCATGATCACCGTTACTGTATTTTTGCCTTGTGGAATATGTTATGTCGTTTATTGTTAAGTTTCAATAAAAAAATTAAAAAAACAACAACAAAAAAAAAAACAAGGAATGTTCATGCCTTTTTACATTTTGAGTGAGAATGGCACCGAAACCCACTTCACTAGCATCAAGAGTGATGGTACGCATTTCGTTAGGATCAAACGGTTTTAGAATAATGGGACTAACCAAATATTTCTTGATCCAGTCAAAAGCATCACTACATTCTTTGTCCCAAATAAAAGGAATTTTTTTTGGAGCATATTTGAAAGCGCTTGTACCTTTGATGCATAATCAGGTAAAAATCGTGAGTAAAACTCACACAAACCAATGAAGGACTTGAGGCCTATCTTGTCACTAGGAGCCGGAGAATCAACAATAGCATTAACCAACCCTGGTCTAGGTTCCAAACCATGTTCAGACAAAACATGGCCAAGGTACTCAATTTTCTGCACCTTAAAAATACATTTCTCCTGCTTTAAAACAACACCTGCATCACGCAAAATCTCTAAAACACAACAGACAGCCTCATCATGTGAATCAGATGCTAAGCTATGAACCAGAACGTCATCTTGAAAGTCAACACCATTTATGTCTTTAAGTAAATTAGACATTATTCTTTTGAAAAAACGCTGCCGTGGAGGCCAACCCAAATGGCATGCAGCAATATTGAAAATACCAATGGGTGAAACAAAAGCTGTCAAATGTCTTGATGATGGGTCCAAAACCACCTGGTGATAAGCTGAAGCCAAATCTAATTTTGTGAACCACTTTGAACCATTAATCAAAGATAACATATCCGATATTTTTGGGAGAGGATGAGAATCAATCAATATATTTTTATTTAGACTGCGCAAATCTATGCAGACACGAAGTTCACCATTTTTCTTTTTAACTACGACCAATGGACTAAGCCACAGAGATGACTCGATGGGTTCAATTATTCCTTTTTTACAAAGATCCTTAAGTTCCTTCTCTAATTGTTCTCTGACACTAAAAGGGACATGCTTAACCGGTATGGCACCCTCCTTGACCTTAATACAATGAGCAAAACCTTTAATCTTTCCAAGACTGTTGCTGAAAACCGAAGGATATTTCTTACTCAAAATGTCTACCAAATCTTCTGATCTAAGAATGGAAACTTGAGGCACAAGGTGCCTCCTTGTAAATCCTACCTGCTGTTGGATACCTGTTGTTGCCGCTGAGACTGTTTGGGGCCCTGGTTAGGAGCGAAGCCCTGCTGGTCATTTCTTTGATGGTCCACCGCAGCCGCCGAGCGGGGGGACCACATGCCCCAGGAACCTCCAGGGCACGGACCCGCCCACTGACGCGCCCGGAAGGCGCTTGAAAAGAACGTTGCTCCTCCCGCGCCGCGGGACACGCGTGGGTGGTCGCCGGGCTGAGCCCCGGCAGAGGGCGGGCCGTCTGTGGCCGTCAGGGGCCGGCCAAGGCTGGGCTGGGCCACCCCTCTGAGCTGTGAACCAGTACACAGAAACACTAGAAGCCTGAGGTAATTGGTTAAGGTCTATACTAACATTGCTCGTTTGCACGTATATATTGGGGCCATTATCATTGCCAGTGTTACTGTTGTATTTAGGCCAAATCACAATTGGTAAGAAGACCCCTGCAAAACCGCAGAAAACAGCTCCAAACACCCCCTTACCCAGTTTAACTGCCATAGACAAGATGCTCCAGAAAACCATAGGCGTGGTGGCCACAGCAATCGAGAACACCGAGAGGCGCCTATCATTCCCACCTGGCTTATCACATCAAATGTTTTTGGATAACACAGTTGCTTCTCTGGACTCATCTCTGCTTGCCTCGTTTGCTGGGTTTCCAAGTTCGGCGACGCAAGAGCATAATTCTATCCAACAAAACATGCCATCCGAACTTCCTCCCTTGGCTGGCAGACTGTCTTTAACACCAATCTTTCAACCACTATTAATGGAAAAGGAACCCGTCCCCTTATCTAACGACCCAGTAGAGCTGGATGCTTCACTAACATCGAACCCAGAATTAATAGAGGGGGAAATCGGAGAGGATGGAAAAAGGGAAAGCGTACATATAAGAACAAGAGGGCAAAAGGCGAAAATGAAACAGAATTATATTAACAAAAACCAGATTAAAAATAATGAGCGAGGGATAGCTGATCACCCATACTGCAAACCAAGATCCTACCAACATACACATAACGGGGAAAAAAGTGAGGGGCAAGTATCAATGTCCACTGCTTATTCTAGTAGTGGGAAGCCTGAAATGGGGGGAGTAAGCTTCTGGGAAAGGCTTGAGACTCTGTTTACTACTGTATTGGGGCATATTAACACAAAGATTTCAAACATTGAAACTAGGATGGAAGAAATCGAGGGTGGTATAAAAAAAGTTGTGAAAACAAAGCCCCCTAAAGAACAAGAGTTGTGTATCAAAAATTTAGTGGAGATCGCCTTAAAAGACAGGTTAGATAAAACAGAGGAGAATTTGAGAGCAAGCCTAAAAAACCTGGAGAATAAGATTGAGTATACAAGGGTACCCCCTGAGAAAAATGGTGGAGGTGGCACCACCAGAGGGAAAGATAGCTCATCCCCAAAAAACACAGGGTCAAACAACTTTACTGAAAGTAGAATCACTCCAATAGATCCAGGCGCCCAAAGTGCCACCAAGAACACGGCCAGAGGAGAGAGTTTAAATTGTGATGGGGCAAGTCAGCCTGATAAAGGAAACGAGCACCAAGAACAGCATACTACACAGGCAAGCTGTAGTGTAGCTCCATCACTAGCCATAGGCTCTAAAACTAGTCATCCCAATAAACAAGTGGTATATAGTCCCAAGGGGACTGATCTACTCCAGAGCGAGGTTGTATTAACTCTTCCTCCGGCATCCTGCCCCTATGCGATCGTACTGACTGGGGTACCGGTTCTGAGGCGAGACCAAAAAGAATCTTGGGTAAACCTTCGGAACAAAACGGTATATTGGCTGGAAAAATGTAAACGGTTTCACCCAGCAAACACAGACGATATACTAATGGTTCGCAGAGTAGGCTGGGTAGGGGACAGCCCAAAACACCTTACAGGCGACTGTGTGGTAATAAACTTCAGGAGACCACAGCTAGTCAAGAGAATACTGGGCTGCCACGAGACAAATCCACATTGCAGTACTGATATAGATTTATTTCCACTGGGCTATTTTTACAACCGGTCCAAGGGAGGAATTGGTGGTGACCTGATTTCCCCAGTAGCGCTATCATACAGATTCACAGAATTATCCGGGTTGGATGACCTGGACTGACTGGATGGATGCAGTAAAGATAATGGGCTGAAAATGAATTCCCGCACAAGAATAAAGAACAAAAAAGTGACGGGGGTTTCATCGGGAATAGTGGAGACAAATAACATAGGTGAAAGCCAGAGCATACAAAAAGGGCTGATAGGCACTAATACATGTCTGAATTATGACCATAATTCTAGGGAGTTAAATGAGGATACACCAAATCCAATGGTAATAAGCACTGCTAAGGTGAGAATCGATAACCCTACAATAAAACTGATTTCGTGGAACATAGCAGGCCAAGCTAAGAACATAGTAGATGGGTCATGGAACGAATATATAGATCGGGGCGATATAGTGTTACTTCAGGAGACCTGGTCCCTAGAAACTCCTCACAGACTAGGCTATAAAACATACAGTATAAACGCTAGCCAGAGTGGTAGGGGTATGCCATTCGGGGTCTGGTCATCTGGATAAGTATCACTATAGAAGCTAAAGTAACCCCCTAGATATTGATTCTCTAGATATAATGGAGTGAAAGTAACGACCTTAGGGAATAGGGTCATTTACCTATTCAATATATATATTAGACCAAATAGTAGTGCCAAGGAATCTCCAGCCATAGGGTAATTGGATGTATTCCTTTATACTATTGAACCTGGGTCAAGTATCATCTGTGGAGGGGATTTTAATTGTAAATATGAACCCATGGTAGGAATGGATGACCTGTTTGAAGATCAAGACATGGCATATGGGATCCCCACCTTAGACTCTCTTAGGGAAGTAAAATGTACGGTAGCGGCAACCCAAATCATGACAGTTACTTTGGGACACGAACTACGAGCATGTAATGGGCGCCTCCCGTCTGACAGACCTAGTGGTGTTACATTTTGCAGAAGCAACACTTATAGTCAGATTGATTATATTTTAGTCTCCATGATTCTGTGGCATATTACTATTGATTTAACAGTCGGTAAGAGGGTAGAGAGTGATCACTATCCTTTAGAACTCTCACTTGAATCTTACCCCTTTAAATCTACGGGCGCTTTGGTGGAGGAAATTACGCATCGAACAGGTGAATTATGTATAAGTAACTATAGACGTGCATTGAAATGACCTTATATACTGGCCAAAGATGCCACAATGATAAAGATATACAACACTTTTTCCGAAATTATTAGCTCATTTGCTGAACTAAGGAAAGGGGACGATGGTGCGCAAAAAATGCAACAATCCTTGGTAAAGGCTCTACATCCATTGCTGACAACCTTATATAAAAAGGATGATGAATGTAGTAAAGATTTAAATAAGATGGCCAATCCATGTTTCAACAAAGAATGCAGAGCAGCAAAACTGGAGCTAATACAGGCAATTAAAACGAAAAGCCCTTCAGAAATCCGTTTAAGTAGGCTCAAATATAAAAAATTACTAGTAGAGTCCAAAAAAATATGGGATAGCGACTTATGGTCAGAGCTAATTACTGCCGCAAAATCTAAGGACCGGGTAGCTTTTTGGAGCTTATTTGCGAAGGGAAATAGGACAGGGAAAAGTATAAAGGATACCTTTCTTGATGCGAAAACATGGGTCGAGCATTTTACAAATCTCTACCAAGATACTAGTAATGATGGATATACCTTGAGAAATGCCGTACAGGAGGAAATAGATGATGGGATAGAATTGGTCTTCAGCCCCGATGAAACAGTAAAAGCAATAGCAGCCATCAAACCGGGGAAGGCTCTGGGCCCGGACAAGATCCCTGGGGACCTGATAAAACACGATCTGGAAGTTTGGAGTTCCTACGTCAACTTTTTATGCAATTCAATAGCTGCAGGAACTCCGATTCCGGACACATGGAAAGGGGCGGAGATCGTGACTATTTTTAAAAAAGGTGATCGCTATAATCCGGCTAACTATCGCCCTATCAGCCTTATTGATATTTTACAAAAAGTATATGCTCGCCACATTTTAAATAGACTTTTAGATTGGGTGGAAGAGGATGATATTTTAACAAAGTTTCAAGCGGGGTTCAGACCCAAAACAAGCACCATCGACCAAGTTTTTAGGTTTTTATGTATTTATTGGAAGTATGTAATTTTTAGGGATGGTAGCCTGTATATAGCTTTTATAGATTTACGCGCTGCGTTTGATTTAGTTCCCCGATCCCAGTTATGGGTAATTTTTAAGGATATCAGGGTACCAATAGAGCTATTAAAGCAACTAATTAGGCTACACACTGAGAATTATGCTTTGGTTAGATGGGGCCCAAAGGGCGAACTAAGCAAACCAATTCCGGTGAGAAGAGGGGTTAGGCAGGGGTACGTATTGGCCCCAACCCTCTTCTCACTTTATGTAAATGATATCCCCAAATTTCTTTTAAATTGTCAGCATGATTCACCACACCTCGGGGATGAAGCGGTACCAGCCTTATTATTTGCTGACGACACGATTTTAATTTCTCAAATGCCCAAAGGCTTACAGTGCTTGGTGAATGCATTTAATAGCTACTGCATTCAAAAAGGCCTCTAAATAAATTCATCAAAGACTAAATACATGGTGTTGAATCCGCATAAGTCTTTTAAAAAAAATCTTACCCTAAATAAACAAGCACTAGAATATGTTGAAAGTTTTAATTACTTGAGAATCACCTTGGAAAGCAAAATGGCCTGGAAAGGCCAATTAGAAAAAAGTAGGTTAACGTTGCTACAAAATTCGATCCCCATTTTAAAGAAACACAAAGCTAGCACCTCAAAGGCGGTGTCCCCGGCTCTAGTAGTATATAAATTTAAAGCCCAATCGGCAGCCCTTTACGGGGCCGAGATCTGGGGATCCAACTGCACCAAAAATTTCGAGCGGGAAGAAAATTAATATTTTAGACAGCTTTTAAAACTCCCCAATAGGACACCCTTGCTTCCTGTAACTTTGGATCTGGACATTAAACGCGCAGACCACTGCGCTGTATTAAGACCACTATTGTTTTGGATAAGGATCTGGGTTACCCCAGAACTAATCCATTACAAGGCTGGTCTGGAGGAAATTATGAAGGTGAATCGTCCTAAAGACATTCCGTGGTTGAAGCACGTAATGTCTTGGATGCAAAAATTAGGCCTTTCTTCCTATTGGAGTGACCCTTTAAAACTCACACCACCTTGTAAAAATAATTTAAAGCTGATCTATTGGAACTTCATAGCAGGCGACTTGCTGATTAACGCTACAATGGGCCCACTAACTTTGAGATTTTTAGCCTTTAAGGACGTAGCCACCCGAGAACCCTTCCTTGACGAGATAGAACCTCCCTTAGCAAAATCCTTATTTCTTCACTTTAGGTATGGAATTTTGCAAATAGGAGCAAATACATCAAGTTGGAAAAATGAGAAGGGGGAAAAGGGTAATGACCTTTGCCCCCTGTGTACAATGCAAGCTAGGGAAACCGACGAGCATATTTTATTCTTCTGTGCTGCATATACTATTGCAAGGCGCCACTGGATTAAACCGCTATGTAGGTTGCGAGGCACTAGGAGTTGTAGCAATGCCTTACGTATTTTAAGGACTGATTTGTCGCAAAAAGTAGCTTTTGCTGTAAGCAGATTTTTATTCAATGTATCCTTGATATGGAAAAGAAGTGGGCTTAGGTTATAAAAAGTAATTATGAATAAAAATTGTTTTTTAGGGCATAACCTAGGCCAAGCCAAGCACCTGCACTTTCATGGGGATATGATTACATGATAAAATTACCCTACGGTTTTTAAAAATTCTTATAAGATGTAAATGATTATTTTTAACTATGTAGATAGTTGGCCAGCATGTTTTTTAATACAATGTAATTGTTGGGCTAGATAGGTTTTTATGGCGTAGTTATGGCTATGTTCTCTTTTTAAATCATGATCCGTGCCCCGTTTACTGTGTTAATTCAATAGGAAATGATGGAGTATTCATGAAAATGTTATGTGTTTTTTATTATTGTATCTTTTATGGTTATACATAACAGAAATAAAGATTAAATGATGATGAAACTTGATCCTTTGTGCCAGGTCTGAGTATCATTTTGAAAAGTCCTTGATAAAACCATCCAAGAATATTTAATCCCTTGATGGCTACATATATTTTCCCAAAAATTCTTCTACCTCTAAATTCCAAAGTGTCTTCAAAATACCCTGCCAGTTCGATTGTTCTTCCTTCATATGAAACAGGAGGTAATAATGGACGAGAACCCCAAACTTCATGGAATTTTTCTTGATCAATCATGGTGATTCTCGCACCTGAATCAACCAGTAAACATAAAGTTTTTGTTCCAACTCCAATTTCTACATAAGGGTCTACACACTCTGGGTGGATGATTTGTAACTACATCAACATCAGTAACCACAACTACCATGTCTCTCAAATCATCTTGAATTTTATCCAAATCACAATTAGATTCTGACACACACACATTTGCAACGGAGGATGATAATCTGGTATTCTGTTTTGAATCTTGATTAAAATCAGGATTCTTTCTCCCATTTTGACAAACTTTAGAAAAATGTCCAAATTTACCACACATCCCGCAAGTGACATGTCTAGCAGGATATGGACGTCCTGATCTAAAATGAGGAGCATTACCACATTTAAAACAAATATTAGTTTGTTTGAAAAACTAATTATCATTGTGAATGTAATTATTAGGTTTAGAATATTTAGACCTTATAACATTAACAGAATCTTCTTTTGGAGCAGTTGATGATGATCCTTTTTCATCTAACTCTTTTACTGAAACTTTTGAAAGTTCAATGCTCTTTGCTATCCTTAACGTTTCTTCAAGAGTTGGGTTACATAAGGAAAGTAATTTTTGCTGGATACTCTTATCAGTACATTTACAAATATATTGGTCCCTTATAAGCTGATCTCTAAAAGTTTCAAATTGACATTCAGCACTTAATACTCGTAATGCTGAAATAAAATCTTCTACTTTTTCTCCAGTCTTACCACTACTAAACTAGGTTGAAAGTTGAAACGCAATTCCAATTTTTTTACAGTCTCAGTAAACTCATCAATCTCCTCTTCGTCAACTGCACGTACTAATGCAGGTAGAGGTTTAAAAATCTCTCTCCCTTCAAACCCCAATGCATTCAATAAAAGACGTTTTTTTCTTTCAGCTCTATAGTGTGAAACCCCTATAGCACCAATGTATGTGATGAATGCATCATACCATTTTTTCCATTGTATTGATGGCTCTCCTGGCGTTTCTAGAAAGGATGGAGGTGGAGAGACAGATTGCATTTTGAAACCACTACAATACTTTTAAACTTAACTTAACTTCAATTTGTAATTTTTTTTTACAAGATAAAATAAATAAATAAATGAATTAAAGCATGTATTTCTTATTTGAGCTTAAATATTCGGCGCAAAAACATAAATACATTACTAATTCAGCTTAAAGGGAAACACAGATGTGTCATCAGAAATAACACAGCTGGAAGATAAACAGCAGCAGATACAAAAAAAAAAAATTCAAACGTGAAGCAGGTACTTCTTCTAATCCAGTAAGTATAATATCAGCTGTCAATTAAATTTCAGTCAATAGTCACTTTTCTTTGCCAGCGAGTAGATGTTGCACACCTTCATGTACTCGTAATGTGAAAGGAACTCTTTACCAGCTTATTAGCTTTAAACATAAGTCACAATCTGTCAGCATGCTTTTGCCGATAAATGCATGTTGCTACAAATCACCATCTTTCACTTCAAATGTGAGAACACTTTTACCGATTATTCAACAAAACCGGCCGTGTTTTGTTTATTCCTTGTTTATTCTTTGATCCAAATGACAAACTTGTTATTTTCAGCCTTTAAACCGCGTCTTCAACTTTACCCCCGTTTTAAAATGTCACCTTTTTTTCCGATAACTTTATGCTACATGGAAGTTACTCATTAGAGACATACAAAATGGCCTCTGTGTCGTTCCAACGTCCGCGTCACATCCCGTGATGTAACAATGGACCAATGAACAATGACCAAAAGATATCTCCAAGATGGCGTTCGGTAGAAACTAGAACGCTTGCTGAAGTTAGCCTAGTGACGTAGGCTAAGACGATGCGCTCTGCTGCCGCTAGAAAAATATTCAATTAAACAGTAGGAAAACGTGGAAGATTTATGCGGAGATGAACTCAGACGCTACTTCCCTCACCGCTAGGACTTGACGAGGTAGGAGACAACTGCTTGAGGTTCTTATCCTCTTTCACACGCGATGAGTCCGGCAGGCACCTGCTATCGTCGCCACAATTATTGTAGTAAGCAGGATCTCACACAATAAAGATTTGATGTTGTAGTTTATTAATTATAAGCAGGTGCTGCACAGCAGCAGGCTCACCCACAAAAACAAGGAGCCAACTGAGTAAGCTGTTCAAACCCAACACTCTAAATGGAATGCTATTATACAATACAAAGGCCAAGCATTCCAGACCTAGTAAAGAGAATACTACACTCATGTTAAAACTTCGGCACTGGTGGAAATTGCATTGCCGTGAGCAAATCTATTCTTATGGAAGTGTTTGTAGGAGATTTCCGTAAATGTTGGTGAACACCCAGAAACTCACAAGAGCAACATGTGCTTTCTTTTATAGTTCCCTTACAATACCAACCTGTTCCTGTGATTTGGTTATACAACCGTGATCATTAAAAGAAGCAAACTTTCAACTCCCAAAGCAATTTGCGCACTTCGCACGTGGGTAATAAAACGCAATAAACTTGAATGCTTGCGTGTTTACAAACCCCTTTTCAGGTAGTTTGACGCCCTGAAATAGTTGCAGAATTATTCCTGCAAAGATCAGGAGAAACCCGTTTTTAGGGTGTAAAAAGTTGGTGAGGGTGCCTGTCTGCGAAGGGGTTTGCCCACATGCAACAATATTTTTGCTCTTCAGAAACAAAGAAAAGTTAAACTGTGCAAATGTCGCATTTATCTGTCACATTTATGCATACGGAAATGTAGACTCACTACATTTTTTTTATTTGGAATGTTATTTTTATTAGTTCATTATTTTGTAGTCTTTGAATATTCATGTGTAGGTAGGTTTAGTGTTTACTCTTTACAAAGGGCTCATTTGTATTTAATGTGTGGTGGAATGCACATACCCACTTTCCCTCTCATCTCTCTCTCCCACTCCCCAGTCTAATCTCGCAATACCACTGCCCTTTCTCATCCCTCATTCACACTATCTGTCTCCTCTTTATACTGCCTACTCACACATGCTACCTTCCTGTACTTTTTCACACTGTGCACTTAGCCACATCTCATCCCTCCTCAGGTGCCACTTCCACTTGTTTCTCTAGGTCTCTCTCTCTAGAACTCTTTCTCAACCATCTCTTCCCCCTCATACCCTGCCATCCACCGCTATTGTCCCACCTAAACACCCTTCACCCCTGTGCCCAACCACCAATACCCAAGCCAAGGCTCCCTCAGCAGCCCCCCTATCGCGTCCTTGTCCACCCTTTAACCCAACTCCCATCGAAACCCTCCTCCTGATCCTCTGTGCGTCACCCCAGGCCAAACACCCAGACTGGGGCACTCCAAGAAGACCAAATCATCTGCACAGGATCACAATACTTACCAAACTAATACAATGCCAATGGCTCAAACTCATCTAAATGCAATAGGTCTGGCATTTACAAAAGTTTAAGCTATTGGCATTGTAAATGACAATGCATTTTATTTATGTTTTAGAAAAGAAAAACAAAAAATGCATTGTCATTTACAATGTCAATAGCTTTAAATAATATAAATGCAAGACCTATTGCATTGCAAAAGCTTGTTTGCCTATGGTGTGAGTCTGTAGTGCTTCACCTTAAGTCTGTAGTGAAAGCTGCACCAAAATAACAATTTCTCATAGACTAAACCTAAAGAAAAGTTTGACATCTGTTTCTATAGGCAAACAATGGTTCCAAATAGAATTAATATTTTTCTTTGGCCATATTTCCATACCTCCATACTTTAGGTGTTGCAGAAGTTTATTCAGTCAGAAACTAATACATTTAGGCTTTGAAAATCCTGCTAGGCCAAGTTAATTACTCTGCTGGCCAGCAGTAGACCAAAGCCTCCCCCCACCTAACAGACCAATTTAGATGTGATTAAGTCTGCTTGTCGGGGAGGAAGAGGACGGGGGAGAAAACTGCATAGGCAACTTAACGCACACACACTGACAAGCCTTAAAATGCTCTGCCTGAGAAAAACAAAGGGAGACATCCAGCCCTCGAGCTCACCTCACTGGAGGTGCTCTCCTTTGAGGGGTTGTTGGGAAGTAACCATTTTGGCAATCGTAGTTAGGGGTAGGCTTGAGGCTGTTAAAAAAGTTGCAATCACTGACACTTGAAGTTGTCACCTTGATAGGTCCCAAGATGTTGTGCAGGGCAGATGGGACTAGGGTGGACTATGTCATCTTTGGACTGGGCAAAGGTGTTCACTTCCTGGACCTTTTGACGGATCTCTTAACCCAACACAAGGTGGGAACTCTGAGAACCGCTAGAACCCATAGAAGCCAAGGGCAGATGGGCACCTCGTAGATGAACCCCTGTCTGAATAGGTAGGACATTCTGAACTTCCAGTGATTTTGGCTCTGTGAACTTGTGTCTCGGGTTCCAATGACACTGGCTTCTCTACTCCCTCTGGGTGGACGTGATGGGATCACCCAGAGTAGAGAGTTCACTGGAACTTCTGTGGAGCAGTTCTGACTGGTGGTGGCCTGGGACGGTTACCTTAGACTGCAGCAAGTCACACACATGGCCTGCAAGTGGCCAGCAGCCTGTGAAACCTGGGCTGTGTCAGCATGCAGTGTGGTCTACCTTGAGTGCCAGAAAGGTGCTGCTACTGTGAGAGACCCTGGGCCAATGAGATTGCTGAGGAGCTGAATGGACAGACGGACGGGTCAGGAGAAAGCTCTAGAAAACTTCCTGAAAATAAATGGATGGCAGAAGACCTAGAATCAACCTTTCTTGGTGGCTGAATTGCTCTAACGGAGCAAACCATTATTTATTTCCCCCTTCCAGAAAGGCCTCACTGAGCCAAATAAATCTTGTTGGCTTTCTCTGCTTGTGGGAAACCTGCCCAGTAGACCCCTGTGCCACCAGGCAGAGAAAACTCATTACTGTCCTGTAACATCCTCACATGCTACATGGAATGCACCATTACCATAGCATTCACCCATATTGCTATGCATATTTTAGTATTTTTAGTCCTGGTTCTGATTCCATTCTGGAACTATATGGTGCAATGAGCCTGGGAGGTTCTGTTGCACTGGACCCTCCTACGGTTCAGTTGTGGTGCTGTGCTGCTCAAATAAATCTTAATTTAAGGTCTACTTTGCAGAGAATCTAATTTCAATATTGGCGACAAGCGAAGAAACACCTCTGTCAACCACAACCAGCAGCACAGGAGCGGAGTGTTTCCTGTACCCAGCGGAGAAGATAATTAATTCAAAGATATTTGTGAATTGGCAGAGCATTAGCTTGGTGGACTGGACCAACTGGATGATTACATGGACTACGATCGCAAAGTGGGGTGAGATTGTGAATATTTGCATTTTTCAAGTCACCTTGGGAAATAAGGTGCAAATCAACAGAAAACGGCACGCCGGATTTCAAAAGTAAATACCTGTGCTGGAGCCACATTCTTCAACGGAGTCAAGGTTTGAGCGATGGTAGAATGCAGCCGCTCCTGGGATTCCCTGCACTGTCTATGGTAGCCGTGTAAGGTCCTGAGCGTCTGTCACGCACCATGCTGATGCAAGGACGCAACGCGGCGGCCGTTTTGGATTTCAGCAACATTTCTGGGTTTTCATCATCGTAATCTCGGTACTTGTACAAGTTGAGATGGGTTCCAAACGCATGGAACTAACTGGTGATAGGCAGCTAGGAGTGCCGGGACACTCTCAGGAGTAGCCGTGCGCTCTACAAATACCCAGTAACATAAAATAACATAACAGGAGTGACTTTGGGGGCAAGTAGCGCATTATTCAACAAGTTACACACCATTTTATGGTGCAAGACTGTTGTTTATGGTTAGAAGACCTCAGGTTGTGTTAACTATGTGAAACCAAGTTTTCCTCAATTTCAGCTTATTTCATCACAGCAGAATTATCTCCTGGGAAACTAGTAAAGACCATTAAGCATGTAGTTTGATCCACCTTTTTACAAAATAAAGGGAAACTCTCAATTCCATGGACAAGGTGGAAAGAAGAATTTCTTACTTATAGGAGAGCTAAAGATGGAAAGTGTATGGGCGCAGAGAGGAAGAAAAGCATTTTCTTACATTGTTTAGGGTCAGAAGGCCAAGTGGTGTTTAGGGCTTTACCGCAAGTCGTAGCAATAGGAGGTGATCAAGATTCTAATATTTATAAGGAAGCTATGATGAGAATGCAACAAAGATTCAGGGCCACTACAAACATTTTACTTAATAGATTCAAGTTCTGTACCAGAGTGCAAAAGGAAAATTAATCTTTTGATGGTTTCTTAATTGAATTAGGGCCCTAAGCATGCTTTGCAACTTTGGCACAATGTTTGATGGAATATGTGACTTTACAACGGCACATATTCCATTGTGGTATGTTACATCGCGGTTATTACATCGCGGTTATTACAACGCAAGTCGTTACAACGACTCGCGCTAGAGGCTCTGGACTTAGGAATAGTGTGATTTACTATTCCAACACCAGTGTGTGTAGCAGTAGGGTAGGTGTTGGAATAGTAAATCATACTATTCCTTAGTGTAGAGCGCCATCCAGCACGAGTCGTTGTAACCACTTGCGTTGTAATGACCACAATGTAATGTATCGCGGTGTAAAGACCGCGTTGTAAAGGTCGTTTAATGAGATAATTAGGGATTGAATCATTGTACATGTCAGAAGCAAGAAAACACATGAGCAACTTCAGGTCATGGGAGATCCAAAACTTTTGAAGGCCATATCCACTGCGAAGGCATTGGAACATCCGAAGAAATGGATGCACACTGTGAGGAATGTGAACAGCAAGGTAGAAACCGTAGAGGAAGTGTGTGCTGTTAGACACACGGATGACCAAAGTAGGAATAATCAAACTCTGGGTCAAATGTGTCACAGATGAACAACAATGGAAGTTTAAAGAGATATGACAAACTTGAAAGATTCAGCACGTGCTATAGATGTGACAGTAGAACACACATTGCGTCTTATGGCGGATGTTCTGCCGTAAATAAGGAATGTAGAAAGTGTGGCAGGATAGGTCATTTTGCCCGTGTATGCAAAGATCCTAAAAAGTGGCTATTTCAACCACGTGGGAAAGTTTCCTGCACCACTGAGAAATGTGAGAGCAACACAGGTATTGTGTTATCCATAGTGCACGGTGTAACAAATTCCTGTAGGTCTGAGGAGGAGTTGGTTAAGAAGGCACCAATGTGCATGGGAAGGTAGCTGGTGTTGATTTAGAACTCATGGCAGACTCAGGATCCTAATGGACTATAATTGTCAGGGAATATTACAGAGACAAATTAAGTGGTGTATGCAAAAATGAATGGACATTTCCACCTGACATTGTGGCTGAAAGTTTTGATGGTTCCAAGATTGATATGGATGGTTTCTTGAATGTGTCATTATGTTTTAAGAGAAGAGTGGCGTATATCAAACTATATATTGCTGTTAACGGAATGAACGTATTGGGATGGAGATACCAATGGAAATTAGGAATTATTTTGAATCCCCTCTCAAAGGAGCCTGTGTCATTAGATGAGGGAGAATGGTCTAAATCGGTGGCAATCATAGGGAATGGTGACAGGGAGACTTATATTAAGGAACAGTTTAAAGAGGTTTTCACAGAAAAACGTAGTAAATTAAAGAACTACACTCACAAGATTAAATTTAAATGTAACACTGTTCCTGTTTAGCAGAAATTGCGTGGAGTGCCCACCAATATCTGGGAATAACTTAGAGGCATGCTGAACCAGTTAGTAAGTGAGGGCATTATAGAGGCCATTGAATCAGCTGAATGGGTTTCACCCATTGTTTTGATCCACAAACCTGACCAAAAATTGAGGGTATGTGTTGAATGCTGGTATATTTGTGGATTGCCACCCATTGCCAAATATCAATGAGGTGTAGTCAATGTTGGAGGGTGCAAAAATATTCTCTACTCTTGATTTGAGATCGACATACCACCTGATTGAGTTGTCTGAGAACTCCCCAAAAATTAACGGCATTCATTACACCACAGGGTTTGTACCAATATAACAGATTGCCAATTGGTTTAGCATCCGCCACTTCTGTATTTCAGAGGGCGATGTTTCACATTTTCAGGGATGGTGACAAGTTTGTCAAATGATTCCAGGACAACATATTGATGTTCTCACCTAACGAGGAAGAACACATGAAGCATTTAGTGGAAGTGTGTGACAGGTTGGCAAGGAATGGGCTGACGCTTAAAGCTCATCAATGTAAAATGTTCAGGGAATCGGTTGAATATCTAGGGCATAAATTGTCGGGGAATGGATTGGTCCCAAAGCAATCCAATGTGGAGGCTATGGTGAATGCGCCTGCTCCGACAAATAAGGAACAGTTGTTGTCGTTTGCTGGCATGTGTGAGCAGTAACGGTAAGTTTGTGGGAAATTTTGCAACCAAGATAGAACAATTAAAAAAATTGTTGCGACATAACTTGAAGTATGAGTGGCTGGATGAACAGCAGAAGGTATTCATGTTAATCAAAAATGAAATTATTAAAGCCCCCACTTTAAAGCCATTTTTTGCATGAAAAAGGAATGTGTAATCACTGTTGATGCAAGCGTGTATGATATTGGTGGTCACAGATATGTGGCAAGGGGGAATGGAATGTGGCGTTTGCTTCCCATGCCCTAAATGAAACTGAGCGCAAGTACACCGTGATTGAAAAAGAATTACTGGCTTGTATATGGGCAATTGAACATTACCGAAACTATGTGTGGGGCAGCAAATTCTTTTTAAAGATTGGATCATAAGCCACTGGTGAACATTGTATCCCCAGGTGGTGGCTGGAACTCCACAGCATGCATTGTGTGACATCCAAATTGCAGGAATATTGTTTTAAAACCGAATTTGTTCCAGGGAAAAAGAACGTGACAGCTGATTTCCTGTCACGTCATCCGTGTCAACAGGTTGAGTTGGAGGTATTGAATGAATGCAATGTGGGGGCTAGTATTCAAGACGTAGTTTCGGGTGATTTTGTAGATATTACAGAAGACAGGTGGAGAGTGTGTGGAGAGGAGGATGGTCTATCGCACACCACCATACAATACATATTTCCGGGCCTTTCATGTGTTTGCCTTGTGATTCACAATATGCTTTGGTATTAGTGAATTATCATTCCAAGTAGCCTGAGGTAAAATTTGTTTCACAAACCACCACTAATGTGGTGATAGAGTTGTTCAAGGACGTGTTCCCAAGAGATGGGTGTCCTTCCACGTTTGCTACAGACAATAGAATGGAATGGAGGGAATGGAATTGATTATTGTACAGTTAATTAAAACCTTTACAAACATGCATCTCATTCATATTTTCAGGACAACAATATAAAACAATGTAAACTACCATTAAAAAACGCACTAAAATAAACCCCCATCCTCTCAAGGGAGTTAGTTAAGATCTTAAAAGGCAAAAGTGCAGACGGACAATTTTTTATAGACAAAAGCTTAGCAGCAGTGCAGGAAAAGCTATCCTCATTAGTCGGATACTTAGCAGCAGAGTAGATAAAGCTGAAAAAAGCAAAGTGCCAAAATGTGCAAGGGAAAGTGCAAAGTGCAGGAACGACATTATGGCTGAGTGCAAGACAGCAAAGGTTAACCCACTGTTGCGTCCGATGTCAGCTCTAAGCGTACATCAAGCTATCTTCTTTATTTGAGTGTATAGTTGATTAAAACCTTTGCACTAAAATAAAACAAATGCGTTCATTTAAAACCATTAAAAAGCTGGAAGAAACTGATTGTGCAAAATAGAAATGGCTTCTATGAAGCAATAAAATCCAGAACGACTAATTTTTACAAATTCATTGCTAGAGTTCCACAACATGAAGCTCCAGGCCCGGTTGCTATTTTGGAGGGCTGGTAGAACATGGTAGGGCTGCCCTCTCACCATTCAGAAGTGGCTACAGACAATGGGGTCCAACTCTCGTCTATTGAGAGGGAGGAATTCCTTAAGCTCTGTGATATTAAATACGTTACTGCGTCTTTGTATGAGCCTCATGAAAATGGTCAGGTTGAGAGGTTCAACTGGGTATTAAAGGGCTGTTTTTCTAAGGTTATTAAATTGGGTAGGGGTTGGGAAAACTTTCTAAGGGAAAGGTTGTGGCCATATCCAGTGCTTTAAATGGGAACAAATAAGTGCAGGTACTCATTAAAATGAGCTACAGGTGTGGCAAGTGGGCGGGGCTCTGGGCGGGGCTATGGGAAAGATATAATGATACTTAATGACTTCTATACCAGTTGCAGCACATATCAAAACAGAACAGAAATGCATTTATGTAGATAAAATAGGTTAAATCATTACACAAAATTAAAGCCAAACAGGATATGTTAATATTTCCTTGTTTTGTTATATTGCAACGTCTTAATGTCATACCTTTATTTGTTGTTGTTTGGTAAAATGTTATATATTCTCAAGCATGCACACACACAGAAACAAACAGGCAGACTAACACAAAAGCATTCTACCATGCAAATGAGCCTATGCTGACTAGTCAGCAGCAGCTAAGCTCAGGACTACAGAAGCGCCTTGACTGTCAGAGACAGCTTCTTCTCTGACAGCCTAGTGCTCATCAGCACTATCAGCCAATGAGCTTACCAGTAGCGGAGTACGGGTACTTACAGTGATAAAAATAAGAAGTACCGGTACTTAGTACCTGTGAGTATCGTCCCATCTAAAGCACTGTCTCTGCCCATTTCACTATGGTCAGGCTCTTTCTGTCTCTTGCTGGTTCAGTGTCTTTACATCCACATCTCCTCTCCGTTCTTGTTTCACCTCTCATTTCTACCCAGCCTCTAACCTCTCTGTGGTTCTGCCCCTCTTACTCTCATCTCTCGCTTACTCTCTCCACAAGCATCTTACATTTTGTCACAATTTCTTTCCCCACTTGCCTCCTCTTCTCCACTCCATGATTTACCCATACCCCAAATTTGCCACCTGGCCAGTATTTTGCTGTGCTATATTTCATTCTTTGTGTTGATATAGCATGCTTACTGTTGAGACCTGTATTTTTAAATAAAGGCTCACAAAAAAAACACCTTGCTAAATCAGGATTTATTTTTTTCCAGTAAATAAAAGCATAAATCAATTAATCACTATGTATTTGCAAGCTGTGAATGTGTGTACAGCGCGCGCACACGCCGTTTCAACCCTGTAATTTCTGCAAGGCAACATTTTAAACTAAATTTCGGACTAAAGGTTAATTCATGTCTCTTGATCAGACTGCTTCCCGACATTAAAAGAGGCAATTTAATTGAAATCGCATGTGGTTCATCAATAGTTAAACTAATTACTTCAAGAAATACAGCAGATTTTTTACTTTACACAAATGTATATTAAAATACTATTTCTAAGCACCCATTTCAGAATTGAAAAAATATCTGGTATTTTTGTCGGAAAAAAGTGGCAATCCTAACTTCAGCTGTCACCACAATTTTTTAGATTCCTCCCCCCTTCCTTCTATGTTTATCTCGTTTTTCCCCCAACCAGATCCATTGCCAGTTGTAATTCCTGGGGTGCTGCAGCGTTTCCTGCTAATTATTGCTGTTTGGGCAAGGCTGCCTTCACACCCATGGATCCCTGGCTGTTATCATGTAAATGCGGCCATTAGTGTTGGAGGGGAGCACAAAGGGAAGCAGCTGTAGTGTTGTGTTGCACACCGCCTGGACCCTCCTTCAGTCCGGTTGCTCCCCCACGCTCCTGCTGACCTGCACGCTGGTATCGTTTATCTCCTGCTTTCAGCTCCTGAACCCAGCATCACTGCAGCTCTCCGCTCGCTTAGCGCTGCACTGACGCATTAATTTAATTAATAGCGCTGCACTGTCGCATTTATTTATTTAATAGCGCTGCACTGTCGAAATTATTTATTTAAATAGTAGCGCGACCTCGCTGAGGCAGTAACTTTAATTTTCGCTACACTAAGGCTGGTTTGTACGTTTAAGGCTCTTTTTCCTGAACACTCTGTGCATTTACTGCCCCTGTCTGTGCTCGCCTTTGACCCTCCATTTTGTGTTGCTTTCCCCTGGTCCGCCCCTCCTCCCGCCACCGCCTCCCAGCTGCTGCCCCTCCCACGCTCCGCCCCCTCCACCATCCATTTATGACCAATGACCTAACGCGCAGCGTCCACGCGCAGCGTCCGCGCCCCAGTCGCGCCGAAGGTGCGCCAAAGGTAAGCCCGTCTGCACCCGTCCGCGCCTGGACCGCGCCCAGCGCCAGACCCCCTGGTTCCCGCAACGCCCAGCCAACTCGCATCTCTTACGATGGCACCACCCTCCTAGCCCTCAACCCCGGCCGTTCCCCCACCTGCTCCCAGGCCGCTCCTGGACACACCCATGGACCCTTCTCATGCAACTCCTGCAAGTTCGACGGCACCAAATCCAACTCCTCATCCACCAACACCAATCAGAGACCTGACACCAACCACCTAAAATGCATCCTACTCAACACCCGCTCGGTCCACAGACAAGCCATCGACCTCTGGAATCTACTAGACACCATCTCGCCGGACGTCGCCTTCCTAACAGAAACATGGATGAATGCCTCTTCAGCCCCAGACATCACCATTGCCATCCCGGAAGGATACAAGATCATCCGTAAGGACCGCATCAAGCAAACAGGAGGAGGCATCGCTATCGTCCATAAGAACTCCATTCGCATCTCAACCAGCTCAGACGTCGACCTTGCCAACGCCGAACACCTCCACTTCCAGATCCACACCGACCCCAAGACCTCACTCAGAGGCACCCTCCTCTACCGGCCTCCAGGCCCCCGTGCACAATTCAGTGACGACATCACTGACTTTATCACCCCACACGCCCTCCCCTCCGAGGATTACATCCTTTTGGGAGACCTCAATTTTCACCTGGAAAAGAACAACGACAGCAGCGCTGCCACCCTTCTGGACAATCTTGCCAACCTCGGACTCAAACAAATTGTCACTACCCCCACCCACATTGCAGGTCACACACTCGACCCCATCTTCACCTCCAGCAAACATGTCACATTCAGTCACACCACAGCTCTTCATTGGACGGACCACAGCTGCGTTCACTTTACCCACAAGAAGACCACAATCCACAACCATCCTCAACCCACCCTGCGAAGAAACTGGAACAAAATCACCATCGACCAGATCTCCTCATCGCTTCTTCTAAACCCCCCGCCCACTCCTCAGACCCCGACCAAGCAGCCATCAACTTCACCCAATGGCTATCCAACAGCGCTGACATCCTAGCACCGTTGAAAAAACGTCAAAGCAAACTAGGCAACAAAAACGCCTCCTGGTTCAATGATGATCTTAAGAAATCCAAGAAACTCTGTCGCTCCCTCGAGAAGACCTGGAAAAAAGACCCAAACACCAGCACCAGGGACGCCTTCAAAAACGCCACCCGCTTACATCACCAACTAATCCGGTCAGCCAAGAAAGCCGCTTTCAAAGACCGACTAGATAACAACGCCCACAACAGCAAAGAATTATTCAACATCGTCAAAGAGTTTACCAACCCATCTGCCAACTCCAACGACATCACCCCCTCCCAGGCCCTCTGTGACTCCCTAGCTTCCTTCTTCCACAACAAAATCGCAGACATCCACAACAGCTTCGACAACCGACCCGGAGACCATCCCACCCAACCTTCAGCAGGACCTTCACCCCCCTCGAACACCCTTAACGACTGGAACCCGATCTCCACTGAGGACACCATCCGCCTGATGAACTCCATCCACTCAGGATCCCCAACTGACCCATGCCCTCACCACATCTTCAACAAGGCAGACTCCATCATAGCACCACTCCGAGATGTCATCAACTGCTCCCTCAACTCCGCCACCTTCCCGGAAAGCTGGAAACACGCAGAACTCAGCGCCCTTCTGAAAAAATCCACAGCTGACCCCACCGAACTCAAAAACTACCGCCCCATCTCGCTTCTTCCATTCCCGGCCAAAGTCATCGAGAAAGCTATCAACAACCAGCTCGCCGCCTTCCTCGAAACCAACAAATCCCTCGAACCCTCACAATCCGGCTTCCGAGCCAAACACAGCACTGAGACCGCACTTATCGCAGCAACAGACGACATTCGAACTCTACTGGACAATGGAGACACAGTCGCCCTCATCCTCCTCGACCTCTCCGCTGCCTTTGACACAGTCTGTCATAGCACCCTTCTACAGCGCATCAGAAACGTCGGAATCCAAGGAAAAGCACTGGAATGGATCACCTCGTTCCTCACCGGAAGAACCCAGAGAGTCCGCCTCCCCCCATTCAAGTCAGAGGCCTCTGAAGTCATCTGCGGCGTGCCACAAGGATCGTCACTCAGCCCCACCCTCTTCAACGTATACATGAGCCCCCTTGCGGCCATCGCTCGCCAACACAATCTCAACATCATCTCCTACGCTGACGACACTCAACTGATCCTCTCACTCACCAAAGACCCGAACACCGCCAAAACCAACTTACACGAAGGAATGAAAGAAGTAGCCGAGTGGATGAAGCACAGCTGTCTGAAGCTGAACTCAGACAAAACAGAAGTCCTCATCCTAGGCACCTCCCCATCCGCCTGGGATAACTCCTGGTGGCCAGAAGCCCTTGGAAAAGCACCCATCCCGACGGACCACGCACGGAACCTGGGCGTCATCCTAGACTCCTCACTCTCGATGACCAGACAAGTCAACGCCGTTTCATCATCTTGCTTCAAAATTCTTCGCATGCTTAAAAAAACATTTTGCTGGATCCCCAACGAAACTAGAAAAACGGTCACCCACGCACTGGTCACGAGCCGCCTGGACTACGGAAACACCCTATACGCAGGTACCACCGCAAAACTCCAGAAAAAACTCCAACGCATCCAGAATGCTTCAGCCAGGCTCATACTAGACATCCCGCGTAAAGAACACATCTCTGGTCACCTGAAAAACCTCCACTGGCTCCCCGTAAATAAGAGGATTACTTTCCGCCTCCTAACCCACGCACACAAAGCACTTTACGAAATTGGACCCGAATGCCTCAACACACGACTGTCCTTCTACACCCCCTCCCGTCAGCTACGATCCTCCAACCAAGCCCTTGCCACTGTACCTCGCATCAACAAAACCACCATGGGAGGTAGATCCTTCTCCTACCTCGCAGCTAAAACCTGGAACTCACTTCCCACTCACCTTCGCCTTACTCAGAACCACCTAGCATTCAGAAAGCAACTTAAAACTTGGATATTCGACAAATAATTCCCCGCCCTTCCTCAAGCGCCTTGAGACCCTATGGGTATGTAACGCGCTATACAAATTTCTTGACTTGACTTGACTTGACACCGCCACTTGCTTTAGTACGGCCAGCTCAATAGCATTGGATTACTGACTTGCAGCCCCAGCCCATTTCACACACCTGACAGCGCTGGGGTTGGGGGGTTAAAGTACTATCAGTTGAATGGTCCTTGATCTCCTAATCAACAGTGCAGGGTCTGTCTAGACCCCTTCCTGTTAATCATTGTGTGACACAAGCCCTCTCCAACACCTGAGGGGGGGACATACAAATGGGTGCTCCTAATCCAGCAGCCTCTCTGCAAAAAGGCAACTGCAGGGGCTCAAGGCGATTTGCGAGATCTGGAAGCAGAGCGGCATCTGTCCTGCGTTGGAGAAGTTACCTAACCTGAGCCTGCCATGCCATCAATCAGGGTACCGGTACTCTCCCTGACTATAAAAAAGTGCCAGTACTGATGGCTAGAAAATTTGGAAGTGCTGGTACTCAGTACCGGTGAGTACTGGCCCATTCAAAGCAATGTCTATACTGCATTACACAGCACACAATCACTGAGGTTAGTCCCTTTAGGCTACTAAAGGGGAGAGATCCTGCCTCAAAACTGTGTCCATTGTGGTTCAAGGAGAAGTGCAGAGGGGAAAGAGGCAGTAAGAGTGTAGTTGAGAAATCTGCAAAGAAGGTCAGATCAAAACAAAACAAGACCAAAGTGTGGTATGATAAGTAGAAAATCAAATCACATGATTTCAAGGTGGGGAACTGGGTAGGGATACTAAGGCCAGGCTTGGTCAATAAATGTACAAGAAGATTTGGTAAGGCCATGAACATTATTGTCCTAATACGTGTATTAGAGATTCTTTCAAGCAAGACTAGTGCCATCGTGGGCAGTGGTAAAATGAGTACACAGTGCTTCTCTCTACCATTTCCATATTATTCCAGGGAAGGCGATCCAAGCTGCTCTTAGCAGAACGTGCTCAAATATTTACTTTGTCCCCTGGGGAGGCTCCAGAGTTTATATCATGGACCACCACTGTGCTACATTCTACTGGCCTCCTGCAGAGATACAGTGCATTTGGAGCATTTTTAGGTATCCCTCTTGATCCCCTTGCTGGTGTTTGGAGCAAGCCACATGCACCCAACACAAAGGTTCCCATCCCCAGAGACCACAGACCGCAGGCAGGGAAAGAAGGGAGCTATCTCTCACATTGGCACACAAGAGGTGTGTCAGATGGCAGGGAGCCAGCAAGGACTGTGAGGGATGAGGGAGCTTCTTTAAAGGCTCCGTACATGAAATTGCGGGTTCCCCTCTTAGAGCTGGAGCAACAGAGTTAAAAATATAAAATCGAAGAGACCGCTGAGGGTTAGTGGCATGCCCCATAAGGCACCAGGGCTGCCTTAAAAAAGACATACTGAAGAAAGTGCCATCCCAAAAACAGCAGATTCAGCATCAATGATTTCCACTGGCTCCACAGGCTGCCAGGAGAGTGTATTCCACCCACTGATTACTTGGTAGAGGAGTTTTTGAACCCTCAAGACATATTCTCAGTTTTTGAGTACTCCTGACCTGGGACTTTTAGGCTTACATATCGTATGTTTCTAGGATCCAGGCACCTTTGTGTCTAAATTTAGTGGGACTTTTGCAATTAGCATAAAGGTAAAAGAAAATCCCATTAAATGTGTAATATTGAACATTTTGAAACTTTATTTACATGCACAAATGTCAACAATATATCAATGGAGAGTGCGTGGCAGTAGAGTAGCCACGAATTATCCGACAATATCCTTCTAGGTCTTGATCCCTTTCATTTGGAATGGTACAGCGCAGTGTGTGGCTACGTGAAAGCTGCCAGCGGACACCCTGACATGGCAGGGGACAAGGCTTGAGAACCCACGACTACCTCGCAACAGTGACCAAGATGGCGACAATCATGGCCCGGCCTTGGTCCTAGGCAATGCCGGCACACCTCTGAGCAGCAGCAGGTGAAGCGCTGCCACGGACGACACCATGAGCTTTGGCCGGAAGATCACCCGGTGGCGAGTGAGGTGAGGATGCGTGGGCTTCCGGGGACATGTGCAGCTGGAAGCGCCCGGAGGGAGGCAGCTGGAGATTGGCTGCGCGACCCCCGATGGGGCCTAGTCATGCCGGGGCCACTGTAGCTGAATGCAAATAGAGCTGCCTGGGTGCAGAGACTACCGGCCTTTGCGGCTGCCTGACCACACTGCAGAAGAGAGCGGATTGTGGCCTGTGAGGGCCATTGCATGACGGCTTGGACATTCCTGTCACCCCACGTCGAGTGGAAAAGTAGAGGAGAAAGGCCACCCCTGAGAATGAGGGTGCGAGAAGGAGGCCTTCTATCCCCCTCATCAGAACCAAGTAAGGAGTGTTGGCCTGCTGGACCTGAGCTGTGGAACTTGAGACTCTTTGTCTGCCTTCATAATGGTAGTCAGGCAGTGATACCAGATAAGCCCGTTGTGATTGATACTCTCGATCTGCCTTCATACCGGCAGCCAGGCACAGATAATAGATAAGCCAGCCATGCAGGCAGGGCACAGAGATCCTAGGTTTGAGTATCAACAAAGGATGGGGGAGACCCGGGTGTGGCTTGGAGGGTCTGTACAGACAGCTCTACTAAGGGAATCAGCACAATAGATTGGGGCCCCTGGAGAAGATAGTTTGGGCCAAGAGCTCCCACCCCAGGCACTCCAAACAGATTGACAAAAAAACGGTTGCAATGGGACCGCCGGGGGGAGATGGGAGGTGATCCTAAAGACTTGGCGGGGACGACTACGGGGGAACCTATACCGGAGCCTTCCCTGAGAGACATATGAGGGCAATAAAAGATCTCCAGGGCACGTTTGAGCCAATACTGGGTATGGTGACCAAAGAGGTGAATCTGCTGCATGCGGATTTCCTCAACATGGCAGACAAAGTGTTGACCGCCGAAATGCAAACTGTGGCTCTGCAGTCAAAGACTGAATGTCTTGCCGAACAGGTTGCCAACCTCACCAAACAAAACTCAGAAACAATGGTTCGGCTGGAAGATCAGGAAGGAGGGCCAGACGCAACAATATACGCGTGGTGGGGGTCCCTGAAGGGGCAGAGGGACAGTTAGCAGATCTCTTCCTGGAAGACCTCATCTTTAATTCCTTCAGACCTAAAAGACTTGCTTATTACTTTTCTATCGAACATGCTCACCGAGCGCTGGGACCGCATCCACCCCCTGGAGCTCCCCCGTACACTAATCGTGCATATTCAACTACAGAGACCGTAACACAATCCTACATGCTGCTCACACTCACGGGATTTGCAGTATGAAAATTAAGCAATTAGATTCTTCCTGGAGTTTACAGTTTAGGTATAGAGACAACAGCAAACTTTTGACTCAATCAAGAAGGCCCTGAGAGACAGAGGCATTAAATATATGATGCTGCACCCTGCAAACCTTCAAGTAATTGCAAATTACAAGTCACCACACTTCACCACTCCAGAAGAGGCTTGGGACTAGCTGGAGGGCTGGCGGGTGACAGGCCGTGGAAGTAATCGTGGACACGCTGCAGCTCCCAGAGATAAGGACTCTGAGTCGTAGAGCAATAAATCCTCTGCCAGCCCACCAGCCCGGGAGACTTTCTCTGAATCAGGGTAAACGCTTATTGCACGACACCTGTTTGGTACCTTCTTTCCATTTTGAAAATCTATCTTATGAGGGGGTGGGGGGTAGAGAATCCTTGAGGGTGCAGGCTGGGTCTTGAGGGGTATTCACGCCCTTTATCACCGGACACAAATGGACCGAGATGGCATAAGAGACTTGGGAGGCTAGACCTGGACACTATGTTTATTAGGGGTGTGAGATACATGACTAATCACAATCCAACTTGTTCTCATTGGCGGCAGCGGCGCTGTCCCATTGTTGCATTCACAAGTTCGGGCGACAGGCACTTCGCAGATTGGGGAAGTGGGAGGTTCGCAATTTACTATGGAGTGGGCAGTTCTTGGGATTGTCTAAACTTGCTGAAAGGTTGAATAAGTTTCGTACAGTGGGAGATGTATCACACACAGCTGAGGGAAGTCTGACTACCAGGGGTCTAGGTATATTTCTATGACAGAACTGCAACTGAGCCACATGGGCATATGGACGTGGAACGTCAATGGGTAAGGCAACAAAATTAAACACACTTTTGTGATGCAATACATTAAACGCCATTCCCCAGATATAGTATTGCTGCAAGAGACACACCTTAAAGGAAATCGAAATCGTTATAAGGCTCTTGACTGGTTCAGGTATAAACTACTGGTCCACTCTGGATACTCTACAGACTCGCGGGGTGGGTATGCTGTTTAGAAGTTTCTTGCCCTTCACAGTGACCAAGGTCTGGTGGGACGACGTTGGATGCTACGTCACTCTTTTAATTTAGGCTCACCATATATCCCACCTAAGCTTCACAACGTACTCCGTACAAAACTCAGTGGCCTTCTTCTGGAACTGCCTGCAGGGACTTTCCTACTGTGGGGTGACATGAATGCTGTGATGGAGCCTGCCCTGAATAGGCTCGGTGCTGCAAGGGGGCACACTGTGGGGGAGGTTTTCCCAGTCGTTATGTCTGCAATGGGTATGGTGGATCTCTGGAGGGATGAAATAACACAGATGAGGGGGGTCCTAAGGAATTTGGAGACCAGCAAGGATTACATCCTTATACATTAACAATTCAACACACAGAATCCTCGGGTCTGAAAACACACAAATGTATGCCTAAAGAAGAGACACCAACGATGATCTCAACGTGCTACTAAGGGGATCTCTTAATTAGGATATAATCCCATCACCCACCGGGGTGGCATGCTTCATCATCTGGGATTCTCCTCTTGATGGGAAACCCTAGCCCGCCATGGGCGACTACCCCTTCACTTTGAGGGAGGAGCTCAGGGATGTTTTTTATTCCTACATTATTTAGGATATAATAAATACTTCAGACAAGAACACAACTGAATGGTTTGGGTGACAGACGCAGTGTGGAACTTAGAGACAGAAAAAGTGTGAGTGAGTGATATTAAAACTAACTAACAAGAGCAATATGGGCTTTATTAGTTTGTTCCTGATGTCAGGATTAAAAACAGAGCACCTGCAGATTAAAATAATAACTGCATATGGTGGACTTGGACGGGTCTACATGTTTCAGCCACAAGGACCCTACAAGGTGTTGCAGCTTTCGTCAGGTCCAAAAGATATTATGTGCTACTGCGATTGAAAAAAGTAGAAAACAAAGTATAACAACAAATGGAAAAAAGTCTAGTTTCAATACAAAACCAGTAATCCCATGTTTGGTGTGTTCGATTTACTGGTTGTACCTGTGAAATGGCATAAAACAACAAAAAGAGATCAAATAATGCAACCGTCTCTTCACAAAGTATTATAGTAACCAGGTGGGACATCGTTCGCATCCTTGGTCAAAGCACATTGGCAGGACAATAACCAAAAATTAAATAAAATGGTAGCTTACCCATAGTGTATGGATAAGACGTCTCACCTCAACTTGGCGACATCTCAGGAGAGGGGCACCGCTCTGTAAATAGGGGGATTTAACACTGTGTCAGAGGCATAGGTAAAGATGCAAAATAACGACACAGGTTCCCTTAGTATAAATTAAAAACTATTCAGCCATCAAGCAAAAGCAAAAGGAAAACAGGAAGCATTTAAAAAAAAAGAATTAAACATTTTCGTTTCATTTTTTAAGGGCGGGTAGTGGGACCTGGGACACCTGTCTACCCTTAAAAAATATTATTAGAGCCAGTCACAAAGGAGAAGGGGTCCCCTGGCGACTCCTTCCCTTTTGCGACTCCATTACCACCCTCTTGAAGAGAGAGAGAGAGATAAACAATGTTTATTTAGACCTATAGTCTTTAAAACCATACACAACCTTTGGAAACAACATAGCGATAATATAATTAAAGCACATTTCATTTTAACACAATTTACAAAGATTATAAATCCATAAAATTCTCAATATTGGGAGTACTTCTAAAACATTTTGAAATCAGCAGCCCTCTTTTAATTTCTCCTTTACAAAACCCTGTGTCGCTTTCAAGAACTTCCCCAAAGCAATTGTAATTTCTAGGGATGACATATCCGCAAGAAGACAAGCAGCTGGAGCACGTGAATTCACCTTATATTTAAAAAATATTGGACATAAAAATACTTTCCGTATTACTAAAATCAATGTACAATCAAGCAATATATGCAAAATATAATTTCTTACTCCTAGGCCACATTTACAGATACCATCCGTTTGGATCAATGCTGCTTTTATTTTCCCTTCCTACTTCCAAGGGTTAATACCCACTCGGGCCCGTAGGATTTCATGTCTTAGCCATTTACTGGGCAAAAAATCCAAACCGGGCCTCCTTTTCCCATGCGCTCTTGTGAGAAAGTGCCATCTTTCTTGCCTTGGTGTGCCCCACACTTTTTTTCTGAACTGCTGATGTGCTTTGACTGAGTGTGCCCTGGGTCCCTGCCAATCAGGTACCCAGGGCCTGTGCTCCTTCCCTAAAAAGAAAAGCTATGCTGAAACAAAATACCCAATTGGCATCTCTGGCCACCTGTCAGCCCCTAGTAAATGGTACCCTAGGTACCCAGGGCATGCTGACCAGATAAGACCCTTGAGGGCTGCTGCACTTATTGTGCCACCCTCAGGGGCCCTGTACCCTGGCACCCACACACTGCCTTTGCAGGCTGAGTGCCTAAGTACAGAACTAAAACAAGAGTCGACATGGCACACATCCCTGTGTGCCATGCCCACAGAACACTCTGCCCTGGCATACTTCAGTCACCCCTCTAGCTGGGTGCCCTATGCCAGAGGTGAGGGCACAGGTGCATGAGCCCTGTGCCCCTACGGTACCCAGGGCCATTTCTGGGCACTGTAAGGGCAGGGATGCCATTTAAGAGTATATGGTGCTGGGAGGTTGTCATTACGAACTCCACAGCACCATAATGGCTACACTGAAGACTGACAAGTGTGGTACCAAACTTCTCAGCACATTATACCCGCACTGATGCCACCAAAATTCCCCCAACCTGGTGAAGGCTGAACATACCTTTTTAAGGAACATATTTGGTCTCCCGGTGAGTACACCACTTGTACCGCTGCGCCTGGACCTAGGGTTGCTCCCCATTGAAGAGGTTATGTCATCACGCCCTTTATTATTTTGGAAGAGACTCTGGTCCGTGCCGGAACTCGTGTCTTACAGAAATGAATTTAGGGAAATCTGGGATGTTCTAAGAGGCAAGAACATTAGGTGGTTGTCACACATTAAGCTCACGTGCAGTAAGATAGGCTTACCTGAGCTTTGGGAGACCCCGGAGGTTGCCTGCCCGGAGATCACCAAGGCTGAGGTGATGTCTCACTACAAGAATTATAACTTAGCCACCCTGCAGATGAGCACAGAGGTAGGACGATTGACCACAGATTTTCTTCAGGTCAAGACAGAATATAAAAGGGAAGAATTCCTGGACCTAGTATTCCCTGCACTAGCTAGAAAACTCTATATGCAACTTAGATTGGGCACTTTGCCCCTTAGAGTTTTCACTAGTAAATGGGATAGAAACAACCAAAAAGAATGCCCAGTCTGTGGACATTTTCTAGAAGATGAAATCCATGTCTTTCTCTTTTGTCCAGGGTATCGGGGTGCTCGTAAGTACTGGCTAATCCCAATTTGTAGAAATTTGGGGTTTCGCAAGTGCTCACAAGCAATGAGAATTTTAAAATACGATACGCACCCCCCTATTACTTTTGCTGTCTCGCGCTTCCTTAACGCGATGTGGCATCGGCGTAGGAGATTGGTTAGTCCCTAGTATCTACTTCCGTTTTAACTAAATGTAAAGTTCGATAACGAAATATAGTTTAATCTCGTTTTAACATGTATTATATTTCATTGTATATATAATGTATCTTAATGGCATTTTATATTTATTGTCTTGATATTTGTATAGAATGTATTTCTCTGAGCTTTTATGGTCCTTTGAGGGCGAAATAAAGTTATCAAATCGCTTTCTTTTATGTCATATGAATCCAAAATTTCTGTGTACCAAAGATCTAACAATTTTGGGTTTAATTTATGGTTAAAATCTCCCACCACCAGAATTAAATCAGTTCCATACTTAACACAAAGTGAATCCAAATCATTCTTAAAATGTCCCAATTCAACCCCATGTTCTTCCTGTGAGCCCCATTGCAAGTAAACATTTAGGATCAACATATTTTCATATTTTTTATCAACAAACGTTGTTGATATCCTACAGCCCAAAAGCCACTTACACGTCACAAGTAACTGGGATACCCTAATCACTAAGTTTGTAGATAGCAAAATCAATAAGCCACCTGCAGCGCGGCCAGAACTAGATTTTAACACTGAACGATGGATTTGATGAAACCCTTCAACTACTGGGGGCTCTCCACAAAGCCAGGTCTCTTGTATACAGATGATCTTGTTGTTTTTCGCGAGCTTTTTTAAGAATTCCTGCTTTAGCCGTGTTCCGAGACCATTTATATTCCAAGAGACCAATTTTATGCCATGTGGCTGCCCCGTTTCCTATTCCACATCACTCAGTGGCCCGTTATATTTGGTTCCCTCCATATAACACTGAAAAGGACCTGCAGGGCTTGTACTATAGCTCCAGTTCTTCCAGGAGTTCGTTAGGTCTGAGCTATTCATTACTATATTAAAGTTTTCCAACCCTTGGTCCTCTTCCCTTCCTGGTAGCTTCACTTGTCTCTTTCCTAGGCCTGCATGGAAACGTAGGAAGGTTTTCTGTTGTGGAGCATTATATTCCGGTACAACCTCTTCTTTGGGCACTAGCCAGATCCCTTCTTTACGTATCTCCTTCTCTGCATTTATCATTGCCTTTTTAACCAGATCAGAATAGAGCTGTACCCTAGTAAACTCCTTACCATCACAGGATGCTTGAAATCCCTCCTGCTGAAGATCTTTAGATCCTATACCTTTTGGATTTGGGCAGTGGGCAAAGAAGTAAGAAGATGGGATCTATTTAAATAAGAGCTCTTCTTCTTTTTTTCCCACCCCTTTCCATTTTCACTTGTTCAAAGTAAAGCATTTATTCCCTTTACCCTCCTCTCCTTCCAGTCTAGGTCCCCTCAGTGGCAGTTGAGTATTAATTCTAGCTCCTTCCTCCGAGCTAATATCTCTGTATAACTTCTCTTTAGAGGAAACCATAGGACCAGATGTTCTTGCTACCTTGAGAGGCATATGATTTACATTTTTTAACTCCTTATCCTAATGGTTTTGCTTCCTATTACATATCTCCTTTTTTACTAGCATCCTTGTTGATTTCTCTGCACTTATTCTTGTTATTCTTGATTCTCTCTATTTTAAGGGGTTCAAACTTAGGTACTTGTTCAAGTACTCCTATTCGTTCCTTCTGCTCCCTTCTCTTTTTCATTGCTCTTGATTTACCCTTTCTTTGTACATCACTTCCTACCAATCTCACTCGTTTTGACAAACCATAACTTATATAATCACCCCTTCTTTTTACCAACATCGACCATTTTGAAACATAAACTTCATGATTGGTAGTTGGTAATTCAGCATCATGGTTAACCATCGGGGGATCAACATTTCCAACCTTCTCCTCCCCCTCCCTCACCGGGGCATAGATACAGGGTCCGATACAGGTCTTACCATTGAAGGCATTTGCCCCCGAATGCCATGTAATTCTCCCTCGATTTTGAAAAGGTGCATTTTCTGAGTTTTTAAAATGTCATGGTTTAACATAGTCACTTCCAACAAGCCTTGGAGTGATTTTTGCAGCATTAACATTAGCTCCAGCATGGAGAAGGCGGGAGTTTCCGAAGATTCCATATTTATCTCTAGGGATTGACTTTAGCCTTTAGTATCACCAATATTGTCCACATGCCCTGGTCCCTTGGCTCCATGTAAAACCGGACTTTCTATTCCATTTAAACTTCCATCTGAGGTTTGGGCTACTTCTTCATTTTGCCTTCAACCCGGGCTTTCTGCATCATCAGCCATCTGTAATAACTGTTGCGGGGATGAGGAAAGTCGAGGTGACATTATTGCCCCTTTATGTCCTGTCAACGACTGTACCGATTGATTGGCCAGCTTAGTTCATTTTAAAAAGGCACAAACCCATACTTATTGGTGGATGGCTTTCTATATTGCACATAAATTGGGTGTTGTTTCTTCTTTTTCTCGGTTTCTGTTCCTTTTACTCATATCACTCGGTGGAGGTTAGGCTTAACTTCCAACTGAGAGAGTTGGTAAATGGTAATTGATTGTACATATTTATGTATTACAGCCCTGATGAAGTCTTTTGGACAATTTTCCATAGGCGAAACACGCGCGTTGGCTGTATTGTTTATATTATCCGGAAGTGGAGAATATATGTATAACAAGTCTTGGTGAAAAATCACAGGAATACGAAAATAAAAAACCACGGACTCATATTGAATACTATTGAACTTTCTTTGAATTCATGATTGGCATTTTATTGTATAAAATAGAGACATATACTTTGCTCAGGGAATCTTAACAAAATTTGCTTTTCTATGTTGTTAGTTATTGGTATAAATATTGGGCGCAATCCACAGAACTAACTTAAGACAAAATCCTAAATTTACTACTTTGGTATTCACAGAAGGCATTTAGTAGTAGCAAAGTTAAGATTTTGTCTTAAGTCTGTCTTAAGTCTGTCTTAAGCCTGTCTTAAGTCTGTCTTAAGTCTGTCGTAAGTTTGTCTTAAGTTTGTCTTAAGTCTGTCTTAAGTCTGTCCTAAGTTTGTCTTTAGACTGTCTTAAGACCGTCTTAAGTATGTCTTAAGTCAAACTTAAAACAAAATCCTACTTTTACTACTACTAAATGCCTTCTGTGAATACCAAAAGTAGTAGGACAGACTTAAAACAGACTTAAGACAGACTTAAGACAAACTTAGGACAAACTTAGGACAGACTTAAGACAGACTTAAGACAAACTTAAGACAAACTTAAGACAAACTTAAGACAGACAGGACAAACTTAAGGCAAACTTAGGACAGACTTAAGAAAGACTTAAGACAGACTTTAGATAAAATCCTAACTTTACTACTACTACTAAATGCCTTCTGTGAATACCAAAAGTAGTAAGTTTAGGAATTTGTCTTAAGTTAGTTCTGTGAATTGGGCCCATTGTGAAGTTATAAGCATTGCATTTGGAATGTGAGGGTCCGTGAACCTGTGACAAAGGCTCTAGGACCCCTGTTGGACCTCCTGTGGGGTTTACAGACCTGATACTGGGCTTGCAAACCCCATGGCAGTTCCAACAAAGGTAAATGAGTATATATGGGATTGTAAACCCACATCGGGGTTTGTGAACTAAAAAAAGGCATTCTAGCTGCTGCTTGGATGCCTGAAGTCTGAGAGCAGAGGCGTTGTCCATCCACAGGGCTTTGATTGCAGAGCCAGTCCCTGCGACCAGCTCCCACAGTGCACAGATGAAGGGCATGTATTGCTGTGGTTGGCTTCCGCTGCGGGATGGGGGTCACTGGGCATGGTCAATGGCCATGCAAGGTCTTGATTGGCCAGCCACGGAGGGTTTTGGCCGCAAGGGGCTTAACCCAGCACCCTGTGGCAGGTGTTCAACGCAGGGCAGTGCCCCATGCTGTTAAATAATATATATGATAACAAATAAAACAACATTCACTGAAAAAATAAGGTTAAAGTGAAGTTATGATTAGCTTTAGATATAAACATCTTAACATATGCTTAAAAAACCCTACACTTAAAAACACAGTTAAACTACAAATGTGATCATAAATTAAAATCAGAAAACCATTGAAATTTGCAAGTTACAGTTAACACTTCAATTCATAAATTGCACAATAGCCACAAAAACAACAATTCGTTTAATTTTAGGTATGCCAATGAAATAGATTTGCAAAACCAAAAAGTAAGAATATCCCAAAAAGGGTGCTATAGGTTTACGGTCTTCATAAGTCACACATGTGAAGTGCAACTGGTTATGAAGAGACATTCAGTTAAATCAGAAAAATGATTTTATATAGATACTCAACTGGCCTACATTTATCAGTTTTAGGGTTCAAAATCTCCATTAAAGAGAGAATACAGTAGTGTTCGAGGTTCTTCTCTGGGATCTGTTTTGGAGCCAGTCTTCATGGGACACCGTGCGAATCTGAGCTAGACATTTAGATACAATCAGGCCTTTCATAGCATGTCCACGTCTATGGGGAATAATTATGTTATGATGAAAAGAAGTGGGGGTTGGGGGGTGTCGGCTTATGGGAGATACTCAAGAACCTCATTAGCCAATTAAGTATTTCAAGAGTTCCTAGACTAAAGTTGTTCCCGAATCTTTGGATACAAAATCATAACTGTAATGAAGACACAAAGATTAATATTTTGCTAAACTATTTCATGCTACTCAACTGAGAAGAATAGTTACTCACTCCATATCTTGGACACCCTTTCTAGCAGCAATCTAACCATGAAATACAACAAAGTCAACTCAAAAGTCACATTTGCTGCATATGAAGTCAAGCAAGGTAGGGAATAGTAGTGTCATGTTTTTCTACAAACACAAAGTTGAGAACATCGCCATTCATTGAAGGACATGGAGACTAACATGAAGGCTACAGTGGCATACAATAATCAGCTTAAGTATGTATAGTTGTGAAACCAATCTGCAGATGTTAAGATAAGATAGATAGATAGATAGATAGATAGATAGATAGATAGATAGATAGATAGATAGATAGATAGATAGATAGATAGATAATCAGTCAATAAGTGGCCATTTGACTTCTAAAATTCTAATTTGTAACAGCAACTAGCTTAAAGTCTGACACCTGCATGAGTCCAAGATTTCTGGATCTTTTACATATGATATGGGCTTGTACCCGTCCATCCCAGTACTGGTCAGAAGTAGCATTTGCCTTATAGGATGTTATGGGGCTGGGTCAGTGTGGTACACCTGCACAGTGTCCTGGGCTTCCATCCCGGGCCTCGTGGTTCCAAGTTAATACTGTGATTTGCTGATTTGGCATTACTGTTGGCAAAGCAACTTATCACGTGAGAATAGAAATCCCCGACAGCCCCGGGACTGAATACGTGGTGGGCCGAAGAGGCCCACCGTGGACTTGCGGAGGGTGATGCTCTTTGTCAAAAGGAGTAACGGGGTCTCCGCAAAAAGGCCGATCTCCCAGGATTTGGGACACTCTCTGAGAGGAGTTTAAAGTACAGGACATGGCAGCAGACTAACTAGTTTTAGTACATATTTTGCAACATCCCTGGTTCAGGTGCAGCTCCATTGACGACTCCGTCACCTCTGATGAACCTGTTGACATCAATACGGGTGATTGAGGGTGGTCCTGCATGGTGACTAGGTTGGATTCCTTCCCCTTGTCTGTTCGGGTGTATTATCCCATTCAGCTTCTCCCTGCATATTTATTGCACTTCTATATCCCCTTTTCGTAGCAAACCATATTTCGATTTTTTTAGCTTAGGTGATATGGCTCTTGGGTTTGGGGGTAGGGGAGATTGGAGTTAACATTGTTGTTTAATTTGCACTGTCATGACATGTCCTGCAGTATTTCTGACTAGTCTAGATGTTTCTTGTACATCATCTGCTTCATGAATGTTAGTCTGAGTTCAGTCATTCTTATGTACTTAACCATGTCTTAGCAAAATGCAATACCATTTGTGTTAAAAAACTGTTTGAGTCAGTTTGAGAGCCTGTGTAGCCATCCGCATGCAGATAATAGCCAAGTCCTGCTTCAAGTTCAAATTCAGAAGAGAATGCAAACGTCTTTGATAAACTGATACAATACAGGATAAGCTTGTGATTGATCACCTGGAGGGAGAAGCAGGAATTATTTCTGCCTCCACTGGCACACCATTTAGGATGGAATCCAATTAATAAGTCACAAATGATCTCTTGTACATGAAGAACATTTCGGCAGGCCCGATTCAAGTGGGTGAACCGGGTGGGCCAGGCCCATCCAAACATGAGCCTTGGCCCTGGCAATGACGGCACGAAGGCCAGTAGTAAATGGCCACTTTCATTTAAAACGTTCCCCAGAACGTTATTTTTCCTCCTGTTCTGGAAGTTGCTCATTGGAACTGGACTCTCTCTCACAGGCACCCCCAATCACGCATCTCCTTTTAGAAACGTGGGCTGTGTCTCCGCCCACTCGTGCAGGTAAAATAGAGGCATGGTCAAGGGGACAAAGCCTCTCTTTGGCATCGGGTAACCTTAATCATTCTACTGTGTGGATATTTCCTTTTCTATTCCACGTTGTGACGAGGAACTGAGCAGGTGAGAGAATGTCTGGCTATTTGTTTTTCTTTTTAAAATCATCAGGGAAGGCCCAGCAAGACAAATACTTCCTGTATGCTTTATTCAAACAGTTTTTATCATTATCAAGGCCGTCTCTGCCACAGTTGTAAGAAAACAATAAAATGTCCAGATAACTGGTGATTAATGGTCCTGCCAATCCTTTGTCTATTGGTACTTTTGAAATGCAGATAAACTGTATTTTATGTGGATAGCTCAGTGGGTTACTGCCTTTGTCACAGAGATTCTTGGCTAACTTGAAGTTCAGAAGTTACAATCCTATCAGAGGACAGTGACCTATGAACTATCTTTAAAGAGCTGCATGCAAACCTGAATGATATAGTTAGAACTTAGCTTTTTGTGTGTGTGTGTGTGTGTGTGTGTTGTAATATAGTTAGAACTTCTCCAGTCTTTCATTATTCTACTGTTGCTAAAAAGAGTTTGGGCAGATATATATTTTTATCAGTAAAGCCAACCCATAATCACTGAGTAATGCTTTAAATCCTGAGTTTGTGCTTCTTCAGACCAAACCCTCTTAAAATATACTGCCCACCAGTATGGATGACATGTGATTCCTACACCTTGTAATCATCATGGGATTATGTGACATTCCCTGTAGACTGATTTACATACTTGAATGATTGATTGTCTCTTTATAATGTGTGAGTGATATAACATACTATGACACCCTCCACTGATATGAGTAGCACTATAAAACAAATGAAAAGCATATGAGGAGAGTCGCTACGGAGAGATGAGGGGCGCTGGTGGAGGGTGGCAGTGAGGGAATCCGAGGAGGTGGTCAATTTGGCGGTCCTACGGAGCGATGAGCGGTGCTGGTGGAAGGTGGCAGTGAGGGAATCCGATTAGGAGGTCAATGGGGGGCTAAATAGAGATGAGGGGCGCTGGTGGAGGGTGGCAGCGAAGGAATCTGAGGGGAAGGTCATGAGGGAGAGCCCGAGAAGTGTCACTTGCCTGTATCTCTCACCTCAGAAACCTTGTCTACCCATCAAAGGGACATTACATGGGAAAAAACACTTTTTGAGAGTGATAACATTTAGAAACTGATTTGGAAAGAAAAGAGTGGTCTTACTGGCCCTTGGAAGGCTAGGGAGAGATAAAGGAGGCCCTGAAGAAGGCCTGGCTAGACATATAAGCGACAAATCAGGCCCACAGTGACCCACCCGAATGCATCCTTGGCTCACCCAAATAAAAATTCCTAGAGCCGGGACTGCATTTCGGACAGACAAAAGATGAGGGTAGTCATAGAAAGCTATGCTGTGAGTTCCTCTGATGGTAATGAGCACAGAGGGATAGGGGAATAATACTTAAAAACAACAAAATAGAGCATGGTTTGTGTAACTAAGCTACTTTTGCAATAAAATTAAACTGCCTTTTTGGTAGGACATCTAGCTTGATCAGAGGCCGGTGGGCATCACTACAATTTAATACCATTTTCACTCCTGTGATTGTGTTTAATAAAGTAAGAGAAAGAGAGAAAACATTCACCCAACTGGCCATCATTGGAAGCAACCAAAATAGAGGAATGTTAGGCAGTGTTATCCTTTGTCCCCATCTAGCACCTTCTGAGCCAGCCCTTACCAAAGAAGATTTGATGTTTTGCAAATACCAAATAGGTCAGCAGTGCCAAAAAATGAAGGGAAATGGTTTGTGTGAAGACAAAAATGGGATTGCAATAGTGTAAATCCAGCAAATGTAATTGTAATTTTAATTGCATTTATATAGCACTTTTTACCCCTGTTGAATCGCTTTTTGGTGAGTAGCACGCTACTCATGAACCCCAAGAGGATTAGTGGTGAATTAGTATGGGGAGATATGAAATTAATTTGAGCGGTGGTCATGTGAGTTTGATATTTAGGTTGAAAAAGGGTATTGGAGGGATAGGAGAGGAAAAGGATTTGCATTTAATAGCTCTTGCTGCCCCTGATGAGGTGTTGAAGTGCTTTTCTGCAGGTGGCACTCTGTCCCATAAAACAAACAGGATTAGTGGAAATTAGTATAGGGAAATATGAAATTAATTTGAGCGGTGGACATGTTAGTCTGTTATTTGGACTGAAAAGGATAGTGGAGGGATAGCGAAGGGAAGGGTCTAGAAAGTGTTTTCTTTTTTGGAGCTCATAGCAGTAGGAGGAAGTTTGTTTAGGAGAAAAGGGAAGGTGAGAGGAGAAGAGTCAGAGGAAAGGGTTTAGAAAAGCTTGTTTGGGAGATCTGATTAGTAAAAGAGGTAAGCGATGATACAAGGAGGGGTAGAGAAGGGAAGAGTCTATAAAGGGTTATTTTGGGAATCATAGTAGTAGAATGGGGGTTGGCATGAGTCACAGAGTGGTGGAGGTAGAGGATATATTGAGAGATGTATATGGTGAGATATAGGGTAGTGCATTGGATATGGTGAATTTGAAGTAAAGAAATAAATATAAAGTTACATAGGTACATGGAAGGTATAAATGTATAAGGAAGTTAATATATGTAGATTTAAGTTGTATTTAATTACCTCAGGCTTTCAAGTGTTGCTGTACTTTAAGATAATTTAATTGTTTTTATATTTTGGTAATTTAATACCAATACACTTGGAGCTACAGGGGGAATACCAGGACAACCAGCCCCCCACTCAACATATATCAAATCAATGAGTGGCTGTCCCTGATAGGATACACAATATTCAATTCTAGTCACAGCATGAGGGGGTTCCTCTCAAACCTCATCCACAATTACTACGATTACTATTTAGTTATTTTGCTGTTATGTATCCCATTTCACAATAAAAATAATAACTACCATCAACCGTCCGCCCACAAACTAAAAAAAGTGTGGAAAGGAAGAAAGGCACCTCACGGTCACAACACCGAGGGGGGAAAGGCTGACTGGTACTCACTCGCCAGCAGACCCCACTTCTCATCATTGGTTACCTTCTTTCCAAAAAACAAATGTGTGTGCATTTAAGAAAAGACCTCAACCCAATGAAACAAAAAACAGAAAGAACCTAAATGTGATTCTACTCTTTATATATATGCTATAACAATGCATGTGTACAAGGACCCCGTGAGAATGTAAAGAGATAATCCTCACTAATTAAAAATAGGTAAAGATTACTTGCTTATGATATCTTTTATTCCTTGCTGTAAGCTTTCCCACATTAAAAATGGTTCACATAGAGCCATAGTCAATCATCATTAGCCAACATGTTTCGTTGCTATAACAAATTTAAAGCAACTTCTTCAGGGCTAGGGATCCAAATTTAAACTTTCTTGGGAGGTTCACATCAAAACCTGTGATGGTAGTAAAAAACAGAAAAGACAGGAAGCAGCAACCGTAAATCACATTACACTAAGTAGTACCATAATGTTTCACACCAGTCAATGAAGATTAGAAATTGATGAAAAATTAGCAATGCCCGTACCATCAGGTTGCGTCAAGATTGCATACCTTCAACCTTTCCTCGAAGGGGAAAACGCGTCAGCTGATCGCGCCCCACGTGGTGACCGCCTACTGATCTTGTCACCTAAAGAGTTCCAAAAAACACAGAGCAACAGTGTGACTTCTGATATTGGACCACATGACCCCCATGGAAGCCGGGTACTCGTTCACCCACATCACGCAATGATTTTAAATACGTATTTTGCAGCGTTTTCATTGAGTGCACTCAGTCATTAAAATAAAGGCCTCAACTGTCAACATCGGGCATACAACATTGGGCATACACCGACAACAGGGCTTTTGCATATTACACTCCATTGTTGAGGGGAGTTATGTATATGTTCTCGCAGTGACATGTCTTTCTATATCGCACCAACCGTTGGTTATACGGCACAACATGGTTCACATTATAAAAGCTAAGCCTCGGTTGCCGAATTGAACATTCAATCCCTGCGCGCAATTGACTCAGCACGCAACTAACTACCCCACCAACCATTACGAGTAATCATGTCCGTCATCAACTATCCGGACCAGGCAGGCATTCACCCCTTACCGTGACCTGGAAATGGCAATCTCTTCACTCGTCCCGCCAGCACGCCGGCAGACTCGGCGAGATAAGGAGCTCTAACACGCTCCCGCTTACGTCGGTCACATGACACGGTGTGGGGCGCGTCCAAAACTCAGCACCATTTTGGATTGGCAAGATATGGGGAATGATATTTACACATCCCTTTTGCCTTTTCATCCTACAAATTTAACGCATTGCAACCATCAATGAGGAAAAACTCATAAGCTTTTACCTCGTGTTATCATAACTGTTTTGAAATTTTTTTTAACAGTTTTTATTCACTTATCATACATATCACTCGGCGCAAAAAGAAATTGAAAATGAAAAAAGATGACCAAAACACAAGTCTATACTGCAATTTAATAGTGCAACAATTGTAGATAAATAGTAATGATAAAGATTTACATATTTATGGAGTGACCTAAATACATGTTAAACATAGAATAAAATAACCATAAGTAATATATACATTTGTTGAGCAGAACCAATAAATATCTATATATTTATAAAAATAATTATTATACATGTTTATATAAAGCAATACACACATGTAGGTACACATATATAGTCCAAATAAATGCTTATATACACAGGGATATGCTATATATTTATGTTTGAGTATGGCGGTTATGTGGAGAAGAGCCAACTCTTGAGCAGTCTTCTGAAGATAAGGTAGTTATCTGTGGATCTTATGTTTGGGGGTAAAGATTTCCAGAGTTTGGCTGCTTGAACAGAAAAAGCTGTTTAGTTTAGATGGAGCAATTTGGTCTAAGACATTGAGGACATTTTTATTAAAATGCTCGGTGAGCTCGTTAGCATATTGGGAGAGAGGGGTGAGAAGAAGTTGTGCTTGGAGTTTAGACTCCAGTTCACCGAGGGGGGATATGATTAAGATTTATGGTCCATTTCATGGGTTGGATGTTTTTGGTGGGGGTGACAACAACAATAAGCCAGATTTATAGTGAAAATAATGTGTTCATCATAATAGACATTTAAGGGTAGATTGTTACAACGCTGTGGTATTTTGTTACATGGAATCTCAAAGACTGCCAATAGGCCTCTAACTGTGAACTGTTATTCCATTATGTTACTGGCAGTAGACAGGCATTAGCTACATGCAATCTCAAAAGTCATAGTAGCAAGGGTTTTAGTGTTGGTCACTCAATCAGACAAACCCTGAGAGTACAATTTCACTATGATGGTTCTTGTTAGGCCCTATTGTGAGGGGTTGTATATTGTTTTGCTAACTGTAATTTTGTACATTTAGTAATTTTATAACTGTATGCCTGATTGTTGCCTGTTTACTCACACCTCAGTAGGCCTGTGTTAGATTTAGTGTCCAGCCATTAGTATATTCTAGAGGCCTGATCGATTCACTGGGAAAAGTTATGTCAGATTCCTTAGATGTGATTGGTTTATAATGAAAGGTTATGGCTAAGCAAAGAGGCCTTATTTATTGTAGAAAGTATGTGATCAAAGGCAATATGTGTTTAAGGATGGATTGCTATAAACACTGTGCTACTGCCTGTAGGCAGGATTTTTTTTGCATGGATTCTCACAGATTACCATTGTAGGCAAGGGGTTTGTTGTTGGTGACCCACCCGAACAAAATTAGGAGAATAGAAGATTTGCGCCATAGTACTACGTATTAGGCTAGATTAGTAGGGAACTCTTATTGTTTTGACAACTGTACTATTTAACACTTTTGTACTTTTACTATGGTATACCTACTATGGTATACCTGACTGTTGTCTTTTGTAGGAAGGCTTAGGACCAATACAGTAGGTCTGAGTTGGCTATGAAAACAAGCCACTGTTAAGGGTTCTAGACATGATTGTTTAAAATAAGTTATGATAAAGGCAGTAGGTAGGACTTATTGATTGTAAACACATATGTTAAACTCAGTAAAATGTGGGCACCTGGTTTGACATTAGACCCTCCTTCGATGCCCAGATTAATGCTCTCTCTAGAAAATGTTTTGCAACACTAAGATCTCTGAGGAAAATTCTTCATTTCTAGCCTGAATCTGCCCAGAAAACTGTAGCACGGGCACTGGTCATATCAAGGTTGGAGTACTGCAATGTCCTCTACCTGGGCTTGTCTCAGTCCCATCTGAAAAGGCTCAACGAGTACAGAGCGCAGCTGCCAGGACACTGCTCAGACTCCCCATCAGCACCCCTCTGAGGAAACTGCACCAGCTACGGGTAAAGCAGAGTTACTTTTAAGACTATGCTTTGCTACAGGTGCTTCGTCTCTCAAGGCCCCAGGGACCTACAACCTCTGGGCTAAAAACACATCTGGACAACCAAAGAACAGAGTGGGGTCATGCCCGAGAGGAGAATTCCCGGCTCCAAGCTGAGCCCCGGATGTCATACAAAGACGAGGACGCTGAACCCACAGCTGACGGGACAACCGAAAAGGAGCAGGTCAGACCTAGCAGAGGAAGCGCTCAACCCCGCCATGCTCCTGGAGGAACGTGGCTAAGCCAGGTGCATGTCTGTGTGTCTAATTGAAAGGATATGCAGTGGAATAAACAGTCGGCATTGTTGGGATCTGTGGGTAAAATATCTCTATCTGACTGAGTGTGGCATAAACAAGATAGAAAGGCTAATCGATATCAATGTACAAGGAACGTTTGGTTTACTCTTTCTTCTTTCGAGGATTGTTTTATTTTCATTTAATAACATGGGAAGAGATAATTGGAAGAATTAGATCCACAAGGAAGTTTATATAGTTTCCCTTATCTCTGTATTTTGTTTGTTAAGAACTGTCACTAAACAAGAGAATAAAGACCTCATAAAAAGGAAAATACTTCTTAAGTCAGGATAAACAGACTAATAAGGTTTTAAAGTTTAGGAAAACTAGTTTTTCTGAAAGGGACAGAAGAATATGTAGAAGCTACAGAGAAATCAATGTAGGGGAAATACGGTAGTAAGACCAAGGATTCTATCACGGGACACTATCCTTACCTCGGTTTTCCTTGCCATGGGTACCGGCTGGGGAAGAGCCTGATCCATTTTGATGGATGAAAAGTGACAAAATCATTGGTTCTTCTCCGCAGCCCTAAATTAAGCAAACACACAGGTTAACAAGTCAACTACACACTGCTTTTGAGAGATCCCTTCATAGAAACAAATTCCCTATTATGAAGAAACTCCAATGGATAACCCAATTAAATTAAAAAAATGCAAGTTTGCTAACTGTCCGGACCCTTGTTGATTAAATAATGCTTTCCTCTGACAGGTGTCTACCACTAACATGAATATCTTACTTTTGGGTTCTGTATCTTTGCAAACAAGCCAAAGGTTCTAGGGCCAATCTAAATAGAATAGGGGACAGGGGACAATCATGTCTGGTCCCTCTGCATATCTAACAGAAAAAATCTTGCCTCTATGTACCCTGGCAGGTGGACGTGTATACAGTAATTGGATCCATTTCAACATATTGTCTTTAATCCCTACAGTGTTCAGCACCTCAAAGAGGTAAGGCCATAGTACCGTATCAAACTCCTTCTAAATATTTAAAAATGCCAAGTGCAGGGAACCTTGTATAAAGCTGGCATAATTCATAATATGTAGTAGCCAGCACATTTTAATGTATGTTTCCCCCCCTGCTACAAATCCTCATTGCACTGGATGCATTAGACCAGGAAAAATAGGGTAGCAGTCGATTAGCAATACATTCCTAAAATGTTACATTCCTTGGTGGGTAGCAATGGTGGCCTATAGAACCAGACATCTTGTGGGCCCCAACTCTGCTTAGGTAGTACCACAACAATGGTTTCCCTACTCGATTTTGGTAGCACCATGCACAATAAGCCCTAGTGTACTTAGATTATAGAGCTCAAAATAACCTGAGACGGGTATTCAACACCAACCTTTTTGGTCAGGCCGGTAGAAGGGGTCGCTCTTCCGGCCGGGGCAACCAACGACCCTACTCGTCCTTCAGAGGAACAGGAAGGGGCTTCTACCCCCCTACACAACCCTTCTTCCCCCAAAGAGGAAGAGGTCCAAGAAAACGTGGTTCGAGAGGTCGGGGTACTCCCAACACCTCCAATTCTACAAGTAAGTACTACTCCTTCTTCTTCTTTCCCTCCCATAGTAGGGGGCAGACTAAAACAGTTTTATCATGTTTGGGATTCAATTACCCAAGGTCCATGGGTTTTAGAAACCGTCATGGGCTTCAAGATAGACTTCTTACAGATTCCCCTCCAATCACGCTTACCCCAGCCCTTCGTCCTTTCAGAAGATCAAGAAAAGATCGTGGAGGAAGAAATTATTTCTATGCTCAAAAAAGACGCAATAGTGGAGGTTCCCTGGTCCGATGCAAGATTCATAAGCACACTGTTTCTTGTTCAGAAAAAGGACACGGGGTGGAGACCTGTAATAAACCTTCGAGAAGTCAACAAATTTCTGGTTTATCGTCACTTCAAAATGGAGGGTATCCACCTCCTGAGGGATCTCCTTCTCGAAGGAGATTGGATGGTCAAGTTAGACCTGAAGGACGCCTACTTCACCATCCCTATGTACAAGGAACATCAACCTTTCCTTCAATTTGCTTGGAAAGAACGTCTTTACCAGTTCCAAGCTCTTCCCTTCGGCCTTTCTTCTGCCCCTTGGTGCTTTACCAAGATCATGAAGTGTGTCGTTACAATTCTAAGAGAGAGAGGTATCCGCCTCATCATTTACCTGGACGATATTCTTATCATGTCCCAATCCCATTCAGACCTCCTAAGAGATCTAGAAACTTCCATGAACTTAATAGAGAGCCTAGGATTCATCATCAACAGAGAGAAATCCATTCTCTCTCCCTGCAGAATTATAGAATTCCTCGGTTTCACCCTAGACACCTTGAAATGCCTTCTCCTTCTTCCTGCCAAGAAGATTGCCAAGATCCGGAAAGAGATCAGGTCCGTCTTGAAACAAGAGTCTTTAACTCTCCGCGAACTAGCCAGACTTCTTGGGCTCCTTTCTTATTCCATCCAGGCTAGTTTTCCCGGCCCTCTGAACTACCGCGCGCTTCAGAGAATAAAGAGAAAAGCCCTCAATTCAGGTCTGTGGTATGGGGATCTTGTGTCTCTGGATCCAGATGCAAGAGCAGAGCTCTTTTGGTGGCTGGAGAACTTAGACGCCTGGAACGGCAAAGCTATCTTCGGCTCATCCCCGGATTTTGTCCTAGAATCAGATGCCAGTCTTCATGGCTGGGGTGCTCGTTTGGAAGACCAGAACACCGGTGGGGTTTGGACCCTGTCGGAATCTTCTCAACACATACATTTTCTGGAATTGACGGCTGGTTTATACGCTCTTAGGAACTTCAAACACTCCATCCAAGGGAGGTCCGTTGTTCTGAAAATGGACAACGTTTACGCTGTGGCCTATATCAATCGCCTTGGAGGGACGAGATCTGCAGACCTCTCCAATCTTGCCAGGAAACTTTGGATGTTCTGTCTGGAACACAAAATTTCCCTCAGGGCGGAATATCTTCCCGGGAAATCGAACATTTCTGCAGATTGGAATTCAAGATTCCTTATAGACTTCTCGGACTGGAAACTCGATGTGAACGTCTTCAATACCCTCTTCCACTTTTGGGGTCCCATAGACGTGGATTTGTTTGCCAGCAGGCTTACCTTCCAACTTCCCAACTACTTCAGTTGGATGCCAGACCCGGGCGCTCTTGCTGTAAACGCGTTTCTCCAACCTTGGTCTCACTTCCTGGGTTATGCCTTCCCTCCTTTCGCCATGATTTAGAGGGTCCTTTAGAAAGTCAGATCGGAGCAATGCCTTCTGATCCTAATAACTCCTTTTTGGCCGTCCCAAGCTTGGTTCCCGACAGCCCTGGAACTAGCATGCGACATTCCCTTTCTGATCCCAGCCTCTCCAGGCCTGGTCTCAAACGCAGACGGGGAAGATCATCATCTTATTCTCGAGGGGAATTTGAACCTTCTTGCCTGGAAAGTGTCAGGCAATCTAACGAGCTGTCTGGACTTTCGTCGACAGCTCTCTCTCTTCTCCGAGAATCTTGGGCATCTGGAACACACCTTAGATATAACAACATTTGGAAGAAATGGTTTCATTGGTGCCTGGAAAGGAGTCTGGATCCCGTGGAGACTCCTGTCGTGAATATCGTAAATTTTCTGGTCGAACAATTTGACAGAGGCCTTTCCTATCGTTCTATTAATTGCTTTAGAGCCGCAATCTCCGCGGGTCATTCTCCTATCAACGGTAAATCGGTAGGTAAAAATCCTATCATTTGTAGAGTCCTCAAGAGTATAAGGCTAAGAAGACCCCCTAGACCTAAATATCAGACCCTTTGGGATGTCAAGTGTATTTTAGACCTTTTTTGTTCTTGGCCAGATAATTCTTCCCTTAATAGAAAGTTTCTCTCCTCTAAACTCGTCACACACTTATGTTTAGTCTCCTGTAGGAGAGTATCTGACATCAGAAGCTTAGACATTTCAAATAGATGTTATGATATTTTGGGTGTCAAGTTTGAATTACTAAGAAGAACTAAAACCATGTCAGACTTTATCTTTTATCCTCGTTTTGACAGTTTGCCTAAACTTTTTGTGGTTGCTTGTATGAAAGAATATGACGCTAGGATGTCTCTCCTACGCCCTAATGATGCAAATCAACTTTTAGTTTCTTTTGTGAAACCTTTTAAACCTGTTTCTTCCACCTCCATAGCTAGATGGGTTAAATCTACCATGAACCTTGCTGGTATCGACCTCTCTAAGTTTCAAGCACATTCTATTAGAGGAGCTATGGCCAGTAAATCCTTCTGGTCAGGTGGTAAGTTGGATGATATCCTGAAAGCTGCTGACTGGTCAAATGCTAACACCTTTGCTCGTCATTATTGCAAGCCTATCGAGCATCTGTCTGATGTTGTCCTTCGGGGCTATGAACATGCATAATGTAGCCTCCGGTCTTGTAATGAAATTGCGATTCTCCTATTAACATGACCAGAGAATCTGGATTTCATTAAAGACTCTCTCCCTGGTAGCTTGATGCATAGCAGTCAGGCTTATCCCCAGAGGTAATGTGTAAAGCGTTTACGCAACACATTCACACCAGTAACACAATAAACATACCTCAAATGTGACTCCATACAGGCTTATATAAAAATATTTAGTATATTGCTCATAAAACATAGACAAAAATGGCATGAATCATAAATACTGTGCTTACTATGCAAATTCTGAGTCAGTGTTCATTATCCTGACAATGCAAGAATGACATTGGCATATATCAGATCTCCCCCAAACCCTCCTGCCCCATAAATACGAATTCGCCCCACACCTAATTAACAAACACTTTCACCCATTCCCCCTAAAAACGAATCTCAAACCCCTGCTCTCTAAAAATGAACTCAACCCCTTTATAACTAATTCCCCCCTTAAAAATAATCACAATCACCCCACCTCCTAAAAACGATCTCACCCCTTAAATTTTAATTCCCCCACGCCATATAAATAAACATAGCCCCATAAAAACTAATCCTAAACCCTCAACCTCTAAAATGAATTAAATGAAATGAATTTGTACTTGTAAAGTGCACTGCTGCCCCAGCAACGGGGTGTCCTGGTGCTGTACTCATACCGCTGTGGAACCCTTCCTGGCTTTTCCCTGTGAAATGTCCTGGGGACCCCCAAGGTGAAGCCAGGCATCCCAGCGCTGTTGGGGCCGTTTTGGAGATTAAGCAAGCTATTGCCCAGAGTTGCAGAGTGGGACCCATGATTAGAATAGGCACTGAGGCGAGAATTATCAGGTCCGGGGAAATTGAGCCCAAGACCCTCCGAGGCGGGAATTGAACCCTGGTCACGGGCCAGACCTCTGGATCAGGGTCTGCCACTCTAACCATCGAGCCACACTTCTCCACCAGTCTTTTAAGTATGTAATTTTGGGCTCCAGGCAAAAGTGTGTTGCAATAATCAGTCCTACTTCAGACTGTGCATTGTACCACCAGTTTCGGGTTGTGGGAGTAATGGAACAATTATTCTTAGGTTTATCATCAGCCCGTAGCAGGTTGCTGCTGTCTTATTAATGTGAGCTTCCATTGATAGTTTTTCCTCCAAAGAAATCCCCAGATTTCTGTCTGTGCAGTTTTTGAATTCTCGGTATTGCTCAAGAACAAGAAATTGCTTGGCAATTAATAGGGCACGTTGTGGGGGAGCAACATAAAAACACTCTGGTTTACTCCCATTACATTAGTAAGTGTTCCTCTTGCGCCACTTTGCCATCTCTTTTAGACAGATATGTAGTTTATCTATCGAGTCATGCTATTATTGCCTAGAGACAGGATCAAATGGGTAAAGGACGTAGATACACATTAAAAAGAATAGAGCATAGCACTGAACCTTGGGGTACCCCGTGGGTAACTTCCTTAAACTCTGATCGAAAGGGCAGAAGTGCTATTGCTTGATGTCTTTCTGTCAGGTATGATTTCTCCCAATTCAAATTACCTTCCACCCCTATCTCTTCCAGTCTGCTGAGTAGTATTTGATGGTTGACAGTATTGAAAGCAGCTGATAGATCCAATAAAATCAATACTGTCACCTGCCTTCTGTCTAGCATCATCCTCAGTTCATCCATTGCCTGAATAGTGCTCTTTCTGCACCATGTGCTGGTCTAAAACGTTTCTGTTCAACTTTTAGGATATGTTTTTCGAGATAGCTAATTTTTTGCTAACACATTTGTCGTTATACTGGGCAAATCAAGCCTATAATGATGAAAATACATTAACTGGGCCAAGAGATGTGCTTTGTGCAAGTATACAGATCAAAAGCAATGCTTAATTAACCTGTGTACTTTTTAAGAAGCTTTACGGTAGTGCTGCTTACATCCGAACAACCCAAAGACTGTTTCCAAGTAGGAAAACAGTGTGTTTATCGTCAGGAACTCGAGGTTCAGATGAGGTTGCGAAATGCATCCAGCTAGTGCTCGTGCTCCGGCTTGGCATCACACGGGCATCTTGCCGGCAAAACAGCTAGCAGGGGTTGCGAGTCCAGCAATCCTATCATGTCAGAGGTAGGGCCACACTGGTTGGCGATCAAGCACTGCCAGTAGAAAGGCCGGAGCATCTTGGGAGCTCATCTAGAGGGCAGCACTCTGCGTCAAGTAAATCTGATTTCAAAATAGAGCACTCGCAGAAGGAGAAGGAGCATTGTGCATCCGGCTCTCCAAACAGGGCAATCAGTCAGCTGGTGGATTGTGCTGCGCTTCTGGACAAAGCAAAAACAAAGGGGATGATGGACGGAGTGTTGAACAATGCAAGCACTCACCCCCAGTGAAATGATCTGGGTTTAATCTATCATCATTCTTTAGCTCACTCCGCCACCCCAGTTCAGACATGGCCATATGCAAATCAGTCTGACCCTGTGCCTCATGGGAACAGTCCAGCCCGAACTGCCAAGCCATGTCTTCCCTGGAACGGAAACAAGCATCCTGGGACCGGTTTCTGGCTAATCAGCCGTCATCAGCCAGGCTAGCTAGAATCCAGTGGCAAAGTGAGCAAGGGACCCACGTCTGGGCATACCCTGCCAACTTAGGGCAAACAAAGCAAAACCATAGGGAATGATGGACGGAGTGTTGAACAATGCAAGCACTCACCCCCAGTTAAATGATCTGGGTTTAATCCATCATCATTCTTTAGCTCACTCCGCCACCCCAGTTCAGACATGGCATATGCAAATCAGTCTGACCCTGTGCCTCATGGGAACAGGCCAGCCCGAACTGCCAAGCCATGTCTTCCCTGGACCGAAAACAAGCATCCTGGGACCGGCTTCTGGCTAATCAGCCGTCATCAGCCAGGCTAGCTTGAATCCAGTGGCAAAGTGAGCAAGGGACCCACATCTGGGCATACCCTGCCAACTTAGGGCGAAAAACAACCGTTGTTTTTGCCTTGTCACCCCGAGTAGGACGGGTATGCTTAGACGTGAGTCCCATGCTCTCCATGCCACTGGAATCACGCTTTCCTGGCTGATGAGGGCTGAAACCGGTCCTAGGATGCTTGTTTCCAGTCCAGGGAGGACCGGGCTTGGCAGTTCAGGTTGGACTGTTCCCATGGGGCACAGGGTCAAGACTGATTTGCATATGGCTAGGTTCAAACTGAAATGGCATGGCGAGCAAAAAAACAATGGATTTAGGCCCAGATCTCTGTACTGGGGTGAATGTATGACATTGTTCAGCATTCTGGCCATCAACTGTTGTTTTTGCATTTGTCATCCCGAGTGGGACGCGTATGCTCTGACATAAGTCCCGTGCTCTTCATGCCACTGGAATCAAGTGATCCTGGCTGATGAGGGCTGAAAGCCCTAATCTGGTCCTAGGATGCTTATTTCCAGTCCAGGGAGGACCTGGCTTGGCAGTTCGGGCTGGACTGTTCCCATGGGGCACGGGGTCAAGACTGATTTGCATATGGCTAGGTTCAAACTGGAATGGCATGGTTAGCAAAAAAACGATGGATTTAGGCCCAGATCTCTGTACTGGTGTGAATGTATGACATTGTTCAGCATTCTGTCCATCAACTGTTTTTGCATTTGTCAACCCGAGTGGGACGGGTATGCTCAGACGTGAGTCCCGTGCTCTCCATGCCACTGGAATCAAGCTATCCTGGCTGTTGAGGGCTGAAAGCCCGAAACCGGTCCTAGGATGCTTGTTTCCAGTCCAGGGAGGACCTGGCTTGGCAGTTCGGGCTGGACTGTTCCCATGGGGCGCTGGGTCAAGACTGATTTGCATATGGCTAGGTTAAAACTGGAATGGCATGGTGAGCAAAAAAACTATGGATTTAGGCCCAGATCTCTGTACTGGTGTGAATGTATGACATTGTTCAGCATTCTGTCCATCAACTGTTGTTTTTGCATTTGTCACCCCGAGTGGGACGGGTATGCTCAGACGTGAGTCCCGTGCTCTCCATGCCACTGGAATCAAGCTATCCTGGCTGATGAGGGCTGAAAGCCCGAAACCGGTCCTAGGATGCTTGTTTCCAGTCCAGGGAGAACCTGGCTTGGCAGTTCGGGCTGGACTGTTCCCATGGGGCACAGGGTCAAGATTGATTTGCATATGGCTAGGTTCAAACTGGAATGGAATGGTGAGCAAAAAAATGATGGATTTAGGCCCAGATCTCTGTACAAGGGTGAATGTATGACATTGTTCAGCATTCTGTTCATCAACTGTGGTTTTTGCATTTGGCACCCCAAGTGGGACGGGTATGCTCAGATATGTGTCCTGTGCTCTCCATGGCACTGGAATCAATCTATCCTGGCTAATGAGGGCTGAAAGCCCGAAACTGGTCCCAGGATGCTTGTTTCCAGTCCAGGGAGGACCTGGCTTGGCAGTTCGGGCTGAACTGTTCCCATGGGGCACAGGGTCAAGACTGATTTGCATATGGCTAGGTTCACACTGGAATGGTATGGTGAGCATAAAACGATGGATTTAGGCCCAGATCTCTGTACTGGGTTGAATGTATGACATTGTTCAGCATTCTGTCTATCAACTGTTGTTTTTGCTCTTCTGAACAAAAGCAACGTTCAGCTTTGGAACAAAAGAGCACTGGTCTTTGATTTGAAGCGGGGAGCGCTTCTCCTTGGTCACTCGTGCAGGAAAACACTTTTATGTTAGAAATGCTGAACGTGAGAATCCAGCAGCTGCTGCATGAGGAGGGAACTTTGATGTCCCTGAGATCTCCTAAAAACAGGGGGCAAGCCAGCAAACCCTTGGAGAACACTTCAAACTGAGCACAGCAGTAGACAGCAGGCAGCAGACCAGCACAACAAAACCAGTGGTCCAAATGGCGCTCTTTCATGTCAGCACCACAGTGCCTTGGCCGAACAGAGTCAGGGAGCATCTGGCTGCAGGGCAACAGCAAAAAAGCAATCCAGTGGATCCTTTAGGCCACCCAGCAAGTAGCAGGCATGCAGGGCAACAGCAGAAGAGCAGTCTTGATGACTAGGGCAGAAGTACTTCTGTCAGAGGTTTGGTTCCAGTTCCAAAAGTGCCATAAATACATGGGATTAGAGCCACTGTAGTTATACTCAAAATGTATTTGATATAAGGGGTGATTTCAAAGTAACTCTTTTTTGTAGTTTTTTGTAACACAATCCCCTTTTAACCCATCCCTTGCTCCAGATATCAGTGGGTGCTAAATCAGCCCTTTGAGTGAGGACAGGACACAGCCTATACAAAAGTAAGTGTATGCCCCGCCTCCCTCTCTCCCCGCCCAGGAAAGCTATCAGTATGGAGATGTAACCCTGCCACACCAACCCTTCCTGTGTGATGGCTGTCTGGAAAGTATGCACAAAGTGTAACTGTCACTCAGCCGTAGACGTGGATTGGGGTCAGGCTGCATAGCACATAAAGTTATAAGCTAAGAGGAATGTCCACTTTCTAAAAGTACTTAGAAGTCCGCTGCACTCCAAAGTAGGGAAAAGCTGCTTGGTAAAAGTAATCTGAGAAAGTTGGTCTTTTAGGGTGATCAGGATGAAACCCCTACTGTCCTGGAGGGGTAGATAATATAGATCAGAGGAAACCTTACTGGCGTAAGGTGGATAACCTGAGCACTCCTGTATGCTGAGATGAGCAATGGTAATCAAAAAATTGTAATCCAAACCAATTGTTTAAATGTTCAAATGTTCAAAGTTTTATTCACTTTGTGACAGGATGCAAATTGGTCTTTAATCCAAAGAAATATACATGTTGAAAAAAATCAATTTAGAAGATAATTTTGCGCAATGGATTTTCAAGTGCATAAAAATGATTTCATAGTGTCATCATGATAAACGTTAATCCATGTCCCCAATGCATTTCGAGCCGATAGCTCTTCGTCAGGGGGTTTAAGGTAGTTCTGTAATAAAGTAGGAAAACAAGGATTCATGAGTCAGGAACCGGGTGTAGATGCAGAATAAAAAAAACGAAAAACAAAAAAAACAAAAAAAACGCAGAAACGAGGTGAAATTATCCGAGAGTGAATGTGAACTATTGCATGCTGCTAAATAAAAAGTGCATAGAAAAAAGGCTGCTGCATGAAAGTGTGAGAAAAATATCGTGGGGCGAATTGTGAAAAAGCGGTGCTCGATAGGAACCATAGGATGGTAGAGAAATTATAGCGGATTGGATGCCAAACAAACAGGACCAGACGGTAGCCCAGAAATGAGTGAATCAATTTGTGAAAAAATGGCCGAGAATGCGGTGGTTGATAGTGTGGAGCATGCTTATCAACGATCAAGCGTGGGTCTGTGAAAACGGGTTACAAAAAGATAATGTGAATAAACAAAGAGGATGAGCAAATGTGAAGAGGCAGTGATTTTGGAATCTTACCGAAAAAGTGCAAATGAGGAGGAACGTTCGTGTTGAAGAACGCCGTGAAACACCATCCGACGAATGCGGAAGTGTGTAGATTGTTAGCGTGCGCGTGCGCATTAAGCTAGGGGTGTGCGAAATAGAAAGAGGACACTGTCTATCCGTTAAGAATACGGAAAGAAAAGAGGAACTTAAAAGGAAAGTGTGCTAAGACGGAACTGGAAATGAATGGTAGTAGAAATGGGTAAAAAAATGGGAGGCTGATAAGAAAGTGAGAGTAGTGTTATATTAATTGGAAAGTGATAGGAATGGTGTAACAGAGGGTTGAAACGCGAGCAATATGGTAAGGGTAAACAAAGCTGTGAAAATGTGGGAGATGGGAGAGTGACGGAACAGGATGGGTTTAGCAAAGAATTTAGAGGGAAGAAAAGAAACATGAAATCAGGAAGCACATACAATAAGGGAATACATTCTCAAAAATGAAATAATAATTAAATTGCATATATGGATGCAGACAGAAGAGTTAGAGCAACTAACAAGTACAGTTCACAATGTTCATTGCATGAATTTAAAGGAAACTGCTAAATTCCAAATGTTCATTGAGTCCTTTTGGATGAATGGTACCAAGTTTGAAAATCCAAAAAAGTTCTCTTTGTAGCAGGTATTTTTTGGGGTCAATACCCTCAGGTTTCTGTGCAACTTCAAGGATGAGGAAGCAAATTTGGCTGTTGTTGTGGTTCTGTTGAGTGAAATGAGCAGAAACAGTCGATTTCAAATTTTTATTTCTGATGTTACTCCGATGTTCATTGAGTCTGGTTTTGATTTTGCGTTCGGTTTTCCCTACATAGGGCAATCCACAAGGACATTTCAACAGGTACACAACATTTGTGGTGTCGCATGTAGCATTGACTTGTAGCATGATTTGCTTGCCTGAACTGGGATGGTTCATCTTGTTTCCTGGTATTATGTTGTGGCAGTTTTGGCAATTATGACATGGAATTGTTCCTTTATAAGTAGTAGACTGAATGGTACGTGGTTTTATGATTGTGCGTAAATTCTTTGAACGCTGTTACGTGAAGATAGGCAATTCATTGAATAGGTTGTTGAAATCAGGTTCTAGTTGAAGTATTTGCCAATGAGTTTTAATGCTTTTTTTGATCATGTAACTCTTGGTTGAAAATTTTGAGACAAATACGTTGCGTTGTTCGTTAGAAACAGTTTTGTCTTTGGATTTCAACAATGTAGAACGGTCAATGCTAGAAACTCTTGAGTAGGCTGATAATACAATTTGGTTAGGGTAGCCTCTTTTAGGAAATTTATCCATGATGGTGGCACTGTCTTGTTCAAAAGATTCATTTGTAGAAGCAATTCTTTTAGCTCGCAGTAATTGTGAGTATGGTAAATGTTTCTTCAAACTAGGTTGATGAAAACTTGAGTAGTGGAGGTAATTGTTATGATCGGTTGACTTCGTGTATATGGATGTTTCAAGTTTATGATTTTTGATGGTGATATTTACATCTAGGAAAGCAATTTTGGTACGGTTGAAGTTGTGGGTGAATTGAATTCTTTCATTGATGGTATTCAAGTGATTGAAGGCAGAAATGAATTGTTGTTCGGTTCCAGTCCAAATAAGGAAAATATCGTCGATGTAACGATAATAAGTTTTGAGATGATTTTGCCATTGTGGGGCAGACAGTATATGTTTGGTTTCGAAGTCATGCATAAAAAGGTTCGCATATGATGGGGCAGCACAATTCCCCATGGCTACCCCTGAGAGTTGAACGAAGAATTTGTTTTGAAATTTAAAGTAACTGTGCAGTAAGGTGAATTGAATGAGTTCCATGAGGAAAACTTGTAAATCAGAAGGTTTGTTGGTTTTGAGTAAAGTGGCTTCTATGGCCTCAATGCCAAGATTGTGAGGGATGGATGTGTAGAGCGAGTTAACATCGATAGTACATAGCAAAACTGTTATTTGAGGGTCAATGATGATAGTGCTGAGTTTGGATAAGAAGTCTGTGGTGTCTTGTTAATAGCTGGCCATTTGTGTAACTGAGGGTTGGAGGTGTCGATCAATGTAGGTTCCAATGGGTTCATGAATTGAATTGCATGTGCTGACGATGGGTCTGAATGGAGGTTTGACTGGGTCTTTGTGGATTTTGGGAATCATGTAAAGATACGGAATGCTAGGGTGAGTTTTGATAAGATAGCTGCGGTCTTTGTTGGTGATTGTTCCAAGTGCTACTGCTTTATCAATGAGAGTTTGGAGGATGGCAGCGTATTCCTTTGTAGGATCTGAATTGATTTCCATATAGGTGTTGGCATCTGAAAGATGGATGTTCACACTGTTCAGGTAGAAATTGGTATCCAAGATTACCAAAGAGCCTCCCTTGTCAGCAGGGCAAATTTTGATGTGACTGTTTGTAGCCAGCTGGTTCAAAGCGATTTTTTCTTGTCTTGAAAGATTGTATTTGTGTCGTGCTGGTGTTTGACTGATGTTGTCAAGGTCTTTGTGTACCAGAGCTTCGAATATATCCAAAGATTTATGGCTGACAGGAGCCAAAAAGGTACTTTTGGGGCGTAAATCCATGATGGTATTTTCTTCCGTTGTTGTGGACGTGGTACATACATTAGAGAAAAAATGTCTTAGTCGTAATGTTCGCATGAACTTGTAAAAGCTCACTTGCGTTTCAAGATAGTTGGTAGTGTAAGTAGGAACGAAGGAAATACCCTTCTGCAGGGCCTTAGTTTGTGTGGCAGAGATGTTGGTGCTTGAAATATTTATAATTAGGTTCTGTGACTCCTCGTCGATTGCGCTATAGGGCGCTGTTGTTCTTTTGAACCGTGTTCTCCGGGATCTACGGTTGCATCTGTGCCTAATCCTAAAAAAGGCACTGGTCCAGTGCTTTGGGTTGTAGGTTGACTGTAAGCTGTATCGCTTTGCTTTGGTAGACTGGTCGACGAGCCACTTTGATATGGTTGGGTTGGGCGTGGAGGTTGTTGAGAATCATGTCTGGGCTGTCTGGTGCGTGTAGAGCCATCTGAGGATGAAGTGTCGCCTTCAGTTGATTTATTGAATTGTGATCTCTGTTGTCTCCTTGCCGCATAAATTTCAGCCCAATTATAAACCTCGCCAAGTTTGTAATCAACTGTATCCCTTTTGAATTTACTCAGTTTGCGTTCATTAATCTCCTTTGTGTACTTTTCAAGTTGTAAATTTACGTCCTCAAGAGTTTGGCTTAGTTCTTCAGTGGTAAGCTTGGAACTCAGTTCATCTTTTAACTGGGCTACTTCTGTGGAAAGATATTCGAGCATTTTGGACAGTTCTTCGACGATCAATGAAATCAAATCGAGTGAACACTTGTTAAGTATTCCATACCACCTTTCTGTAAATTTAGTATTATTCTTACATAATGTGGATTTGAGTGGTATACGTAAGCCTCTGGGAATTCTCGAGACTTTGTGGTAACGAATAAGAGTACTCGCGTGTAAGCATTGGTTGATCTCTCTTTTGGCTGCATATAAAAGCTGTCTTATATTGGATTGTACAGATCCTGTACTGGAGGTAACACACTCGGGTTCCTGAATCAGTGTGTAAATTCGTTCGGTGCCATCCGTGGTGAATTCAAAGGTATTGGCTTTATTAGAGGTCAAATTAGCTATGTCTGCATAAGACATGATTTTTGAACTGGAGGGTGCAAGGCGGATGGACAGAAGGAAATGAACAAGTACTTAGAAGTCCGCTGCACTCCAAAGTAGGGAAAAGCTGCTTGGTAAAAGTAATCTGAGAAAGTTGGTCTTTTAGGGTGATCAGGATGAAACCCCTCCTGTCCTGGAGGGGTAGATAATATAGATCAGAGGAAACCTTACTGGCGTAAGGTGGATAACCTGAGCACTCCTGTATGCTGAGATGAGCAATGGTAATCAAAAAATTGTAATCCAAACCAATTGTTCAAATGTTCAAAGTTTTATTCACTTTGTGACATGATGCAAATTGGTCTTTAATCCAAAGAAATATACATGTTGAAAGAAATCAATTTATAAGATAATTTTGCGCAATGGATTTTCAAGTGCATAAAAATGATTTCATAGTGTCATCATGATAAACGTTAATCCATGTCCCCAATGCATTTCGAGCCGATAGCTCTTTGTCAGGGGGTTTAAGGTAGTTCTGTAATAAAGTAGGAAAACAAGGATTCATGAGTCAGGAACCGGGTGTAGATGCAGAATAAAAAAAACAAAAAACGAAAAAAACGCAGAAACGAGGTGAAATTATCCGAGAGTGAATGTGAACTATTGCATGCTGCAAAATAAAAAGTGCATAGAAAAAAGGTTGCTGCATGAAAGTGCGAGAAAAATATCGTGAGGCGAATTGTGAAAAAGCAGTGCTCGATAGGAACCATAGGATGGTAGAGAAATTATAGCGGATTGGATGCCAAACAAACAGGACCAGACGGTAGCCCAGAAATGAGTGAATCAATTTGTGAAAAAATGGCAGAGAATGCGGTGGTTGATAGTGTGGAGCATGCAGATCAACGATAAAGCGTGGGTCTGTGAAAACGGGTTACAAAAAGATAATGTGAATAAACAAAGAGGATGCGCGAATGTGAAGAGGCAGTGATTTTGGAATCTTACCGAAAAAGTGCAAATGAGGAGGAACGTCCGTGTTGAAGAACGCCGTGAAACACCATCCGACGAATGCGGAAGTGTGTAGATTGTTAGCGTGCGGGTGCGCATTAAGCTAGGGGTGTGCGAAATAGAAAGAGGACATTGTCTATCCGTTAAGAATACGGAAAGAAAAGAGGAACTTAAAAGGAAAGTGTGCTAAGACGGAACTGGAAATGAATGGTAGTACAAATGGGTAAAAAATTTGGGAGGCTGATAAGAAAGTGAGAGTAGTGTTATATTAATTGGAAAGTGATAGGAATGGTGTAACAGAGGGTTGAAACGCGAGCAATATGGTAAGGGTAAACAAAGCTGTGAAAATGTGGGAGATGGGAGAGTGACGGAACAGGATGGGTTTAGCAAAGAATTTAGAGGGAAGAAAAGAAACATGAAATCAGGAAGCACATACAATAAGGGAATACATTCTAAAAAATGAAATAACAATTAAATTGCATATATGGATGCAGACAGAAGAGTTAGAGCAACCAACAAGTACAGTTCACAATGTTCATTGCATGAATTTAAAGGAAACTGCTAAATTCCAAACGTTCATTGAGTCCTTTTGGATGAATGGTACCAAGTTTGAAAATCCAAAAAAGTTCTCTTTGTAGCAGGTATTTTTTGGGGTCAATACCCTCAGGTTTCTGCGCAACTTCAAGGATGAGGAAGCGAATTTGGCTGTTGTTGTGGTTCTGTTGAGTGAAATGAGCAGAAACAGTCGATTTCAAATTTTTATTTCTGATGTTACTCCGATGTTCATTGAGTCTGGTTTTGATTTTGCGTTCGGTTTTCCCTACATAGGGCAATCCACAAGGACATTTCAACAGGTACACAACATTTGTGGTGTCGCATGTAGCATTGACTTGTAGCATGATTTGCTTGCCTGAACTGGGATGGTTCATCTTGTTTCCTGGTATTATGTTGTGGCAGTTTTGGCAATTATGACATGGAATTGTTCCTTTATAAGTAGTAGACTGAATGGTACGTGGTTTTATGATTGTGCGTAAATTCTTTGAACGCTGTTACGTGAAGATAGGCAATTCATTGAATAGGTTGTTGAAATCAGGTTCTAGTTGAAGTATTTGCCAATGAGTTTTAATGCTTTTTTTGATCATGTAACTCTTGGTTGAAAATTTTGAGACAAATACGTTGCGTTGTTCGTTAGAAACAGTTTTGTCTTTGGATTTCAACAATGTAGAACGGTCAATGCTAGAAACTCTTGAGTAGGCTGATAATACAATTTGGTTAGGGTAGCCTCTTTTAGGAAATTTATCCATGATGGTGGCACTGTCTTGTTCAAAAGATTCATTTGTAGAAGCAATTCTTTTAGCTCGCAGTAATTGTGAGTATGGTAAATGTTTCTTCAAACTAGGTTGATGAAAACTTGAGTAGTGGAGGTAATTGTTATGATCGGTTGACTTCGTGTATATGGATGTTTCAAGTTTATGATTTTTGATGGTGATATTTACATCTAGGAAAGCAATTTTGGTACGGTTGAAGTTGTGGGTGAATTGAATTCTTTCATTGATGGTATTCAAGTGATTGAAGGCAGAAATGAATTGTTGTTCGGTTCCAGTCCAAATAAGGAAAATATCGTCGATGTAACGATAATAAGTTTTGAGATGATTTTGCCATTGTGGGGCAGACAGTATATGTTTGGTTTCGAAGTCATGCATAAAAAGGTTCGCATATGATGGGGCAGCACAATTCCCCATGGCTACCCCTGAGAGTTGAACGAAGAATTTGTTTTGAAATTTAAAGTAACTGTGCAGTAAGGTGAATTGAATGAGTTCCATGAGGAAAACTTGTAAATCAGAAGGTTTGTTGGTTTTGAGTAAAGTGGCTTCTATGGCCTCAATGCCAAGATTGTGAGGGATGGATGTGTAGAGCGAGTTAACATCGATAGTACATAGCAAAACTGTTATTTGAGGGTCAATGATGATAGTGCTGAGTTTGGATAAGAAGTCTGTGGTGTCTTGTTAATAGCTGGCCATTTGTGTAACTGAGGGTTGGAGGTGTCGATCAATGTAGGTTCCAATGGGTTCATGAATTGAATTGCATGTGCTGACGATGGGTCTGAATGGAGGTTTGACTGGGTCTTTGTGGATTTTGGGAATCATGTAAAGATACGGAATGCTAGGGTGAGTTTTGATAAGATAGCTGCGGTCTTTGTTGGTGATTGTTCCAAGTGCTACTGCTTTATCAATGAGAGTTTGGAGGATGGCAGCGTATTCCTTTGTAGGATCTGAATTGATTTCCATATAGGTGTTGGCATCTGAAAGATGGATGTTCACACTGTTCAGGTAGAAATTGGTATCCAAGATTACCAAAGAGCCTCCCTTGTCAGCAGGGCAAATTTTGATGTGACTGTTTGTAGCCAGCTGGTTCAAAGCGATTTTTTCTTGTCTTGAAAGATTGTATTTGTGTCGTGCTGGTGTTTGACTGATGTTGTCAAGGTCTTTGTGTACCAGAGCTTCGAATATATCCAAAGATTTATGGCTGACAGGAGCCAAAAAGGTACTTTTGGGGCGTAAATCCATGATGGTATTTTCTTCCGTTGTTGTGGACGTGGTACATACATTAGAGAAAAAATGTCTTAGTCGTAATGTTCGCATGAACTTGTAAAAGCTCACTTGCGTTTCAAGATAGTTGGTAGTGTAAGTAGGAAGCGAAGGAAATACCCTTCTGCAGGGCCTTAGTTTGTGTGGCAGAGATGTTGGTGCTTGAAATATTTATAATTAGGTTCTGTGACTCCTCGTCGATTGCGCTATAGGGCGCTGTTGTTCTTTTGAACCGTGTTCTCCGGGATCTACGGTTGCATCTGTGCCTAATCCTAAAAAAGGCACTGGTCCAGTGCTTTGGGTTGTAGGTTGACTGTAAGCTGTATCGCTTTGCTTTGGTAGACTGGTCGACGAGCCACTTTGATATGGTTGGGTTGGGCGTGGAGGTTGTTGAGAATCATGTCTGGGCTGTCTGGTGCGTGTAGAGCCATCTGAGGATGAAGTGTCGCCTTCAGTTGATTTATTGAATTGTGATCTCTGTTGTCTCCTTGCCGCATAAATTTCAGCCCAATTATAAACCTCGCCAAGTTTGTAATCAACTGTATCCCTTTTGAATTTACTCAGTTTGCGTTCATTAATCTCCTTTGTGTACTTTTCAAGTTGTAAATTTACGTCCTCAAGAGTTTGGCTTAGTTCTTCAGTGGTAAGCTTGGAACTCAGTTCATCTTTTAACTGGGCTACTTCTGTGGAAAGATATTCGAGCATTTTGGACAGTTCTTCGACGATCAATGAAATCAAATCGAGTGAACACTTGTTAAGTATTCCATACCACCTTTCTGTAAATTTAGTATTATTCTTACATAATGTGGATTTGAGTGGTATACGTAAGCCTCTGGGAATTCTCGAGACTTTGTGGTAACGAATAAGAGTACTCGCGTGTAAGCATTGGTTGATCTCTCTTTTGGCTGCATATAAAAGCTGTCTTATATTGGATTGTACAGATCCTGTACTGGAGGTAACACACTCGGGTTCCTGAATCAGTGTGTAAATTCGTTCGGTGCCATCCGTGGTGAATTCAAAGGTATTGGCTTTATTAGAGGTCAAATTAGCTATGTCTGCATAAGACATGATTTTTGAACTGGAGGGTGCAAGGCGGATGGACAGAAGGAAATGAACAAGTACTTAGAAGTCCGCTGCACTCCAAAGTAGGGAAAAGCTGCTTGGTAAAAGTAATCTGAGAAAGTTGGTCTTTTAGGGTGATCAGGATGAAACCCCTCCTGTCCTGGAGGGGTAGATAATATAAATCAGAGGAAACCTTACTGGCGTAAGGTGGATAACCTGAGCACTCCTGTATGCTGAGATGAGCAATGGTAATCAAAAAATTGTAATCCAAACCAATTGTTCAAATGTTCAAAGTTTTATTCACTTTGTGACATGATGCAAATTGGTCTTTAATCCAAAGAAATATACATGTTGAAAGAAATCAATTTATAAGATAATTTTGCGCAATGGATTTTCAAGTGCATAAAAATGATTTCATAGTGTCATCATGATAAACGTTAATCCATGTCCCCAATGCATTTCGAGCCGATAGCTCTTTGTCAGGGGGTTTAAGGTAGTTCTGTAATAAAGTAGGAAAACAAGGATTCATGAGTCAGGAACCGGGTGTAGATGCAGAATAAAAAAAACAAAAAACGAAAAAAACGCAGAAACGAGGTGAAATTATCCGAGAGTGAATGTGAACTATTGCATGCTGCAAAATAAAAAGTGCATAGAAAAAAGGTTGCTGCATGAAAGTGCGAGAAAAATATCGTGGGGCGAATTGTGAAAAAGCAGTGCTCGATAGGAACCATAGGATGGTAGAGAAATTATAGCGGATTGGATGCCAAACAAACAGGACCAGACGGTAGCCCAGAAATGAGTGAATCAATTTGTGAAAAAATGGCAGAGAATGCGGTGGTTGATAGTGTGGAGCATGCAGATCAACGATAAAGCGTGGGTCTGTGAAAACGGGTTACAAAAAGATAATGTGAATAAACAAAGAGGATGCGCGAATGTGAAGAGGCAGTGATTTTGGAATCTTACCGAAAAAGTGCAAATGAGGAGGAACGTCCGTGTTGAAGAACGCCGTGAAACACCATCCGACGAATGCGGAAGTGTGTAGATTGTTAGCGTGCGGGTGCGCATTAAGCTAGGGGTGTGCGAAATAGAAAGAGGACATTGTCTATCCGTTAAGAATACGGAAAGAAAAGAGGAACTTAAAAGGAAAGTGTGCTAAGACGGAACTGGAAATGAATGGTAGTACAAATGGGTAAAAAATTTGGGAGGCTGATAAGAAAGTGAGAGTAGTGTTATATTAATTGGAAAGTGATAGGAATGGTGTAACAGAGGGTTGAAACGCGAGCAATATGGTAAGGGTAAACAAAGCTGTGAAAATGTGGGAGATGGGAGAGTGACGGAACAGGATGGGTTTAGCAAAGAATTTAGAGGGAAGAAAAGAAACATGAAATCAGGAAGCACATACAATAAGGGAATACATTCTAAAAAATGAAATAACAATTAAATTGCATATATGGATGCAGACAGAAGAGTTAGAGCAACCAACAAGTACAGTTCACAATGTTCATTGCATGAATTTAAAGGAAACTGCTAAATTCCAAACGTTCATTGAGTCCTTTTGGATGAATGGTACCAAGTTTGGAAATCCAAAAAAGTTCTCTTTGTAGCAGGTATTTTTTGGGGTCAATACCCTCAGGTTTCTGCGCAACTTCAAGGATGAGGAAGCGAATTTGGCTGTTGTTGCGGTTCTGTTGAGTGAAATGAGCAGAAACAGTCGATTTCAAATTTTTATTTCTGATGTTACTCCGATGTTCATTGAGTCTGGTTTTGATTTTGCGTTCGGTTTTCCCTACATAGGGCAATCCACAAGGACATTTCAACAGGTACACAACATTTGTGGTGTCGCATGTAGCATTGACTTGTAGCATGATTTGCTTGCCTGAACTGGGATGGTTCATCTTGTTTCCTGGTATTATGTTGTGGCAGTTCTTGCAATTATGACATGGAATTGTTCCTTTATAAGTAGTAGACTGAATGGTACGTGGTTTTATGATTGTGCGTAAATTCTTTGAACGCTGGTACGCGAAGATAGGCAATTCATTGAATAGGTTGTTGAAATCAGGTTCTAGTTGAAGTATTTGCCACTGAGTTTTAATGCTTTTTTTGATCATGTAACTCTTGGTTGAAAATTTTGAGACACATACGTTGCGTTGTTCGTTAGAAACAGTTTTGTCTTTGGATTTCAACAATGTAGAACGGTCAATGCTAGAAACTCTTGAGTAGGCTGATAATACAATTTGGGTAGGGTAGCCTCTTTTAAGAAATGTATCCATGATGGTGGCACTGTCTTGTTCAAAAGATTCATTTGTAGAAGCAATTCTTTTAGCTCGCAGTAATTGTGAGTATGGTAAATGTTTCTTCAAACTAGGTTGATGAAAACTTGAGTAGTGGAGGTAATTGTTACGATCGGTTGACTTCGTGTATATGGATGTTTCAAGTTTATGATTTTTGATGGTGATATTTACATCTAGGAAAGCAATTTTGGTACGGTTGAAGTTGTGGGTGAATTGAATTCTTTCATTGATGGTATTCAAGTGATTGAAGGCAGAAATGAATTGTTGTTCGGTTCCAGTCCAAATAAGGAAAATATCGTCGATGTAACGATAATAAGTTTTGAGATGATTTTGCCATTGTGGGGCAGACAGTATATGTTTGGTTTCGAAGTCATGCATAAAAAGTTTTCCTCATGGAACTCATTCAATTCACCTTACTGCACAGTTACTTTAAATTTCAAAACAAATTCTTCGTTCAACTCTCAGGGGTAGCCATGGGGAATTGTGCTGCCCCATCATATGCGAACCTTTTTATGCATGACTTCGAAACCAAACATATACTGTCTGCCCCACAATGGCAAAATCATCTCAAAACTTATTATCGTTACATCGACAATATTTTCCTTATTTGGACTGGAACCGAACAACAATTCATTTCTGCCTTCAATCACTTGAATACCATCAATGAAAGAATTCAATTCACCCACAACTTCAACCGTACCAAAATTGCTTTCCTAGATGTAAATATCACCATCAAAAATCATAAACTTGAAACATCCATATACACGAAGTCAACCGATCGTAACAATTACCTCCACTACTCAAGTTTTCATCAACCTAGTTTGAAGAAACATTTACCATACTCACAATTACTGCGAGCTAAAAGAATTGCTTCTACAAATGAATCTTTTGAACAAGACAGTGCCACCATCATGGATAAATTCTTCAAAAGAGGCTACCCTAACCAAATTGTATTATCAGCCTACTCAAGAGTTTCTAGCATTGACCGTTCTACATTGTTGAAATCCAAAGACAAAACTGTTTCTAACGAACAATGCAACGTATTTGTCTCAAAATTTTCAACCAAGAGTTACATGATCAAAAAAAGCATTAAAACTCATTGGCAAATACTTCAACTAGAACCTGATTTCAACAACCTATTCAATGAATTGCCTATCTTCGTGTACCAGCGTTCAAAGAATTTACGCACAATCATAAAACCACGTACCATTCAGTCTACTACTTATAAAGGAACAATTCCATGTCATAATTGCCAGAACTGCCACAACTTAATACCAGGAAACAAGATGAACCATCCCAGTTCAGGCAAGCAAATCATGCTACAAGTCAATGCTACATGCGACACCACAAATGTTGTGTACCTGTTGAAATGTCCTTGTGGATTGCCCTATGTAGGGAAAACCGAACGCAAAATCAAAACCAGACTCAATGAACATCGGAGTAACATCAGAAATAAAAATTTGAAATCGACTGTTTCTGCTCATTTCACTCAACAGAACCACAACAACAGCCAAATTCGCTTCTTCATCCTTGAAGTTGCGCAGAAACCTGAGGGTATTGACCCCAAAAAATACCTGCTACAAAGAGAACTTTTTTGGATTTTCAAACTTGGTACCATTCATCCAAAAGGACTCAATGAACGTTTGGAATTTAGCAGTTTCCTTTAAATTCATGCAATGAACATTGTGAACTGTACTTGTTGGTTGCTCTAACTCTTCTGTTTACATCCATATATGCAATTTAATTGTTATTTCATTTTTTAGAATGTATTCCCGTATTGTATGTGCTTCCTGATTTCATGTTTCTTTTCTTCCCTCTAAATTCTTTGCTAAACCCATCCTGTTCCGTCACTCTCCCATCTCCCACATTTTCACAGCTTTGTTTACCCTTACCATATTGCTCGCATTTCAACCCTCTGTTACACCATTCCTATCACTTTCCAATTAATATAACACTACTCTCACTTACTTATCAGCCTCCCATTTTTTTACCCATTTCTACTACCATTCATTTCCAGTTCCGTCTTAGCACACTTTCCTTTTAAGTTCCTCTTTTCTTTCCGTATTCTTAACGGATAGACAGTGTCCTCTTTCTATTTCGCACACCCCTAGCTTAATGCGCAAGCGCACACTAACAATCTACACACTTCCGCATTCGTCGGATGGTGTTTCACGGCGTTCTTCAACACGGACGTTCCTCCTCATTTGCACTTTTTCGGTAAGATTCCAAAATCACTGCCTCTTCACATTCGCGCATCCTCTTTGTTTATTCACATTATCTTTTTGTAACCCGTTTTCACAGACCCACGCTTTATCGTTGATCTGCATGCTCCACACTATCAACCACCGCATTCTCGGCCATTTTTTCACAAATTGATTCACTCATTTCTGGGCTACCGTCTGGTCCTGTTTGTTTGGCATCCAATCCGCTATAATTTCTCTACCATCCTATGGTTCCTATCGAGCACCGCTTTTTCACAATTCGCCCCACGATATTTTTCTCGCACTTTCATGCAGCAGCCTTTTTTCTATGCACTTTTTATTTAGCAGCATGCAATAGTTCACATTCACTCTCGGATAATTTCACCTGGTTTCTGCGTTTTTTTCGTTTTTTTCGTTTTTCGTTTTTTTTATTCTGCATCTACACCCGGTTCCTGACTCATGAATCCTTGTTTTCCTACTTTATTACAGAACTACCTTAAACCCCCTGACGAAGAGCTATCGGCTCGAAATGCATGGGGGACATGGATTAACGTTTATCATGATGACACTATGAAATCATTGTTATGCACTTGAAAATCCATTGCGCAAAATTATCTTCTAAATTGATTTCTTTCAACATGTATATTTCTTTGGATTAAAGACCAATTTGCATCATGTCACAAAGTGAATAAAACTTTGAACATTTGAACATTTGAACAATTGGTTTTGATTACAATTTTTTGATTAACATTGCTCATCTCAGCATACAGGAGTGCTCAGGTTATCCACCTTACGCCAGTAAGGTTTCCTCTGATCTATATTATCTACCCCTCCAGGACAGTAGGGGTTTCATCCTGATCACCCTAAAAGAACAACTTTCTCAGATTACTTTTACCAAGCAGCTTTTCCCTACTTTGGAGTGCAGCGGACTTCTAAGTATTTGTTCATTTCCTTCTGTCCATCTGCCTTGCACCCTCCAGTTCAAAAATCATGTCTTATGCAGACATAGCTAATTTGACCTCTAATAAAGCCAATACCTTTGAATTCAACACGGAGGACACCGAACGAATTTACAAACTGATTCAGGAACCCAAGTGTGTTACCTCCAGTACAGGATCTGTACAATCCAATATAAGACAGCTTTTATATGCAGCCAAAAGAGAGATCAACCAACGCTTACACGCGAGTACTCTTATTCGTTACCACAAAGTCTCGAGAATTCCCAGAGGCTTACGTATACCACTCAAATCCACATTATGTAAGAATAATACTAAATTTACAGAAAGGTGGTATGGAATACTTAACAAGTGTTCACTCGATTTGATTTTATTGATCGTCGAAGAACTGTCCAAAATGCTCGAAGATCTTTCCACAGAAGTAGCCCAGTTAAAAGGTGAACTGAGTTCCAAGCTTACCACTGAAGAACTAAGCCAAACTCTTGAGGACGTAAATTTACAACTTGAAAAGTACACAAAGGAGATTAATGAACGCAAACTGCGTAAATTCAAAAGGGATACAGTTGATTACAAACTTGACGAGGTTTATAATTGGGCTGAAATTTATGCGGCAAGGAGACAACAGAGATCACAGTACAATAAATCAACTGAAGGCGACACTTTATCCTCAGATGGCTCTACACGCACCAGACAGCCCAGACATGATTCTCAACAACCTCCACGCCCAACCCAACCATATCAAAGTGGCTCGTCGACCAGTCTACCCATGCAAAGCGATATAGCTTCCAGTCAACCTACAACCTAAAGCACTGGACCAGTGCCTTTTTAGGATTAGGCACAGATGCAACCGGAGATCCCGGAGAACACGGTTCAAAAGAACAACAGCGCCCTATAGCGCAATCGACGAGGAGTCACAGAACCTAATTATAAATATTTCAAGCACCAACATCTCTGCCACACAAACTAAGGCCCTGCAGAAGGGTATTTCCTTCGTTCCTACTTACACTACCAACGATCTTGAAACGCAAGTGAGCTTTTACAAGTTCATGAGAACATTACGACTAAGACATTTTTTCTCTAATGTATGTACCACGTCCACAACAACGGAAGAAAATACCATCATGGATTTACACCCCAAAAGTACCTTTTTGGCTCCTGTCAGCCATAAATCTTTGGATATATTCGAAGCTATGGTACACAAAGACCTTGACAACATCAGTCAAACACCAGCACGACACAAATACAATCTTTCAAGACAAGAAAAAATCGCTTTGAACCAGCTGGCTACAAACAGTGACATCAAAATTTGCCCTGCTGACAAGGGAGACTCCTTGGTAATCTTGGATACCAATTTCTACCTGAACAGTGTGAACATCCATCTTTCAGATGCCAACACCTATATGGAAATCAATTCGGATCCTACAAAGGAATACGCTGCCATCCTCCAAACTCTCATTGATAAAGCAGTAGCACTTGGAACAATCACCAACAAAGACCGCAGCTATCTTATCAAAACTCACCCTAGCATTGCGTATCTTTACATGATTCCCAAAATCCACAAAGACCCAGTCAAACCCCCATTCAGACCCATCGTCAGCACATGCAATTCAATTCATGAACCCATTGGAACCTACATTGATCGACACCTCCAACCCTCAGTTACACAAATGGCCAGCTATTTACAAGACACCACAGACTTCTTATCCAAACTCAGCACTATCATCATTGACCCTCAAATACCAGTTTTGCTATGTACTATCGATGTTAACTCGCTCTACACATCCATCCCTCACAATCTTGGCATTGAGGCCATAGAAGCCACTTTACTCAAAACCAACAAACCTTCTGATTTACAAGTTTTCCTCATGGAACTCATTCAAGTCACCTTACTGCACAGTTACTTTAAATTTCAAAACAAATTCTTCGTTCAACTCTCAGGGGTAGCCATGGGGAATTGTGCTGCCCCATCATATGCGAACCTTTTTATGCATGACTTCGAAACCAAACATATACTGTCTGCCCCACAATGGCAAAATCATCTCAAAACTTATTATCGTTACATCGACGACATGGGGAATTGTGCTGCCCCATCATATGCGAACCTTTTTATGCATGACTTCGAAACCAAGCATATACTGTCTGCCCCACAATGGCAAAATCATCTCAAAACTTATTATCGTTACATCGACGATATTTTCCTTATTTGGACTGGAACCAAACAAAAATTCATTTCTGCCTTCAATAACTTGAATACCATCAATGAAAGAATTCAATTCACCCACAACTTCAACTGTACCAAAATTGCTTTCCTAAATGTAAATATCACCATCAAAAATCATAAACTTGAAACATCCATATACACGAAGTCAACCGATCGTAACAATTACCTCCACTACTCAAGTTTTCATCAACCTAGTTTGAAGAAACATTTACCATACTCACAATTACTGCGAGCTAAAAGAATTGCTTCTACAAATGAATCTTTTGAACAAGACAGTGCCACCATCATGGATAAATTTCTTAAAAGAGGCTACCCTAACCAAATTGTATTATCAGCCTACTCAAGAGTTTCTAGCATTGACCGTTCTACATTGTTGAAATCCAAAGACAAAACAGTTTCTAACGAACAACGCAACGTATTTGTCTCAAAATTTTCAACCAAGAGTTACATGATCAAAAAAAGCATTAAAACTCATTGGCAAATACTTCAACTAGAACCTGATTTCAACAACCTATTCAATGAATTGCCTATCTTCGCGTACCAGCGTTCAAAGAATTTACGCACAATCATAAAACCACGTACCATTCAGTCTACTACTTATAAAGGAACAATTCCATGTCATAATTGCCAGAACTGCCACAACATAATACCAGGAAACTAGATGAACCATCCCAGTTCAGGCAAGCAAATCATGCTACAAGTCAATGCTACATGCGACACCACAAATGTTGTGTACCTGTTGAAATGTCCTTGTGGATTGCCCTATGTAGGGAAAACCGAACGCAAAATCAAAACCAGACTCAATGAACATCGGAGTAACATCAGAAATAAAAATTTGAAATCGACTGTTTCTGCTCATTTCACTCAACAGAGCCACAACAACAGCCAAATTCGCTTCCTCATCCTTGAAGTTGCGCAGAAACCTGAGGGTATTGACCCCAAAAAATACCTGCTACAAAGAGAACTTTTTTGGATTTTCAAACTTGGTACCATTCATCCAAAAGGACTCAATGAACGTTTGGAATTTAGCAGTTTCCTTTAAATTCATGCAATGAACATTGTGAACTGTACTTGTTGGTTGCTCTAACTCTTCTGTCTGCATCCATATATGCAATTTAATTGTTATTTCATTTTTTAGAATGTATTCCCTTATTGTATGTGCTTCCTGATTTCATGTTTCTTTTCTTCCCTCTAAATTCTTTGCTAAACCCATCCTGTTCCGTCACTCTCCCATCTCCCACATTTTCACAGATTTGTTTACCCTTACCATATTGCTCGCGTTTCAACCCTCTGTTACACCATTCCTATCACTTTCCAATTAATATAACACTACTCTCACTTTCTTATCAGCCTCCCATTTTTTTACCCATTTCTACTACCATTCATTTCCAGTTCCATCTTAGCACACTTTCCTTTTAAGTTCCTCTTTTCTTTCCATATTCTTAACGGATAGACAGTGTCCTCTTTCTATTTCGCACACCCCTAGCTTAATGCGCACGCGCACGCTAACAATCTACACACTTCCGCATTCGTCGGATGGTGTTTCACGGCGTTCTTCAACACGGACGTTCCTCCTCATTTGCACTTTTTCGGTAAGATTCCAAAATCACTGCCTCTTCACATTCGCGCATCCTCTTTGTTTATTCACATTATCTTTTTGTAACCCGTTTTCACAGACCCACGCTTTATCGTTGATCTGCATGCTCCACACTATCAACCACCGCATTCTCGGCCATTTTTCACAAATTGATTCACTCATTTCTGGGCTACCGTCTGGTCCTGTTTGTTTGGCATCCAATCCGCTATAATTTCTCCACCATCCTATGGTTCATATCGAGCACCGCTTTTTCACAATTCGCCCCACGATATTTTTCTCGCACTTTCATGCAGCAGCTTTTTTTCTATGCACTTTTTATTTAGCAGCATGCAATAGTTCACATTCACTCTCGGATAATTTCACCTCGTTTCTGCGTTTTTTTCATTTTTTTCGTTTTTCGTTTTTTTATTCTGCATCTACACCCGGTTCCTGACTCATGAATCCTTGTTTTCCTACTTTATTACAGAACTACCTTAAACCCCCTGACGAAGAGCTATCGGCTCGAAATGCATTGGGGACATGGATTAGCGTTTATCATGATGACACTATGAAATCATTTTTATGCACTATAAAATCCGTTGCACAAAATTATCTTCTAAATTTCTTTCTTTCAACATGTATATTTCTTTGGATTAAAGACCAATTTGCATCATGTCACAAAGTAATTAAAACTTTGAACATTTGAACATTTGAACAATTGGTTTGGATTACAATTTTTTGATTACCATTGCTCATCTCAGCATACAGGAGTGCTCAGGTTATCCACCTTACGCCAGTAAGGTTTCCTCTGATCTACACTTTCTAAAAGTGGCATTTCTAAAAATAGTAATGTGAAATCCACCTACACCAATAATCAGAATGTATCACCACTATTCCAAACATACCAAACATGGCAACGCTACTCCTTTCAGATGAAGAATTGCCACTTAAACACATATAAGGGAATTCCCAATGCTAGCCTATGAGAGGAGCAGGCCTCACAGTAGTGAGTAGTGAGTAACAAAATAGGTTATTTGTTCACTACCAGGATATGCCACACAATAAAGGCACATATCCTGCCTTTTACTTACAAAGCACCTTGCCCATCGAGCTAACTAGGGCCTACCTTGGAGGTGGTTTATATGTAGTAAAAGGGGAGTTTAAGGCTTGGCAAGTAGTTTTAAATGCCAAGTCAATGTGGCAGTATTGTAAAAAATAGACCTCCGACCCTATATAGGACTTTAGAAATAGATGTGACTGAGGGAAAAAGAAGGATTTGACCCCAGTCAGACAGTCTTGATATTATAAGTAGGACAGAGAGGAGAACAATAACCCTCTTTGACAAAATCAAGTATTGATCATGTGTATGATGATTTTATATGAGGAATCTTTATCAATTATTCATGAATGAAATCACAATGTAACCGGAAATTTATATATGGTGTACAGTTAATGTTCTGTGTATATAGATGTTGTATGTAAACTGATGTGTCTTAAATGTGATTTATGATCAAAAACAAGGAGAGTTGAACAGAATTGCTTTTGAAATGAAGGTGAATACCAATGTAAAAAAAGATATAATAATGGAAAAATTATCTGTTTAAAAGCCCAAAGTCAATAAAAGGGACTATTGTGGCAAAAAGAAAGAGTGTTATCTATGGTGTCAGAGACATTGTTGTTGATAAAATATTGCAGGCTCTGCAGTGACAGGCCTGAGACAGGTTTGAAAAGCTACTTCTGCAGGCGGCACAAACAGTGCTGCAGGCCCACTAGTAGCATTTAATACAAGATCCAGGTATATGGGATATCATTGTACAAGAGACTTACAAGTAAATTAAATATGCCAACAGATGTAAACCAAGCATACCATGTGTAAAGGAGAGAACCCATGGACTTTAGCACTGGTTGGCTGTTGTAAAGAAACGGCCTGAATCCAAAAGCTAACAAAAGGAGGGTCAGAAAATAGGAAAAAGAAGGCAAAAATGTGGGTATAACCCTGAAAGATGGGCTAGGCCCAACACCACCTAAGAAAACAATTTCAACCATCTAAAGTGAACATTTCCACACAATTTACAGACACCTGAATTGTATAACCACAAATTGCAAAATCTAAATTTAATACACGCACAGAATCCGATACACATCATAGCCAATTAATGTTAGGTCCCTAGATAGCAGGCACTTTAGAACACAAACCTACAAACACCATAAAGACACAGGTGTTAGCATTAAGGCCCCACCCAATGTTTTGGTGGCAGTTATTATCATCATTATAATTATTAACATTATTGTTATCATCATCATCACTATTCTCACTATTGTTATTATCACATTCTTAAAACATGGTACCAGTTGGGAAGGAGGAAATTGACATTGCTTATGAGCATCTGAGATCCAGTGCTGTCAGAGCTGTCATCGGAGTACTTTTAACATTGCCTTTCACTATCTTGCAGAACCTGCCATGTGAGATGTGCCTTCCCTGTCATATCACCAGGGACAACACCTGTTTTTATATTAGGAATTATTTCAAGCTCAGCAATTCTGATTCCCACAGTTAGGGCAGATTCATCTACAACTGGGGAAAATACTTTCACAAGATATGCCGATTTTACCACCGTAATAAGTGACATATGTATATCAGTGCATTATTACACTTTCTCAATTAGTTCTCTTCACTGTGAGCTCTAACATATTGCCTAATCACGAATGTATGACGTTACAACGAATTCCGTTGCAACGCATGCCTTTACCACGCATGCGTTACAACGGAATTCGTTTTCCACGCATAACCTTTACCTCGGATGCTTGCGTGGTGACATCATACGTCGTTAAACGAAAGCGGAAGTTTATTTTCCGATTTATCTTAAACGACGCTGAATAAATAAATAAACCGACGTGACTTCAGGTGAGATTTTTTTTTGGGGGGGAGACCCCCCTAAACCCCCCTTTTTTTACTTTTTACCTTTACCACATATGTCTTTACTACAAACCTCGTAGTAAAGGTATGCGTGGTAAAGGCTTTCGTGTTAACCACGCATGCGTGGTACTGCATGCGTGGTTAAGGATTTCGTGGAAACGGCTTCGTTGTAGTTGCCTAAAAAGCAGTGAGCATCAGTGCGAGGACTGGACTTTTCAGAGACTCCTTTATTTTTACTTGTTAAAATATTTTTGGGATTGTTTTTGTAAACTGCCTATGTTTGCAGAAAAACAAACATAATGCTTTCAAAGGCCATAACAATTGCGTTTTTTCAAAGGAATTTGCATTTTTTGTGTTGATAATAACTTGGGCACTGTCTGCCTATCTCCATGAAACTTTCCAAAAAGTGCTCTTTTTCCCCTAATTTGTGACTTGGAAAGTTTCGTCTGGGTGATCAGTGAACCGGGGGAGAGGGCAAGAAAAAGGGGTTGTCCCAAACTCTGCATGCATTTTAAAAGACTTCTTTAAGAAGCACTACCGCAAAACTGCTGAACAGAACTATACCAAATTTGGAAGGAAGCTAGATCTTGGTCCACAGATTGTGCTTTTTGTGATTTGGTGCACATCCAATTAATTTACAAAACAATTTCAAATCTGGACGGTTGAGTTTGAAAGAGTCTCGGAAGAATCCCTATTCAAAAACTGAGCGTTCTGATTGGCCCAGGGAACATGTTTTCACTGGGGTCAAATCACTCCTGTGGGAGTCAGGCTTCTACGTGAGTGAGTGCTCTGGTTGGCTGCCAGCAATATGAGAAAAAGGTTACTGGCAGCCATTACAGAACTTAGGGACTTTGTTCCCTATCCTGAAGTAGAAAAAATGTATAAGGGCAGTGTTTAATTTGTGCCAGTGTTTTTAAGTGTTTAGCACCAGCACTTATTTCTCAGGGTCGGGTTTATTGAGTTTTTCTCCCCAGGGCCCAGTAATTATTAAAAATAAATGTCTGTACCTGTCCTGTTCTCCTTCGGTTCGGATGCCTGCCTGTTATGTCTCAAGAGATTGGCCCACCCAGGTGAAGGAATGATGACTGCATCATTTTAGTGATGTCAGCAGTCACGCCTGTTTTTTGCCAAAGAACATCTTCATGCTCATTCCTTTTGGATAATTGTAGCTTAAGGCAGGCTGATGGGTGAGCTAGGGGTGAGGCCGGCTGGGAATGTTCAGGACATGTCACTGAGGCCCTTTTGAGGTGGTACTCCCATTTTCGGCCATCTCAGTTATCCAGAGGCCCAGCTGAGACCAGACGGAATGCACCATGTTTCCAGTTATTTTCCCATAGACTCTCTGGGAAATTTGCAACCTGGTAGCGCTTCGCAGACCTGCACTGAGGAGGAATTTAAATGCTTTGCCGTACTTCAGAGCAGTTATTGAAGCGTAGTAGTGTCTGCCAGCGGAGGTCTCAAAAAGTGAAGTTTTAATCCGATTGATTTTGGAAGTCGGAATAGTAAAGAACTGGTGTGCTGCGAACATGAAGATTTAAAAATGTGAGCGCGACAAAATGAATTTCTATACCCATACAATTCGCCTGAATGCCCAAGCCCTGCCTGTTTGACGTTCCCAGAAAACGTGCATACTGGAACCTTTGCCCGGCTGACCGCAACCTCCCTTGTAAAATCAGCTGTCAGTTATTTTTAGCCCATCATGTACTCCCAGCAAAGCTATCAACAGGCCAAATACTAAACTAGCGCCGCTTCTTTCAAGAGCTCGCAATAGGCACGTCCTGCTGTGCGTCTCACATACGCTTTCATGAGAAGGTGGGGGCACCCCGAGTGCTCAAAAGATACCCTTCGATTTTGAAATGTATTAGACTCTGAACAGTTTTATAACCTGGCTGGCTGCAGCACTCTTTGGAAAGAGTTGCCTAAAGTGATGTGAATGATGGGGTCAGTTGCTCTCCTGGATTTGTCTTGAAACCCCTTCACTTTACAGTAAGGGTAGGTGTGAGGTTACAACGTCCACTAGCATTGAAAGCAGCAGCGCAACCGCACTGTCAGCCATTCTCACAGCTTAGTTGAAGAGAGGCAGAGGGCGAATGGTCTACTCAACGACGTACCTGTTCGATGTTCGATCCTTTCCAGAGAGTGTATTCAATGTAAAACTGCACTGCACTGACCATTGTTTCTATACCGGCAGTAGCTGGCAGTGCAGTGGTACATGCATTGTTTTTGTATTAAACTGATCCTTAGTTTTTAAGATTCGCCTGTGTAATGGAGAGAGCTGGTAGCTACCGAAACTCCCCGAACTGCGTTATGTCTATCTATTTTTCTTAATTTCTGATGGCAACAGCAAGAGACCCCCACCTTTTGTTCTACCCTCTTCACTTAAAATACTGAGGGTAGAGAAACTCTCTAACATGAGAGAGAAAGGGAAAAGCGCTATGAAACCCAGACATAGCCCCGACTAATGATCACATCTACCGGATATTAATATATAACAAAGTAACTGGAGTATATGGATGCAATTCTTCTTGAGAGCACATTACTAATCACAATAACCAATAATAACCACTGCACGAACCTTGGGTTCCGGAGTAGCGTGCTACTCGCCGTAAAGCGCTTTGACACCTTGTCTGGGGTAATACGCGCTATATAAATCCAATTACAAAACATCGACAGTAACAAAGCAGACTTTTTATATGTTTCAAAGAAGTAATTCATGGGGAAACTAGAGAACAATTTCGAAAAAAGCCCAAACCCTACTTTGTTAATCCATTACCCCCACCCCGCCCCCCTTTCAAAAGAAAACAGCATTAATGACTCTCAGGTGTGTTTCTGGGCAGGCCATTTCTGCTCTACTCTTGCACTGTGGGTCATGAAGTCACATTCTGTAAGTCATCTGCTGTATCTCAAGTTCTCCCTGTTCGAGACATGATAACACAAATTCTGAACCCAAAGAATTAGGATCATTGTAGTCACATTCTACTAATGCCTACCAGGCCCGGCTCCAGGAATTTTTATTTGGGTGGGCCAAGGGTGCATTTGGGTGGGCCACTGCGGACTCGATTTGTCGCATATATGTCTGGGCAGGCCTGCTTCAGAGCCCGCCTTTATCACTTCTTAGTCTTACAAGGCCCAGTAAGACGCACTCTTTTCCAAACCTCTTTCTATGTATGATCACTCTCAAAAAATGTTTTTTCCATGTAATGTTCCTTTGATGGGAAGAGGAGGTTTCTGAGGTGGGAATATCAGGCAAGTGACACTTAGCAGGCTCCCTCTGTGCGAGCCTTCACAGAGAATCCCTCTTCTTTACTACCTCGACCTGACCCCAGACTCTGCCACGCATGCCTTACAGGTTTGATTATCCACTACTCCTCTCCAGTGCACCTTATCTCACAGCTAACCTTGGGCCCCAGCCCCATATCAGGCACCATTGGGCTCCACTTTCATTTTTCCGGGTAAAAAGTAAACACTAGTAAAGTCACCTTCAAACTTAAAATATTGAATGTAGCAGTAAATATAATTAGTACGCACTTTAAAGTATGTTCCACAGTAGCCCTTATGACCCAGCTGCTAAATAAATAAACAACAACAGAAAGGCCATGACAGGGCTGGCTTTAGTGCTGATGCAAAAGTCTTTTTTGGTGCCACACCAATTACCTCTTTCTCCGTAAATACCTTTACAACCACCTTCCAACAGTGCCCCTCATCTCTCCGTAGCCCCCCTCATTGACCACCTTCTCAAACTCCCTCACTGCTACCCTCCAACAAAGCCCCTCATCTCTCCGTAGCCCCTCCCCCTCATGACCTCCTCCTCAGACTCCTTCACTACCACCCTCCTCCAGCGCCACTCATCTCTCCATAGCCCTTCCCTCAAATGCATTTCATTTGTTGTATAACGCTACTCATATCAGTGTAGGGTGTCACAGTACTTTACATCACGCACACATTATACAGAGACAATCAATCATACAAGTATGTAAATCAGTCTATAGGGAATGTCACATAAGCCATTGAGGATTACAAGGTGCAGGAATCACGTCATCCATACTGGTGGACAGGATATTTTAAGAGGGTTTGGTCTGGGAAAAGACAACCGTAGGATTTAAAGAGAATTTCATGAGGGTCAGCTTTACTGATAAAAATGTATATCTTCCCAAAAATACTCATTTTGGCAACATTAGAATAATGAAAGACTGAGGAAGTTCTAACTATATCACAAAACAAAAAAAGCAAAGTTCTAACTCTACCATTCAGGTTTGTATGCAGTTCTTTGGTGACAGTTCATTGGTCACTGTTTTATGTTAGGGTTGTAACTTCTGAACTGCAAGTAACAGAATGATCTCTGTGACAAAGGCAGTAACCCACTGAGCTTCCACATAAAATACAGTTCATCGCATTTAAAACCGACTAACAGACAAATGATTGTTCTCCAGCAGGATCATTAATCACCAGGGTTATCTGGGCATTTTCAATTGTCTTATTGTTGTCCTGCGTCAGCCATGATAATGATAAAAATTGTTCAAATTAAGCACACACTGGCTTTAATTATTTTAATTCATTGTACAGTTAATAAAGTAAAAACATAAAAAGCAAACAGCTAAAAAAAATACCCACTGTAAAAAATATGAAGTCATCTAATAAAGTGTAGTTTCTGTGCCAAAAAGTATGTGTCCTGCTGGGCCTGTGCAGATTTAAAAAAGAAAAACAAATAGTAACACATTCTCTTACCTACTCCATAAAACAAACTTTGTGTCACAGCCTGATCTGATATGCAGCTGCAGGGGTCAGGAACGATGAATAGGATTAAAGAAACTTTTCTCCTGCACAGCATACAAAATGAAATATCTACACTGCCGAACAGTAGGCAAAGGTTACCTTTGTCGCCTTTTGCCAGTGGGGATGAATGGGTGAAAACATAAACAAAGCCTTGTAAACATATCAATGGTCTTTTAATGACCTGTAAAGTACACGGGTGCGGCTGTGATAATCTCAAGAACTGTCTGTGTGTGCGCGCCAGGGAAGCTGTCTCAGCCCGGGCGCACACACACACAGACACCCTTTGAGGCCAATTCCTTGGCGCGCCTGCGTTCAAGCCCTCACTGCGAGGGCCAAGGCTCCTGTTTGGGTGGGCCAGGCTCATGTTTGGGTGGGCCCGGCCCACCCGGCCCACCCTCTAGAACCGGGCCTGATGCCTACCCTGCAGGAAACGTCTACTCAGTGCAGTGACACCAGGAGGGTGAACGTTTTTATTTGTTTATTAGCAATCTACGCGAGGTTCTGGGAAAAATGTTGCAACTTTCCAATGGTTGCAACGTTTTACCGTTTTCTACATGTGCATGGAAATCATGCATACATTTGCCACTGTGCATAGAAAAATCTCGGAAAAAGTTAAACCTGCAGCGATAAAGTCTCCATATATTTTACGTCTTGGATGGGCTTGTTTAATGTTGAAATTATCTCTCAGTTCAGTGAAAATTAGCTGGCAATGCACAAAAACATCTGCTCATCTGCAAAGGTGAAGTTAAACCGGGAATCTTTAAAGAAACGTCAATAAGGATTCAAATCCAGAGCAATGCTTACAAATTCATTACTGCCAAGTGGCCTTCATCATGTTTGACCATCAAACAGTTCTTTGTTTTAGCAAACTGCTTTTTCATTTTTTCTACCAGTACAAACAGCTAGAATGAAAATGATCTTTTTAAGCTTTAGAGACCCCCTACCAAATTCTGTCTATACACCCAAACACCCACACTGTGTGCAAAAACCATCCGCAGTACCTTACACATACCGTATTCATCCAGCTCCAAAAGTATATGTGAGTGACGAGAAACAACTGTTTTACATTTAGTTTACAATTTATGACATTTTTTAATGTGCTTTCTAATTACCAGGACAGCAAAGGCTTTTATCCCTGGTGTTAATCACAGGTACATTTAATGACTTTTTGCCGTTCACCCTGACAAAGATTGTGGCTTTTTCTTGACTAGAGTTTTACACTCCTCAATCAACAACCCAATTTCTCACATATGCTATGCTGAAGCCCAGTGACCCATCTCTGTCATTAAGTATAAAAACAACCAAACTAGCATTTCTGTTGCAATATATTAAACTTGGCATACTGCTCTGCTACGGTCTAAGGATTGAGCGCTCCAAACCAACTGAAATATAATCCTGAGTACTATACCTGCTTGTATAATACTGCACTGAAAAATAAAACGAATGTGTTGTCGACATTTGCCACATATTAGGTTTTTGTTACGTTTCTCTTTATTCCAGGGTCTGATAGCTATTACAATATGAGAATAGTATCAAACTACCATGATTTTCGCAATGCTTTTATTTTTGCTTCCCTAAATTCCTTCCATTTTAACAGCTGTGGACACAACAAACCTGTTATAAACCTACAGGCACACACTGAGGGGTGCCGATCTGTAGCGCCCACATTCCTACCAACAAAATGCAGTTTGTAGGTGGTACAAAAGAAATGCTACCCCTTGTTTTAAAAAAATATATGAAGAGACTGAAAAAAGATACATTTTGGTAAACACTTTTGAGCAGTCAATCAGGATCACCACTTATAAAGAGAACATTGTTGTGATCCCCTTGCCCAAGCTCTTCACCTTATTTCCAGGTGACTGTGGATTTCTGGAAAGGGACAGAACATATGCATAGGGAAAAACCTATATATATAATAGCTTAGTACTATGGAATTGCTCATAAAACATGAAAAAGCAACGCATATATATTTATATTTCATTAGGTTCATTGTAGTTATTTTGTTTGCTAACACGTGAAAAAGCACTCACTGTGAGCGTTTGGACATACATTATGGATTGATCTATTGGCTGGTGGGATTTAGGGATGTGTAAAGAATTAGACACCATAGTGGCCTAGTAGTTGTTATAGGTGATTTCTACTTTTTCCATGTAGTGCTGAGGGCTTTGACTCTATCTGCTGGGTATCAGGAATTCTCTTCTATCTCTGATGAGTGGGATGTGTTCCCCGAGGTCTTTGAATAGATTTGTATAAATATTGGTTCTGAAAGTACATTTCAGAATAAGGGGGTCCCTCAATCTTTTTCTACTCCTAGTTAGAAGGTAGGTCTTCTGATTCAATAGAGATCTGTCAAAGGTGGTTGGGTATTACCTTTGGGAAAGGGTAGTGGTAAGAGTGGGCCTTTGTCTGATAACAACCAGGGCCCTATCCTGATAACTCTGCAGCACACAGATCACAGTCCAGCTTTCTCCGATAGCTCTCCATCAGGGTATGTGAGTCACAGTTGGGAAGAAAGATCTTTCTCCTTGTAGTCAGTCGCTCGCTGAAATTTAGTTTGGGTATTACATCTGGCTTTCAGCAGTGCTAGTTGTGGATGTGGGTGGAGCCAAAAGAGAAAGTGGGTAGGGCCAGAAGAGGAAGCAGGTTGGGCCGGGGAAGTGAGTGTCACCTTCTAAAAAAATTGGGCACCTGCACCTAATATTTTACAAAGTAGGCACTCTATAAGGGGATAGGCTAGGGATACCCTGTCCCACAAGGTTATGTGGGAGCCATTTTATTAATATATGAGGGGGGTGGTGTGAGTATGGCACCATTTTGGGCCCTGGGGACCCCACCCCTCAGGGCTAGGTATATTATTTAAGGAGACGGGGCATGCCGCCCACCTATCCGTGCAGTTTTTGGCCCTGGGGACCTCATCCCCTGGGGCCCCATGTAGAAATTAAGGTGAGGGTGGCGTGCAGCCCACCCCCGGGCCTAAGAAGGCCCTAGGGACCCAATCTCTTGGGCTGTATTCAAAAATAAAGGGAAGGGGAGCTGTGCAGCCCCCCTCCACGAGCTGTAAAAAGCCCCTGGAGACCCGATCTTCAAACAAAAGGGAGGGAGGCTGCGCAGTCCCCTCCCTGAGCCTTTAATGGCCTGAGGACCTCATCCCTGGGAGCAGATACACTTACTATGTCGTGGGGAGCCCACCCCTAGGACACAGGAGTTTTGCTGCCCCCACTAGTTCAGGCAGGGAACCATGTGTTTGCTACTGTCTGGCAGGAGCATTTGTGAATCTCCTGCCACAGGGTAGCAAACACTAAGGGGCACATTAGGATGGCGGACGGACCTGCGTCCGTCCGCCACCCCAGAGGAGGAGGGACCGTCCGCAGGGGCAGCGGCGGTCCCTCCGTGCCAATTAGGATGTGACCGCCACCCTGGCGGTCACATCCTGTATCATTAACATTGCGGCGGGTGCTGCTTGAAGCAGCACACGCCGCAATGTTAATATATGCATATTTACCGCGTGGTGCCTGCCGCTTCGTGCACGCAAAGGCTACCCCCACATGTGCACCCCCCACGCCCCCCTTCACCCCTGGGCCCCCAAAGTAAACACCGTATGCCTTTCCAAGGCGGAAATGCCGCCGTGGAAAGGCATAGGATCACAGCCATCCTAATATGGCTGGCGGTGTCTGTTAGACACCGCCAGCCGTGTTAGAGCTTTTCCGCCGCGGTCGGAAGGCGACCGGGGCGGAAAAGCGGCGGACTGAAAAAAGATGCCCCAGCCATCCTAATCTGGCGGGGGGTCTTTTCTCAGTCCGCAGTGGATAATCCGCATCCTCCGGGCCAGCGGTGGCTTCCGCCGGCCTGGAGGATGTGGATTATCCGCTATCATAATGGGCCCCTAAGTCTGCTCCCAGCTGACAGGTGCTTTAAAAATGTTCCCGGTGGCTTAGAGCAGACATGTGTTCTGTTTCCCTGCCCGCACTAATACGAGCAAGGAACTAGAATGCATATTGCTCCTACCCGAAGGGAGCAGCATAAGTAGCTGCTCTCGCCAGGCAGGAGCAATGCCAGCTGCTGCAGAATGCAGGGAGCCGGTTTGGGCTGGGGCGGCCCTTTTAAAATAAATACAGCCCTGGGAATGGGGTCCCCAGGGCCCGAGGAGGCCCAGGAAGGGGAGCCGCACAGCCCGCCTCTTCTTTTAAAATAAATGCAGCCCTTGGGATGGGATTCCTAGGCCTTAGTGAGGCCCGGAGAGGAGTTGCCTTGCAGGCCCTTCCCCTTTTTAAGTTCATTGGACCCCAAGGGGTCACCAGGGCCTGAGAAGGCTTGAGGAGGGGGGGATGCTGCATGGTCCCCTCCCCTTTTAAACAAGCATTGGCATAGCCAATAGGTCTCGCCTTTGGATCCTTATAAGTATTTAGTTATGCGCAGGTCTCAAAGGCGAGACCTATTGGCTATGTCAATGCTTGTTGTTCTATCTGGGCATGTTGAGAGGCTAGGGGACTGGGTCTCGATGTCGGGTTAGGAGCACAGCAATGACCTACTCAATTTGAATGTGTAGGTAATACAACCGGAGGCGTGAAATGAAAGGTTCACTACCAGGAATAACAGGAAGGTAGAAAGTTAGGCTGGTTAGAAAGGTAAGGAGGGGTAGAGGTAGGCATGGTGGTGAGGAGAGAAACAGATGCATGCTAGGAGAGCGCTGTGAGGGAGGGAGGTGAAATGGGAAGAGGCACTGAAAGGTGGGTCGGGTAAAGAGTGTAGTGAGGGAAACAGAAGGGTAGCGAGGGGTGAAGAGTAGACAAAGAAGTGAGGTGAGGAAGAAAAAGATTCAGGTGCTGAGACAGGTAAATCAAAGATGGAGGGATGGAGAATAACGCAGCCGTAGAATGAGAGAGGGCCAGGTAGAGAGAGGGAGAGGTGTGTCAGAGACAGGAAAAGACAGCTGAGGAAGAGGGAATAATAAAGACTGAGGTAGACAGGTGAGGTAGAGGGGTGCGTTGATATAAAGGAAGTACAGAGATATGTCAGAGAGATGGTACTGAAGAGGAAAAGAAGTAGAGGTATTGAGAAAGGAGTAAGGTACTATAAGAAGTAAGGGGGTGGACAGAGGTAGAACGAGTAGAAGGGTAGAGAACACGTAGAAGATGAATGGCAGGGTAAAGTGAGCGATCAGGCAGTGAGTGTGAGGAGTGGGATACAGAGGGATATATGGCAGTGAGCGTGAGGTGTGGGGTACAGAGGGATATGTTGTGGCAGTGAGCATGTGGTGTGGGATACAGAAGGATATGTTGTGGCAGTGAGCGCGAAGTGTGGGGTACAGAGGGATATAAGGCAGTGAGCACAAGGTGTGGGGTACAGAGGTATATAAGGCAGTGAGCGAGAGGTGTGGGGTAAGCACGCAAGCACACCCCGAAGCAGTGACAAGCAAAGGTTAGTGCAAGAGCACAGCTAGGAAGAGACATGAGCGACTGCTGGAACACAAGCACTCATGGACTGCTTAACCAAAAAGAAAAAAAGCAGGTCAAGTAAGCAGTGGAAAGGCACAAGTAATAAGGTTGTGCACCAAGGGAGATAGGGTAGAAGAGGAAGTCAAAGCTATACCAGGCAATGAATAAAAAACAAGCCAATGTGCAGCAATAAAGACGGATTGTAAGCGATGGGCAGGCGCTAGGCCCGCTGCAAGGTCACCAGGTCTTCCACAGCCAAGCGAGCTCTAATATGCAGCTTCTGACAGCCAGTACCTCCACTACGGTGTTAATCGTGTTAAACGTTGTGCTTCAAAATTCTCTGCAACCATTGTATGAATCAGTAGGGACACGGGGTACCTGCTTACAGAACAGTAGGCTGGAGGAATTTAATGCCTTGTGATGCTCAGAGACATTATACTGTTTCAGAAATAGCATCACTTACAGTTACACCTTTCCTGCGACTTTTAGTCTATACACAGATACAAACGTGCCACAAATCTTGAGAAAAAACGATTTTCTTTTTGAATGAGCGGGGTGGGAACAGAAGCTACTGGGACAGGGACAAGGGTCAGCAGGGGACCCCCTAAAAACGCGAAAGCAACATTTACTAAGGGCGTGGGGCAGTTGTTGGTGTATGCATAGGAATAGAGAAGGGTACAGGTACACAAGTCGACAGCTCGAAATTCAAGCAGTGGAAGGGGAGATGCCAGAAAAGCGATAGAAATGAGGAATAACTTAACGATATCAGACGGTCGCCGTTCCACTTTAGAAAATTGGAAATGGCAGCCTCACGCTGAAAGGAAAAAAAAAAGGCGTGCAGGCTGCAGCGGGAGAGAGAGGCGGATGGGTGCACCCGCGAGTGGTGCGCATGCGCTGGGGAGAGCAGTCTGCTCTTTTTCAAAGCACGTACTTGTACTTGTAGCGCACCGCGGTGCACTCCTGCAAGGCGTATGCCACCACAAGCACGAGTATGTCTTTAAAAAAGAGCTGCACGGCGGCTAAAGGTCTCCTATGCAGCGCATGCGCGCTGCAGAGGCGAGACCTAAAAAAGAATGCACAGCACCTGGGCAAGGGTACCTGGGGCCTGAGAAGGCACGGGGAGGGGGGTCTGTGCATCCCCTTCCCCTGTTTTATTATATTTTTCCCCGGGGGTGTGGTCCCTAGCGACTAATAAGACCAGGGGTCGAGAGGCTGCAAAGACCCAGCCCTTAGATTTTGGCCTGGGGGATAGGATCCCGGGGGCCTACAAAGGCTCAGGGAGGGGGGCCATGCACCCACTCCCCTTTTTTATTATATTTGGTCCCAGGGGATAGGGTCCCCAGGAAATTTTAAGGCTCAGGAAGGGGTTTGCTCGTCCTCCTGCCCTGTTCAGTTTTATTTGGCCCCAGGGATGGGGTCCCAGGGGCAAATTAAGGGTTGAGGAGGGAGGCTGCACACCCCTTCCCCTTAATGTAAATGTTTTGGCCCCAGGGGATGGGGTCCCCCTGGCCCAAAGGCCAACCCTATGCTGAACTCGACAAAAGCAGTACACAGTGTGGGTTTGGCAGTCAGCTGGGTGTTTAGTCACAGGGCTTGGTGGCAGACCAAACTGTGAACAACCCCGCTACGCACAACGAAAGGATTTTCACAGCGTGGGGTTGGCTGCCTGCAGGGAATTGAAAGCAGGGCCTGGCAGCAAGACAGACCCTGCGTCCAACTCCATTCCACTCCTGACAAAAAGCTGAGATGTCATCAGTGATGTCATAAAGATGTCATAGAACATCTCATGAGTAATGTAATATGAGAGGTCATAAGCAGTACATGGTGGAGGCGCAAGTTATAGAAGCTGGTGAATGTGTATTTTTTTTTAGTTCAAAACTTTAATCTTGTCACTGACATATCCACCTAAGTATAATGTTACTGTTTGCAGTTTCAATTGTAATCACCATATATAAACACAAAATGACATATTGTCAAGAAAGCGTTCATGACAGTGCAATAATATATTTCCATTTCAAAACGCATGGGGTTGTTTGAACCTGAGCAGCTTCCCTTGAATTGCGTCATGAACTCTAGGAACCTTAGTTGGAATTTCGCTACACAATGATAACTATCTGTTTCAGTCTGCCTGAGCAGTCATGGATAAATACTTAAACTAATTTCAATGTACAAGGACTTATTAGACATTATAACCCAGGTAATTGATGACTGCAGCCCAAATGAGTACAACTGTGCAAAATAGTATGAGAAAACGCAAATGTGTGGCAGATTTAAAGTGCTAGTACTCAATACATATTTTGATAAAGTATCAGAATCGCCGTTTTCAGTCGGCTGCAATATATATAAATGCAGTCCAATGACATAAAATGCTAGTCCACTCATGAAAAATGTGCTATAAAGTACACATGCTTCTGAACATCTCATTAAAGTATCTTATACTCACAAAAATTAGATCCACTAGTCCTTTTGCAGAATACGCTCACATTAATTGTAAACAATCCCACATGTTTCTACTAATTCAACAATAGTCCACTCATCCTATGCAAAATCTGCATCTATCAGAATCAAGCCATCACACATAGTCCGTCTACTTCCAAAAATGATCCACCACTTCGATAGATAAAATGATCTGTGCCCCAGAATACAGTAGAAGATGTTTAAATAAGATATTTAAAATACCAATTATTTCATGAAAGTAAAACGTCATTATTACGGCTACCCCTGTGATCTTCAATCTCGGGCACCACATATGGAGAGGTTTCCTGCCACATGGTGGAGCGTTACTAATCACAAAGAGTCTTGTCATTCCTATTATGGATAGTTTGCATCATATGGTCCACATTAGTCTATAGAGCTCTACTAAAGGTGCACGTGCAGTTCTGCATCCAGATTTAGGCCCTGTGGTTGTTCAGTTCCCATTGTTATAATCCTTCTGGGACCCCACCTCAAAGGTCCAGTTCTCTATCCCTTCAACTGGGCTTCTTTTGAAAACTTTGGATCCCATGAGAACACATGTTTCTTATATCTCTCTCATGCACCTCCCAAAGGTGTTTGGACATAGAGTATGCAAAGTCTTTGCTCCTTATAGCTCTCAGGTACGTATCTTTTCCCACAGGAACATTCCAGAACATATATCGCAAATGAGGTTGTACATGTTATCCACTCTTTGATGTTATTGAGTTTTCCAAGTTGCATTTCAAATTGGGTTTTATTTTAAGCTTATGGACAAGCTTTACATTTGTGACATTTCCAGAATCCCTGCTTATTGTTGGCAAGTCAGTTTGAGATTTCTATTTTCTCAGTTCCATATCGCTGCTTGACAAACTATCACCTAGGGAGGGGGGTTTCGAATAAGTGATGTTGGGATGCTCTGGTAAAAGATCCTTGAGGGACTAATGCAGCTTTAGGATCCTCCAATTTTGTTTTAGAAGTTTCCTTGTCTCTTGATTCAAAGATTCAAAGAGTCAACAACTATTATAACTCCTTTATATACCTTTTGGATCCCACACCTTCCTTATCTTTAAGGGGTTGAGGTTTAACCAGCAATTTTTATTTTATTTTACTCTCCCTTACACTCTTAAGGGCATCATCCAAAACCTTTTTCGGATATCCCTTAATTAAAAGAAAATTGGTACATCTCTCCTGCCTGTGTCTCAAATTCCACTGTTTCTGAGCAATTTCTTTTGTCTGGCCGAATTCTCCTTATGGGACATTCCATTTCAATACACTTGGGTGCCCATGATTAAAATGGAGGACACTATTGCTTCTGGTGTCTTTTCTATGAATTTTTGTACACATCCTGCCATTTTTTACATACACTAATGTCCAAATAATTTATCTCTTTGTTGCTAATTTTAACTGTGAAATTTAGCTAGGTTGTTACACAAGAACTCAATGAATGATTCAAAGTCCTTTGTTTCAACAAAAATAATCGATGTAATCGATCCACATCATTACCTGGTCTTGTCCATCTGTGTAGTGCTCTGATCATTTCACATGGTTTCCGCCTCCCATCAACCCATGTTTACGTGTTTATAGGTTGGCGCAAAGGACGTGCCCATGGCTGTGAATTATTTTTGGCGAAAGTAATCATCACTGAATAAGAACACATTGTACTGGAGACAGAAACTCATAATTTCTGATACCATCTTAGAATATTCCAGTAGTGACACCGACTGTAATCAATCGATTTCTCAATTTTGATCATGAACTGGTATTTATTTTTGTTATTGTATAATATTGCTTTATATTCAGTAGACATGGTGGCTGAAACGAGCTACTATCGACTTAGGCATGGTTTTAAGTATCTTGTTTGCGTCTATGATCCCCCTGAAACACACTAAATGAATTATGGAAATAGATACTCATTAGGCAATGAAACTACTCAACATGAAAAATTTGTTTTGTGATGACTTACTTCCTTTTTTCTTTCCTCTAGAATTTCTTCTCTGGACTTTGATTGTGTAAACCCTCACTTTTCTCTGCAGTCCCTTTTCTCACTTCTGAGAATCTAAAAAGATTTGCAGTTGTTTCAACACCAGCCTGCTGTGCATGTAAACAAATTGAGATGAGTCATGAACTACAAAGGCGCTTCCATATTGATAAACCTTTCATATCCTTGTGACTTTGGAGAATGTGTATTTGGATACAAAATGGGGACAATTGTCATATGCCGAGGGCTAGCCAGCCTATTGAAAGATCACACCTTGCATTAGCCTTTGATGTATGTACTTTTTCACTGAAAAACATGACTGTGTGTAAATACATTTATCACATATTTTTCAATTTTTTTATCAAACAATATGTATAGTAAACGTTTACATTATTGAAATTTCCCTATAAAATACTCCAGAGTGTTCACTGTCTCTTTTGGGTAGTTTTAAATGATGGCATTTACATTTTTGAAACAACCTCAGTGACATATTTTAAAGGTCTACACTTATTTTTACCACTACTCCATCAGAGTATTACAGCATGGGAAGTATGGCGCTGATTGGTTCAGGGGTTCTGAGTTATTTTGTTCCAGACAAAATCATTAAGCCGAATGCTGGCTCAGAGAGCCTACCACCCCTAAACAACCTTCATCTTCTATCCCTGCACTCAGTGACAAACAGTGAATATGACACTTCACGTTGATTGATTGAAAAGGGGCACATTTTAAACAGTGAAGGAAATTGATTTATGATTGAAAACAAATGGAGCTTCAATGGGCACCAGGTTCATGTTTCAAAGGTGTGTTTCAGGTTCAATGACTCTATAGATGTCCTTGAATATAAACATGTTACAAAACTAATAGGAATGCACCACATACAGGTTGTGCATGTTTGTTTACTCTATAAATTGTATTCTCCAAATACTTATTACGTGTATCAGAGTCCAGTCATGGGCTTCACTAAAACATGCCCACCGTCAGCCTAGAGTCTGTGGTTCCTGTGACTCATCGAATGTTGTTAGGGTTGACCAAAGAAGATAAAAGGTTCAACAATGTTTTATTGAAGACTTTGAATATGAGTCACACACATGCTTATATCCAGGGGCCAGCAAGATTCTTCATCTTACTTACATTTCATCCCCAACATTTCTCCTCCCTCCCACCTCCTCAAACTGACACTAGGTAATGTAACTTATTTCGATTATCTAGCCTGTAGTCTCTGGTGTCTGGAGTTCTCTCTGTACCCACAGCACAATCATTGCTTGATTTGCAGCACATACTTCTAATTACACATTTTTTCATTTGAGGAGCGCTGGGTGGGTTCCATAGTCTTAGTAACATGGATGCTGGAAATCTGGCAATGGATGTTTGGCAGATTTTGTCAATAGGTCCAGTAAGTTTGCAATTTAGTACACTCCCTCCCAGAGTGCTTTTATCGAAGGTATGTCTGCAGAACAACCTCTGGTAAGGTTCTTTCTCTGAAATTTTATCAACAACATTCAGTGCTTAATTTAAGTCATTGGTTGCCAGTGGGTGCCCAGTAGGTTTGTAGTTTAGGACACTAGCAGGCAGAACACATGAATCAAATTTCTGTCTGCAGTGGAGCCTCTGGCAAGTTGTCGACTTAATTTCATCCCCAACATTCAGTGTTTAATTTGAACGAGTGGTTGCCATTGAGGTTCAACCAGCACTCATATTTGGAGACCTGCACTTTTTTCCCCTCATCTAGCATTTCCTGAGAACATCCATTTTTCCATTTGAGGAGCGCTTGGTGGATTCCATAGTCCTAGTAACATGGATGCTGGAAATCTGGTTGTTTGGAAGATTTTGTCAGTAGCATCAAGTACTGGAGTCCATTACGCTTGCAGTTTAAGACACTCCCGGAGTGCTTGAATCAAACGTCTGGCTCAGGAACAGCATCTTCAGTATCTCCTCACATTTCCTTTAGCCCATTTCTATTGTCTCTCTCGGGTGTGGTACCAGTGTGAAGATATTCTTTACAATGTTTCTTGGTGGAAGGTGTTTTTGCAATGATGGGGATTCTTGTGAATATTTCTGTCCAATCTTTGGGGGATAATGCCCAGTCTAGTTTCGCTTCCCAGCCTTTTGTCCTGGCGTTTTACCTGATCCCGGATTCTAAGAGATCATTTGGTATATGTCTGAGGTAAACCAAAGGTGTTATAAAAATTGACTTTATTTTATCCTCAAAGATTTTTCTTTTTTCTAACAGGTCCTGCATGGTGTATATCTACTGCTACTTTGGCATCTTTCAGTGATTGTTTACCCAGAGCTGCCTTGCAAGAGAAAAATGTTAAACTCCAATGATGAAAGAACAGAAACAGAAGAAGGTACTGTGATATTCTTACAGCTAAACGAAGGCTCTACATCTATACAGTCCGCATGAGAACATGTATGTCGGAAGCAGGATTGTCTATCATATGTCCATGATGGCTAGAGCCTTGCAAGCGTTTGAGGACTGCCACTCATAATTGCATAAGTATATCTATTATGTGGATATCATGAAAATCTGGCACGTATCCAAACCGAAATTCTTACAAGAATCTTGCCTTCATCACCCTATGATGGACAACCTTGGACCAAAGTGTCACAGTAGTATCCAGATTACAGTCCAGAAAACTATTTTAGAGACTAATTGTCAAAGTCATGAAGGTACTCAAACCTATTAGAACTATTTCCCAATGGTAGGAAATATAAAACAAGACTGTATCAGAGCAGCCAGCTATAGTCTTACAAAAGATGCATGCTTTGGCCATCCCAAATCTGATAATGTGCTGGAGTTGTTAAAATAACCCTAGTGCAATTCTGATTTGAGTTCCTGATTCTATGGGTGCAGCATAACCCAACTCTCATAGTCTTTGAGCTACTACTGGATAACTGCCCTTGATTTATTTCTCTGACACAGTGAAACATGTTCTAACCCCCTTCCTTTTTAAACTGAGGATTTTCAGAGGATAAAGATGAAGAGCTCAAACATTGCCTTTGATACCATGTTTGATAAACACGTTTCTTTATATTATTGCTGGTGCAAGTGTTTATCTAAATGCAGAGCCCCATATTTCTATGTGGGGACAACTAAAACTCATAATTATCATTAATGTTGGGTGCTGTGGGAATTCACAACAATACCTGGAGATACAAATTGCAAAATAAGCATTAAGCCTCAAAATGACTGGAAGTGACTTGATGATTATGATGCCATAACAGAGCTGTCTTTGTTTCAAAACTTTAGCCTTTTATTTGCTAACAAATTGCTGTGATATATATATATACCTACAGAAATCTCAAAATAAATCTATATATATGTGATCAAGATCCAGGAAGGATCAAAACGCGTCATGGCCGACTGAGAAAATGAAAAATAAAATCACCTAAAGCACTGAATCGTGGTCCGTACCTGCTTTCCGTCACCCGCAGTGATAATAGGAGCGACAAGCAGTTTTTTTAGGTATATATATATATCTGTATAAATAAATATATATATATATATATAGGTATAGATATATATATATATTACCTACTGGCAGTCAACAGTAGGTAGTTATAGTTAGGACCTAGTTTCCATAAGAATTTTTTTTTTGACTTGGATATAACTTTAGATTTTTCAAAGAAAAGTGCCAAAGTAGGCTCTGTGTGTCATGGAAAGGTTGGGGGTGATCCGTGCAGAGGGATGCATTTGTAATATTAATTCTCGTAGGAACGCATTGTCGAACCTACAGCCCAAACTACTGGATGGAATTACACCAAATTTAGCACAAAGGTAGTTGTTGTAACGCTGATTGGGCTTTTTGTTATTTGGTACAAATCAGTTCAGTAGTTTTCCAGAAATTTAAGTTGAAGAATATAGTGATATCCCTGGTCGCGAAGCTAACATGAAAAAAGACGAGCTCAGGCAGCTCTGATTGGCTGCCAACACTTCAACCAGGAAGTGTTGGTAGCCATCTTGGGACTCGGCTTCAAAGAGTCCCAAAACAAAAAAGTGGAAATAAAAGAAAAGAGGGCAGGGTAGAAATAGCCTGAAGCCCCAAGACATGATATTGGGGTCCCCCTGGGACACTGCCATGGCTTAAAAGCATTAAAAAAAAAATAGTTGCCACCAAATTGGGATAATCACAAATTTGCTGTAATAAAACAAAAACCAAGCACACCTACTGCGCTTGCTTTTAAATAACCCCTGGGTGGGCCAGGTCCCGGGGGCATTAGATAAATATAGGAGGAGGCGCACAAGGCGCCCCTTCCTAGGGATTATCAAAGCCCTGGACCTGCCACCTCCCCCGGGCTAATTAAAATAATATAGGGGGCCCGCGGACGCCCCCTGCCTAGGGGACCGCCACTTCCCTGGGGTAGAAATACAATAATTAAGGGGGTCTGTTGCAGACCGCTGGGGCAAAGTTGAAGAAAGGATGGGGGCCTCACTCATGGAGCCCTACATGGCCCTGGAGACCTCCACCCCCCGGGGCTGTCTCCAGAAATATCCCCAGGACATTGCAGTTTGCTTTGGCCACAGCAAACAAGTGTTCTGCTTTCAGCAAACGAGAGTACAAAATGCCCTCGCTTGCTGAAAGCAGAGCAAGTGTCTGTTTACCTCTCCGCTGTGAAGCTAACAAGGAAACAGACACATTGCTTTGAGATCCAGGGAGTTGCATGTCAGTAGCTCCCTGGGTTTCAAAGCAATGATGGCTCCTGCAGGAGGCGCGGAGCCGACAGGGACTGCGGGGGCCTTCAGGCTCCCCCGCGGCCCCCAACAAAGTAGCCTGGCCCCAGGGGAGGGGGTCCACGGGACTGAAATCTCCCTGGGGAGGGAGTGCCATGCGGCTCCCCTCCCCTTTTAGGATTGTATGATTTTTTTAAATTGGTTTTAAAAACTACAGCAAGTGCCGCCTACATCTGTTGGCTAGCAGAGAAAAAGCATGAGGGAAGAAGGGGGGACAGGAGGGGATAAAACAAGGGAAGAGGATAGGAAACAACAGAAAAAGAAAATAATTGCCAAGTCTGTTCCAATGAAGTCGATTAAGATTGTCATATCCCCCTCTATTATTTTGGTATGTACCAGCCTGAGTATTGTACGTAAGGCGCAGTATGAGTAGATATATTGGGCAGGTATGTTTGCAGAAAGTGGAGGAGAGGTGCTTTATGCATTAACCGCAGGTCTTTTCAAATTTGGGCAGGGCGTGTTTGATCACCGCCAATAATTTCTCCATGCCTATGAGGTCCCATAATTTGTGCAGCCAGTCTAAGTGTGATGGGATTGTGTCTGATCCCCATTTGGATAGCATGAACTGCTTTGCTGCGCGTAGCACCAAGGTAATATACCTTCACTTGGTGGAGCATAGTGGATATCTTTGGGCATTGGGCAACCCCAGGAGGATGTAGCTAGGGAAACAGGGGATTTCTGTGTCAAACATCTGCCAGCACCTCCTCCCAATACCGTTGAAGTTTATGACAGTGCCATAGCAAGTGGGTGAGTGTGCTGAAATGATTGCATTGCTGCCAACATTTGTCCTCCCTCCCTTTTTGCCATTGAGCCAGGCAGGCAGGGGTGTAGTACCAGTAATGAATTGTCTAAAGCATTGTCTCTCTCCCCGAAGCACTGATGGCTGATGTACGGCATGCCGAATGATGGCCAACCATTCCTTGTCTGTGAACTGGCGGCCACACTACACCTCCCATCTTTGCCTGGCTGGCGTGCTCAAGGGATTCGTAATTGTATTTATGAATGTGTATATGTCCGATAGTAATCTGCTGCTGTTCCGCCTTGACAAGTGCCATAGCTCAAAGGTAGTGAGAGGCCTACTTGCATGGGGTCGCATTGAGGTATGTGTTATCCAGTGTCTCACTGCTATATAGCGCCAGTGTTCTGACTCCAGGAGTCCGAAGTTTTGCTTTACTCTCTGGAAATCCAACAGACCTTGCTTATCAAACAGGTCCCTTATGCGCTTGCAATTGGATTCTTGCCATCTCGAGAATGACTGTCCCTGTGCTGCTTGTGGTAAGGCCACATTCCCCATGATTGGGTTGAAGTGGGAAATCAGGGTGGAAGGAAGCTTAAACACATTGACTTTATCCCAGACGTCCATGGCGGTTTTAACCACTAGGGAGATATACACTCCGGGTGGACAAATCCTGCGTGGGAGCCAGGGGATTTTCCATATATGAATTCCAGCCACTGCTTGATCTAAAAAGCACCAGTGCTTCCCTGTAAGCGGACAATGCCATTCCAGAAGAAAGCGTAGCTGGCAGCCTGATTATAGCGCAATAGGTGCGGTATACCCAGCCATTCTCACCCATTTACCCCCACATATAAAGGATTCTATGCTCACCTGTAACTTGCTAATCGTGAAAGCGGGCATATGTAAAGGCATTACCTGCATGAGATAGCACATTTGGGCAGTAGTAACATCTTCACAGCAGCTATCCGTCCCAGCCAGGAGATGAGGCCACCATGCCAGGACTGAATGAGTGCTCTAGCCATGGATAAGAGATTGGAGTAGCTGTGTGAGATTGAGGTTCCAATAGTAGGGAATGTACGTATGCCCAAGTAAGAGATTCCCTGCTTAGTCCATGCAAAGGGGGACTTTGGGCAAAGAAGCTTCTGCTCGTCCTGTGGGAGGGTGATATTTAGCGCTTGGGATATTGAGTTATTCACCCTAATACCAGAGACTCCACCCAAAGCTGTGAGTTCCTCTGACAAAGCTGGCAGTGATTGTTTCGGTTTGGTGACTGTGAGTAGGACATCATCTGCGTAGAGTTATTTTATGCAACTGACCCCCCAGCCAAACTCCATCTATTAAGGGATGCCTTCAAATATGTTCTGCCAGCGGCTCCAAGCAGAGTGCGAACAGGAGCGGAGAAAGCGGACACCCCTGTTGCGTTCCAAATAAGACCGGGAATGAAGCAGACAAGGCGTTATTGGCCCTGACCGGCGCCTGTAGATTTGCATATCCGGCCCATACCCATTTCTGGAAACGTGGACCCAGCCCAAATGCGTTCAAGACCGTGCAGAGAAATTGAGCAGAGACATAGGGCTGTAGGATGAACAGAGCTGAGGATCCTTCCCTGGTTTCAGGAAGACTGTTATTGTGGCAGTGCGCATGGATTCCGTGAGTGTTCCTGTAGTGCTAAAGGAGTTATACAAGTGTGTCAGTACAGGGGAGACAAGTTACATGTACCGCTTATAGAAGGCTGCTGTGTACCCATCTGGGCCCGGTTCTTTATCTAGTCTCCCTATTGCCTCCTTGACCTCCTGGACTGTTATGTCAGCATTCATTTGTGCAGCTACTGAGTCCGAAAGTTGTGTTTGCGCTGGTCGCGCTACATTCGAGGAGCAATCAGCATTGAGGGACCCGTCCGCCCCATACATTTGCGCATAAAAGTGACCAAACTCCTCTACTATGTCCTTTTTTATGATTCTCTGATCCTGGCCTACCACACTGCATACGCTTCTCAAGTGTGTTTGTGTCCTCAGCCTGTTTGCCTATAGCTTCACAGCCTTGTTGCCCCCTGCAGAGTACTTCTGTCTCGTTCGGAGCAGGGCGTGTTCCGCCATGTCCATGTCAAGGGCTTTAAGCTGTTTCCAAACAATAGTCAGCTGTGTTTGCGTTTTGTGAGAGCCTGTCTGTCTATGCGTATCCTCCAGTTCCCTCACCAGCATCGTCAACCAGTCACGCTTTGCCTTGCGCTCCCCACTAAGCCGCACCATTATGGCTTTATAGGTGCCCGCACCACTGCTTTGAGTGCATCCGATAGTGTCACAATTGCTGTGTGTGGTGTGTCATTAAGAGCAAGGTAGTTGGCTATTGCGCTCTCCACCTCCTTGACTGTGGGCTCGTATGCTTACAGTTTGGGGTTGAGGTGCCACATTCTAGAACTTTGATTGCATGTAGGTAAATGTAGTTCTATCTGTATTGGTGCGTGATCTGAGATGGAAGCAACGTCAATGTCCGCGTGTGTCACTACAGAGAGAAGAGATGCTGAGAGAAGGAAATGGTAGATTCTGGCATAAGATTGGTGAGCGGCCGAATAGAAGGAGCAAGCTCGTGTAGAAGAATACAGCGTCCTCCACACGTCAATATGCCGGTATCCGTCAACCAGTTAGCATCCTGGGGTGAGATCGTCCCGGCGGACCTTGATCTTGGGGGTGTCCGGTCCAGAGCATCATCAAGCGGCAGATTAAAATCCCCCCCACCACTATGTGTATGTCAGGTGTGGTGAGTATAGTTGCGATGGCTTAGCGGATTAAGGGCTCCTGGTGATAATTAGACCCATAAATGCAAGCTACTGTGAAAGTTTGGCCGTGTAGAGAGATGCGCACTGATTGCATCTGCCTTCTATTTCTGAGTGTGTTCGGGTAATTTGCCCCTGGAAGTGCGTGGCGATCAAGATGGCAACTCCTGCTTTTTTTCCCTGGCCCTGCAGACCATATTTGCCTGTCAAACCGATTAGATCGCGCTCAAACCCAATCTTGTCTTTAGAGATGCGTCTCCTGCAGGAGATATATGTCAAAGCGTGAGGCCTTGAGTTGTGCCAACCAAGCTATTTTAGCTGGTGAGTTCAAACCACTCACGTTGAGGCTAACTATTCGCACCATCTTTTAAAAGGATTGCCATTAGCTAAAATTGTTCTGTGTAAAACATGCGGTTTCCCCCCTCCCGCACCGCGATGGGGTGTTGAGACAATCTGGCAGTAAAAGGATCATGGCAGTGTTGAACAATTTTACAAACATGAAAAACTGGGGAAACTAAAGCACCAATCATTGCTAAACTAGCTACCATGTAGTAGGGGTACAAGTCATCACTTCCTTGCAGTAGTTTTGGGGTGTCACTGAGGAGTGTCGGAGCCTCCGCCACAACCTGTGCTTCATTATCTTGTTGACGGTGGTCCCGGGGGGTGTTCATCCAGGCACCGTGTCTGGGGATGTGGCCGAGAAGCCCACCGAGTCGCCCTGTGTAGACTTCAACTGAGTTAGAAAGATCGTGTCTTAGCTTTAGATGTGCCTGCTTTAATCAGAATCTCACTCCAGCGACTAGTTTTCCTCACTGAGGTGTTGCAGTATCGCTGTTCCCTCTCTCTGAGGCTTTCGGTGGCCGAAGGTTTGTTCAGCTGTTGTTGGGTTTGAGTCTTGGATTACCGTCATCTGCGGCGAACCCGGACGGAGCCCCTGGGTCTCCATAGGTGGGGAGGATCCCCTTGGTCCAGTTGCCGTCTCTGGGGGTGTAAGCACTATATGGGTTTCTCCTTCCCCAGCAAAGATCAAGCAATAGGTGTCGCCATTTGTAACGCACTCCCTTGTCCCTTAAAACTTTGTGACTGGCTTCATGGTGCATCGTCGCTGCAATGTATTTATAGACATGTCCTGTTAAAGGCGGATCTTGTTCCCTTCGAAGAATATGTACGGTTGATCTCTCATAGCCGCCATTATGTGCTCTTTTTGGTGGTAGTTGTGGAGGCAGGTAAGACTGTCCTGTGGGGAGCCGGGCATCTGCAATGGACGGACAGCCCTGTGCGTCTAGTCCTGCGGGAGGTCCTTTCCTTCGAAGTCTGGAACAATGTGGCGGAACAGGTGTTAGACATATTCTTCCAGGTGACCCGCATCTGCCTGCAACGGAACCCCCTTGATTCGAATATAGTATCTGCGGGACACGTTTTCCAAATCTTCCAGGTGGTAGTTGAGTACTGCGGGGCGGTCTTTGAGTTCCAGGATCTCCCTCCGACCCTCCTCCAGTTCTTCCCCTCTTGCATTCCCGGCCTTCGCCACCTTATCCATAGTTGCTCCAATGCGTTTACGCCTTGAATAGCTTTTTTACCTATTTGGATACTTCAGTCTGCAGCATTGCTAGATCTTCCCGCAACATGCCAAAGAGGGGTTCCATAAAACTACGTGTTATGGGTTCCTCCTCACTCACAATCTGCTTTCCCTGCATATCTGAGGTGGCCGGTTCCGAAAAAGCCAGGTCCGCCTTGTGTCCTGTTTATTTAGAGGAGCTCTTGGTGAGGAGGTCTTTGATGTTGGCTTCCTTTTTTGTCCTGGTAGACGACATGGAGACGACTTCAGTTATGCCTGATGTGTTGCCCTCGTGGTGCAGTAACTTCCCCTTTTTCAGTGGTCAGGCAGGTGTTATCACCGCCTCCCGCTGAACCTGCATCCGCCGTAAGTCCTCCCAGTCTCTCAGCTCGTCCACTCGGCCCGGGTCTGCTGGCATCCAAGAGACAGCGCCGGGAGCGACCTCACCACCAGCCTGGATGTAAACTCAGACATTGCTCTCATGCACTCATTCTTAAGTCGATCTGTTACCTCTCTGTTCCCAGTAGCTGCCTCGGTGTAGTCTTTAAGTCCACCCCCCACTTACTCCAGGTCTCCGGCTCGCCCTCCCTGTCTAGTTAGTATGGCAGCTGATTTACAGGCCCGTAGATGCCCAAGTTGAAGCGATCTTCTACACAGAGGCAGCTATTCTTGCCGCCTTGTCCTCTTGGCCTTCATCCGCTCACCGCCTCTTGATCTCCTTCCTGTTCTGATGGGTGAGCCAGGTGGGGGTGGGAGCTGAGGGGTGGGGATAGGTGTGTGGTCAGTTCGGTGTCTACTCCATGTGCTGTCACACTTGTGACATCAGCGAAGCTGGGGCATCAGCCACTGCCACTCGGCTCTCCTGCTGGCCTTAAACTGGAGTCTCCCCCTTCAAAGTACGGCCTCTTCGCCCTGCTGGGCTTGGTTAATTCTGCTGGGCCGTCATCTTAAGGTCAGGCAGGCTTGGGCGCTTCGTACGGCCTTTTCTCCTGGGATAGCCGGCATCCAAAGGGCTTCAAACACCCCCTGCCCCGCTGCTGTAGGTCTTGGTGGGCCAGCCCGTGGCACCCACTGTGGTCTGAGGGACTTCTCTTCTTACTGCAGTGCAGTGGGATGAGATGGGAGGGGGAGGCAGGAGACAGCAGGGATGGGCAGGTGAACGTCCTCTGCCAGTCTGATTCCCTCACCCCCAGGCCCACCTGCAGCAGGTGCACTTACCAGCGCGGTCGTTCACAAGTTGCGCCTGGCTCCCCCGTGTAGCAGCCGCCCGTTTCTGCCACGATCTGCGTCTCAACGGCACCCTGACGCCATCTTCTGTCTGGGCCGGGCGGGCCAACGAGCCCGCGTCGCCATTCCGAGTCGACTGGCCGTACTTCAGGACTTATGGTGGGATGTCCCCGACTTTCCCTGCCTGGTGCAGTTTCGGCGGAGGAGTGGCTAGCCTCTCAAAGACCGCTGCTCTTGTTTCAGCATGGCGAGGCTCAGCGAATCGGCTATCTCTCGGTCGCCATCTTGGGCCCCCCTCCCCTTTAAAAAAAGATATAAAGGCCTTGGGAGGGGGCGCTTGACCCCCTCCTTCTGAATTATTCTGGGGGATCAGGTCTCTGAAGCCGAAAAAATAACAAAAGAAAAATAACAAAAAGGTCAGGATTGCAAAGAGGCCTTCGGAGGTCACGCCCCCTTTCTCCACCACTTTGCAAGCGTGCCTCATGGTGCACTACTGGTTGGGGGATTACGTCCACTTAACTCCTGAGGAACCTTGGGGGCCAGGAAATCCACCAGGTACCTCCTGTAAGTCCTACACAGCAGGATTCCTGAGAGCTGGTCAGAGACCCAGCTCCCTTTCTCCATCACTCTGCAAAGACGACTACTAGTTAAAAAAACATAGAAATTCACTGAAAAAAACCTAAAGTTAAAGGGACATAGTTAGGAATTAGCATTTTAAAAACTGTAGAAATTTGCTGGAAAAACCAAAGCTTACAGGGACGTTATAGTTAGGAAATGGAATTTTAAAAACCTTAGAAATTCACTGAAAAAAACAAAGGTTACAGAGACGTTCTAGTTAGGCTCAACTGTCACTCATACAAAACCAGAAAAATTCCGTAGTTGTAGTTAGCTGAGCTAACTATAACTTGCGCCCCTGCAATACACTGCTTGTGACCTCACATATTACATCACTCATGAAATGGTAAGTGACATCGCTGATAACATCACTCAGGTCCCAGGGGTATTTTCAAAATATATTTTGCGGGGAGGGGGGACACATGCTACCCTATCCCCATGGCTAAACTTGACTCCAGGGACCGCCACCTCGCCGGGGCAGACGGTTTAAAGAGCCCGGGGTCCCCTGGTGACCACCACGTCCCTGGAGTTTTATTAATAAATTGGAGAGGGACCTCCACATCATCGGGCTACAATTTAAAGGGGGAGGAGGGCCGCGCAACCCCAACTCCATGCCACTTTTGATCCCAGGGGACCACCACCTCCCCGGTGGCTTGGCCCATTTGTAAAAAGGGACGGGCCACGCAGCCCCCCTCCTGGAGCCATTATTGGCCCTGAGGACCGCCACACCCCGGTGCCGGCTCCCTGTGTCCCGAGGTGTCCATCCTCAGGACATGGTAGTTTGCTGTTGCTTGGCAGGAATTTTGACAGCTCCTGCCAAGCGAGAGCAAGCAGTGGCCATTGGGTGACCTGTGTGGGCTCCAGGGCACCCAGCATCAATTGGCCAAGCCTCGGGGATGGAGTTCCTGGGGCCAATATCGGCCTGGATAGGGGTGCCATGTGGCCCTCCTCCCCTTATTTAAAGGACCTTGGTAGAGGTGAATGCTTTGTTGATGTATCAGAGCTCAATCTGTACTGAGTTTGAAGAGTGGATTCTTTCTTGGCCTTGCTTGGTAAGAGCAGAGACCATGGTTTTCCCTTTGAATTTCTACGAGAATGCAAATGTGCAAAATCACATGGAAGACTCGCACATTTGGCCCGACCTGTTCACCATAGTATTTTGCAAAGGTCTTCTCCCTTTTGCATTGATGATAGACAGCTTACCAAAAGGTCCGAAGCGCATTTCCGGCAGATTTTAATGACACGTTCTTGATGCTAAAGAATATGAGGACATCTCCCCCAAACAAAGAAGCACTTGCTTTATAAAGGTAAAAGGAAGATCCTTTATTTGCTGTTGGTTCACCTCTTTATAGTCTTGTTGCTTCTCTATAAGCTTCAAACTCTGTCAATCATGCCTTGGCTGAACCAGTAGCGCATTCATCTCTCAACTTTATGCAGTTGGATTTTTGGATGTATCTTTACCCTCCAGCGTTGCTTGCATTTAACTATAGGAGGGAGTGTTTTACAACTTTATCACTCTTTATTTGAAATAGAAACAAAAACAATATTGTATTGATGGCAAGGGAGCCTTCAATATAGTGCACCTTTTGTTTCTTGTTAGAGTTTAATGTGCTTACGATGTATGCACTAGCACATATACCAGACCTGCTGACTTTGCCCAAGCTTGCTGCATTTTGTTTTGTTTTCACATGGAACCAGAATTAGTTCATTGTACCAGAACCTCAGGAAACTTTGCTTGATCCCACTGAAACCGAAATCCCTGACCCCACAGGGTCTTTTATGGGAAAATCTTTAAACACTTAAGTCCTGTGACATAGAGGATTTGACTCCTGAGAACGTGATAGTAAAATAAACAATAAGATGCCACAGAAAGCAGAAAAACTAGAGGACCAATTGGAAGGAGACTAAGAGGCATGCTTAGTGGTGATTGATCTATTTAATTTGCATAATAAGTTCCTATTATTTGGTACCAAGTGCACTCATGGCATGTAAATTAAATGCTACCTATGGATGGGATCCCTTATTGTGACTTCCACTCCAGTGTTACCGTAAAGCATGTCTACAGGCCTACCATTGTGGGATGTCATCAAGAGGAGAAACACCCAGCAAGATGCCACAAAAGAAAAGGAGCTTGGCAACGGGAAAGAGAGAATCAACGGTCCCTGGGCCATTTGAGGTAAAGGAGCACCTGCGCAGACCTATGTCCAGAGCAAGAAAATTCCAATGCCGGTCTGCGGGACCAAGAGTCAACAACAAAGAGCTTGTGAAAAAGCTTCCTCACTTTGATGTGTGTCACCGGTGCCATCTTCCTTTAACGCTCCCCGAGTGACTGGCCAAGACTGGTGATGAGTACTTATACAGTACCACGCATACTACGAGTAAATATACAGGCTGAGAGTGTAGAAAGAGAAAGGTATAGCATATGCTCTAGAGAAAAGCCACTAGTTCTAACCCTAAAGGAAAAAAGGGAGAATGAATAGCTGAAATAGAGAGAAATAGTACAACATGAAAAAGAGATATGTCTAAAATCAAATCACTTACTTCTATTCTAGAAAGAAGATTGGCCTCAAAGCAATGGGGACCAGGCATCCACTGTGATCATGGGGTTGGGGATCCTGTTAAAAGAAGCAGGAAACGGTATGAAATGTTTCATATTGAAGTTGAAAAGCCATGGGGGCATATTCTCAAGGACTTATTGCCGAGTTAGCGGCACTTCATCGCAGCCAAAGTGGCGATAGATTTATCGCCCTATTCACAAGCTGGTGCTAACAGTTGATATCGCCAGTTTTCCTGCGATAGCGGCTGCAAGAAACCGCCACGGATGACACCGGCAACTAACGCTAATGAGATGCAGAACAGGCATTACTGTGCAAAAAGCTGCGACAACACCACTTCACAACATTCTCAATGACCAGCCAGATCGGCGATAAGATCACAAAACATGCGATAAGGCGCGTTAGCAGCCGGGAATTAACACCTGAAAGAAAGGGAGAGAGACAGGGAGAGAGAGAGAGAGAGAGTGAAAGGAATAGAGGGAGAGAGAGAGAGAAAGAGAGAGAAAGAGAGAAAGAGAGTGAAAGAGAGGGAGAGAGAGAGAGGCAGTGAAAGAAAGAGAGGGAGAGGGAGAGAGAGTGCCGACACTGCAAACACAGCCCGACATTATTTAATGTCTACATGTCCCCGCTGGAGGAGGTGGTCATCCCATTCGGAGTAAAAATCATCAGCTACGCAGATGACACGCAATTAGTGGTGTCTCTGTCACATCCCAACCAGGAACCATCTAACCTCCATAGCTGTCTTTCAGAAATTCAGGGATGGATGAACTGTTCGTCGTTGAAACTCAAGAGATCAAAGACAGATATCCTAATCCTTGGCCAAAAGGGGACCTCCCTTCCCCCTAACATCTGGCACCCCTGTCTGGGTGAACCTCCAGTCCCCAAAGCTGAGATCAAAAGCCTGGGAATCTGGATAGAAAAAGATCTGTCCTTTAAGACCCAGGCCAAAAAAATCACTGGGATTTGCTTCGGGCTGCTTAAATCTATCAGGAAAATTTTGCCCCTGCTCCCTCCCGTCTCCCAGAAATTGCTCATCCATGGCCTCATCCTCTCAAGGCTGGACTATAGCAATGCCATATATCTGGGGGCCCCCGAAGCAACCTTCAATAAATTGCAAAGGATCCAGAACGCCGCGGCAAGGATCCTCACCAACACTCCGGCCAGATCATCAGCCAGACCAGCTCTGAAGTATCTCCACTGGCTCCCAGTGAGAGAGCGAGTCAAATTCAAGGCTCTCTGCCTGACTCATAAACTCCTGCAGGATAAAGGTCCCCCCATCCTCAAGAAATTCATCAGGCCCTACAAAGCCGCAAGATCCCTTCGCTCTGACCACAAACACCTTATCACTACCTTCAGAGTGAAGAGGGCACGCACTGGCGGACGGCGTTTTTCGGTGAACGTGGCCCGCCTGTGGAATGCCCTCCCCCCCAATCTTAGGATGGAACCAGATTACCTCCGGTTCAGAAAATCTCTGAAAACTCTCCTTTTCCCCTGATCTCCTCCCAATGTCATCCTCTTGAGTGTCTTGATCTTAGCGCTGGGATGCTTACGGGTTACTACGCGCTTTGCAAAACCTTAAATAAATAAATAAACATGCCAGTATACACTGCAGTCCACCAGGTCCCTTATCTGAAACAGAGTCCAGAGGTATGAATCGCAAAGTTTATATAATTGCACACGCCATCATCGCTTGCCCGCCCCTGCGCACACAGGCTGCTGCACCCCTGCCCCTCCCGCCACCCAGCGGTGATTGCCCGCCCCTGCGCACCCAGGCCTCACTGCTCACCTTCCGCCACCGGCGTGTCTCCAAGAGGGCCCGCGACCTCGGCAGCCTCCACGTCATGCAGCCCCGCACCATGGGCCACCAGTCCACACACGTGATTCTGGGTCTTGATTTCGCAATGGCAGAGATCATATCAGTGCACATGGCATCATCGCATGCTGCACATCAGCTCAGCACTTAAGGTGCCCCTACCTCAGTGCACCGAAAGTCACCGTCCTGTGGTGGTAGGCCCGTACCGGCTGCAGTGTATCCGGTGCCACCAACTCTGTGCAACACAAGTAATGGACACTTTATGATTGAGTATTGTGGTGCGGACGCCATCATGTCACCTCCAGCAGTGGGGAATGTGATGTGGTAGGGCCCTAGGCCCTCATGCATAAACAATAACCACACTGATACACCCAGATACACAGTGGAAATGGCCTCGAGCACGTGCGCCCGGCCCTTTTTATTGGCAGGGTCACATGTCCTGTGATGCCTGTGCTGGATGGGTGTGGTGTGAGTGTAAACTAGCCCTCAGGGAGTGGCTGTGGCATGCTGACAACAAGACCTGTGATCAGCAGATCACTACAGGGAAGACCTTAATTAATTATTTTTTTGCATGATTAATTAAAATCTTACAATTCAAGAATCACCAATACTCAATCACTAAAACATATATATACAAGAGAGTTCATAAAATACATTAAATACGCAAGTTAAATTAATCATTATTACAATTCATTGTTATTATTATTAAATAACTATTATTTACAGCTATAAGTTCTTTACTTTTGTGCAGAATCTCATATGGAAATGTTGCTCTAACTGTCGGCAGCTTCCAATGCTAATATGCTTAAATCATTTACTTCCAACTTCTTTCTTACAAGTGTCATAAATTTGGTAAATTTCGCAATCATTAGTCTATCATTAGTATATGCATTGGGTTAAAACAATCTAACAGAGCTTGTCTACATGATCGTATCCCTCTTTCATTAAAACAGCTAAGGTCTTTGCCTCAATTCTTCTAAAAGAAATCACAGAATGGGCAGTGGAAAAGCATTTCATTCCCCCGGACCAATCAGGTTTTATACAAGGACAAGGCACAACAACAAATATATTAATACTTGGAATGTTAACGGAAAAATTCAAAATGGAAAAACAGCCGCTATATCTATGTTTCGTTGATTTTAAATCAGCATTTGACTGTGTAGATAGACAAATTTTATGGAGGAAGTTGGTAAATTGCGGTATTAATGCTGGCCTTTTAAAAGCAATTCAATTATTATATACTAAGACTTGGACAAGGGTTCGATTAGGTGATGGTTCACGGTTATCAAGAAGAATAGAGACATCTCAAGGTCTAAAGCAAGGATGCGTATTAGCGCCGCACTTATTTAATCTATTTTTAGCGGACCTTACGGGAGAACTGGACAACGAGTTAGCTCACTCACCAAAATTGGCTAACAAACAAATTTCACATTTTTTGTTTGCTGACGATGTGATTTTACTCAGCCAAACAAAGATAGGACTGCAGCGACTTATAAATCAAATATCAATGTATTCTACTAGGAATAAGATGGTAATAAATGAAACAAAAACAAAAATAATGGTAGTCTGGAATAGGGTATCGAGCCGCAGCAAACAAAATTGGTATTTACAAAGTCGGCACCTTGAACAAGTAAAATACTAATCGCAAATTGAGAATAATTTCAAGGGTGCAGGGGTGTCCAAAGGACACCCTGTTACACCGCTGAAATAAGCATGGGTGCACATGTGGTGCACATACATGCCCAAAGGGCATGTATGTGCATCACATGGCACTTTGAAAAATGCGAAAATTGGCATTTTTCAAGAAATTCGCAAATTACCACCAACTTGAAGTTGGTGGTAATTTGCGATTCCTTAGGGACAATTAGCAATTTTTTTTGCATCATACATTGCATTTAAGGAATCGCAAATTTTGCGATTCCTTAAATACAATCGCAAAATAAGAAATCGCAAATTTTGTGATTCCTTATTTTGCACCACATTTTGCTTAATACATTCCATTTAGCAAATTCGCATTCGCAAAGGCTGAAATTCTGCGAATTTCGGCCTTTGCGAATGCGAATTTGCTTGATACATATGGCCCCAACTTGTTTAATTTGGAGGCTGGTCTTTGGGATCCATGGAATATTATATATTTCAGTACCTACGTGAAGAAGAAAATCTGATACGTCTTAATTGTCATTCAAGTATAAATCAAGGTTGCTCCTTATAATTGAAGAGATTAACAGCCAGATTCATCATCGGCATGTTTTGCGAGTCTGTAATAGCGAATAACAAGGAATCGCTATTACAGACTCGCAAAACGGGATTCATGTAGGAATTGCAATATTTATTGCGATTCCTACAGCTTCCTTATTTGCAAATAGCTAATTGCAAACCGCAAATTAGGAATAACTCCCCATTCATTCGAATGGTAAGACATATCAATATGCGAATCGATAATAGCGATTCGCATTTTGATTTTGCGATTTCAAGGGTGCAGGGGTGTCCAATGGACACCCCATTGCACCCCTGAAATGACATTGGATGCTGGTGTTACGCACACACATGTCCTTGGGACATGTGTGTGTGTAACATACAACTTAGAAAAATGCACTTAAGTGCATTTTTCTAAGTTTCCACTATTTACTACGAGGTTTGACTTCGCGGTAAATAGCGGCCCAAATTTGCGAATTCGCAATTTTTAAATGTTTCATGAATTGCATTTAAGGAATCTCAAATAGAAATTCCTTAAATGCAATTCCTCGCAAAATGTGAATTCTATAATTGCGATGTTTGCGTTTGGGATGATGAATCCCAAATGCAAAAATTGCGCTCACAAAAGGCCAGATTCTCAGAATCTGGCGCTTTGCGAGCCGATTTCACTTTGATGAATCTAGCTGTAAATCCCCACTAGAATGGGCCAGCATCGAGTTTTGAATGGTAATGCAGTATATTAAGTAGTGTGCGATAACCCAAGTATAAAGCCTTAGAGTATCTCTGAGGACTGTGGAAAAAAATCACTCTGTAAACATATGAACTTTATCCCACATGTTTGTAAAGTATTCAGGTACATAAATGGGTATGTTTAGTCAGACAGAAATCTGCCTGTACAAAGCTGCTTTCATTTCAAGTGAAAAAAAAGTGTTCAGGAACAGAGATGCGTAGATTAAGCACTGTCTGTGGAAAGTAATTTCAAGTTTGAAGTGGTGTGAACATTGACTACTGACTGTCATTAATTATAAACAGTGCTGGTTGAAATACTAATACAAATACACACACACACACACACTCTCACACCCCAGCCCTAAAGTATCTCTGAGGACTGTGGAAAAAATTCCCTTAAGTATACGAATACCTCAAACATACATGCACAGACAAATATAGCTATTACACCCTGTCCTCGTCCCATTCATGACAAGTGGAGATAATCATCTCCCGACAGAAAAAAGAACAGAGGAATGCTGGGACCCTAAACCCAACCCCTCCCACTGGGAGTACATAAGCAGTACTGGCAAATATATGTTCTAGCCAATACTTACAATTAAAACTGCTCAACCCTAAAAGCAGTCCATTCTTTCCTCACCCACTCCCTCCAAGCTCCTCATCACGTGATCACACGCAGTCGGCGTCATCGCAGAGGTCAAAGCAAGAGCAGTGACTCACAAAAGTAAATAAGAGATATCTCTTTCAGGACCAAGTATTTGAAGAGGTGATACATTCACAAAAGAAAACATAGGAGTTCTTTATAATGAAATCAACCTTGATTGGTTGCTTCTTGATAAAACAGTCGAACATTTTTTGACTTTTCATAGTTGGCTGTCATTTCAGGTGAGCTTTTATTGTGGTTTTATATAGCTTGAATCTGGCCTGAGAGCAGAAGAGCGCTTCACAAGAAAACGAGCGTGTTCCATTTTTCTCTATTTTTTTTCTGGGTGGGGAGCGGGAAGATCCGTCTTTTGTTTTTTACTCAGAATCACAGGATGTTGATCCAAGGCTGGGATTGGAGGAGCGTTCTTCAGCTCCCAGGTCTACAGCTCTAGCCACGAAGTCTCAAACAAAGTAATGAAGACTGTGAAAAGGCTAACAAGCTCTTAAACTACTGTAAAACTGAAACAAAGTATACACTTCGAAATGTAAACAAATACAATATTTTGAGAGCATTCCCATCAAAATGTGAAAAATTCCTGGATGAGTCAAGTCTGGTAAGTGTGTCACTGGAGTACTTTGGCCTAATTAGTTTATAATAGCTCCTTTAAGTTTGGCGGGTTATGACACCTTTGGATGCTGACTAACTCTTTCCTTCACATGAAAAGGTAATCCTTCAATGAAGAAATGTAGAGATTATGTAATCTCTCTGTCTTTACACATTGTTGCTTTCACGGACAATTTAACAGATATAGCAGTGTCATTTCCAGTCTTCCTTGTTAGTGGCTCCACCCTCCAAGACAAGCAAAATATAAATACATTTCTGACCACCCTCGAGTGTGCTACCCTAAACTAGTCTTTATTTCTCCTTGTCTTTTTTGTAAAAAAATATGTCCTGTATTCTCATCTAGTTGCTATAAAAATAGTTCCTTTGAAAATGTGAAACTTAATATATCACCTTAGCACACCGCTTTAGCTAGTATGTTTGCAGTGCGGCGCCCTCGTTAGCCTTTGTGCTGTGCAAGGCCAGGTCTGACAAAGACTCCCAGAGCAGAGCCTCCAAGTTTTTACTTTGTTCATGTTTACCATTTCCATGGTTAATGTGTATTCATGTGTGCCATTTTCATGTCTTATGTGTGGCAATCATTGCTGCCATCTGCACACCTGCACATTACCTCAGTTGCTCCCCCCAATTGTCTCTAACTACATCAGCTCTACCTTGATGTCTACTTGTTCAAGTTACTACTGGGTTTACGTTGTACGTCCTCCAAATAGTTTGAAGAACCCTTAACCCTCAACTCCGAAACACATTTTGTATGTGTAATGCAGGTGCCCCCGCGGCTTTCACACTTTTGAGCAAGCTGCGCCAGGACCTCCTCTCGCCAACGGTGCCTTCTCCAACCTTCTCTTAAAAAGGGTGGTATGTATTTGTTGGTGCCGAGTCCAGTCCTTGCCTCTCTGTCAGATGCATTCTTCTACAAGATAAAAGCCCACAATTTGACCCTCAGTGGTAAAGTCCCACCCTTATTTTATCTTAATTTATTTTTCTTATATTTTTTGTTTGGCCTCTGACTTCAAGTGCACTCCTCCTTGCCTGCCAGTACCGATATTCAAAATCAAGGAAAATAGGTGGCTTTGGGGTATATAGCAACATAAATCTAATTGATGATCCAGTGGTTTCAAAGCCTGGATGTACTTTTATGGATCAGATGAAATGTAAATGCACCTTTCTAGTCTGTCTGGTGTATCAGAGATGTCCACAGATCAGTTGGCTGTTTGCAACACGAAAGACCGGTGAAGCACTGCCGACACTACCAGCCGTTCGCAGACCACCGCAACGGCATTAGTGGGAAAGCAGCTGTTGAAGGGCATACAGACAAGTTCACAGCCATCTGAATTATGAGTTGGCTTTCCGTCGAAGCGACCGTGGCAGGAAGACCGCCTGCTTTGAGTCGGCGGTAACGAAATGTTCGCCATACTGAAAATACCTCAAATCACAAGAAAATTTAACTAACTCAACAACTTCCTCAATGGAGGATTGCAATAAAGTGGCCGATTACTTTGCAGAAAAAGTGGCGAAAATATATGACACTTTTCCAGTAGAAGCACGTCAGGGCAAGAACTAAGATTGTAGGCCAGATACAACATTCGAGGGAGAGACCCTTGATGAATTTAAGGTACAGGAGTTAGAAGAGTTGAAGATCACAGCAAGCGGAATTAAATCCGGATCCCCTTTAGAGCCAGCTCGCCCAGAGATCCTAATGCAGGGAAGAAACTTCATTATGCCATATATCTCTGAGCTAATAGCACGCTCCTTTCAGCTGGGAGAAGTTCCCCTGAAATGGAAGCAAGCGATAGTACGTCCACTAAAAAAAAAGGCGTCAATATATCACGCGATGTTAGAAAATGTACGCCCCATCTCGCGACTACCTTTCTTTGTGAAAATTGCAGAGAAAGTAACGAATAAGCAGCTAACTAACCATATCAACAAGAATGATCTACTGCACCCCTCACAATCGTGTTTCAGAGCTGCACACTCTACGGAGTCAGCACTGCTCTTGGCCACTGAAACAATGAGACAGTATGCAGATGAAGGTCTAGATCTCAGTGCAGCCTTTGACACCGTCTCCCATGGCCTTCTCCTCAAAAGATTAGAGACGTGCAGCGTTGGGGGCGCTGCGTTGGAGGACATCTTTTCTCTCCTCGCAGCGTTTTCAAGTCACACAATAGACACACACATCTAAGAGTTTCCCCTTGTCTCAGGGAGTCCCACAGGGATCAATTCTGAGCCCCACGCTATTTAACCTGTACGTGGGACCACTTTCAGAGCTAGTGGAAGGCCATAACATTACCATCATGCCATATGCTTACGAGACTCAGCTGATTGTGATGTTGTCTCAAAACCCCGAACAGACAGCACACCAATTCCCAAGGTGTCTGGAGGATGTAGCAGCATGGATGTCCAACCATTGCTTGAAGCTCGATGGAAACAAAACAGAGGTGCTGATCCTGGGTAAGGCCCCAACTATTTGGTCATCTGCTTGGCGACCTGAGACGTTGGGCCAACTACTAACCCAGAAAACAGAAGTAAAAAACCTCAGAGTGTGGTTCGAATCCAAACTGACATTTGACAGCCAAATACGGAAAGTGCCGGGGAAATGATTCGGAACCCTTAAAGTCCTGAGAAAATTCTTTGACCTACTCCCGTCTAGCTCAAGGAAAACAATAATACATGCCTCCCAAATGGACTATGGCAACGTTCTATGTCTGGGTGCATCAAAAAAAGGGCTGACCAAACTTCAGTCTGTACAAAACGCGGCAGCTCGCCTCGTGTTGAACCTCCTAAAAAGAACATCCACAACGAAGGCGCTGGTAGGATTGCCTTGGCTGCCTGTGGAGAATAGAATAATGTTTAAGGCAAGCCAGCGATATATAAAACCTTTCAAATAAATAAAATGTGCTATTGTCACTGAATCCACGATATCTGCAACCATTGATACACCCTACACACCGAGCCGGAACCTAAGATCCAAAGGCATGGCATTGGTGACGGTGCCGAGAATACAGAAAGCGAGAATGGATGCACGCTCCTTTAGAAATCTTGCAGCCAAGACATGGAACACACTGCCTGTGGACAGAAGAGCAGAATCTTGTGAAACCTCCTTTCGCAAAAATCTCATGACATGGCCGTCCCCAACAGCCGACCAGATTAGACCTACCAGAACCAATGTCAAAGATCATTAGCTTCTCGCTGAGAGTTTCTCTGCTGCCTCACTGAGAGTCGGTTACTAGCGTGGGGACACACCAGTGGTGTAACCAGGCGCTTTACAAATGGATAAATAAATCAATAAATTGGGGCACAAACTCACCCATTTCCTTTTCTTTCCTTCAGTCTCCCACATGGATCCCTTCCTACAGATCCCACCTTCACAGCAGCATCTAGACCCCGAGAAAAATGAACTTGTAGGCACCGAAATCCAGGTATGCCCGTTTTGCAGTATTTACCCATTGACTGGATTGAGCACATATGGTCCGGACTCCAGCGATGGGAAAGTAGTAGTAGTAGGTATTTTTTCATGTGTCATGCATATGTGTAAATGTAACACTTGTGTAGTCAAAATATAAACACATGCATCAACACATATGAAAAAAAACTTCTTGCTGCCAAACTCTTAATCAGCCCCTAATCCCATTCAGCAGGAGAGTGGTATGAATGTAGTATGTTACCAGTGGCACATTTTGGAACACACTGTTGCAAATATATTTTTAGATCCAGGCTTAGTAGGGCACCGTCATTAATAGACAGCACATTGTATATTGAGGTGGAGACCTCGTTGCACAATAAATATGCAAGTCACTATTATCCATTGCACCAGTCAGCATTCAAATCAGTTACAGTCCAGTTACACTTACAAAGGTATCTGAAGTGATTGCATTAACCAACCGAACTTTCCAACCAGAATGATGTATTCCCCACATATCAGTTTAACATGCATTAATTTTTCATTCACTTTGTGTGCATTATATTTTATATACAGTTGCCTGTAAATGAAGGCCAACTACATATTTACAAGATAATCTGCTCTTTTTTTGAGTTTGAAAAGCTTCATTGAACATTGGTATAACACCATCATTTTTATGAGTCAGATACTTTTCCTATTCAAATATTATTGCTAGTAATTCGGTTGGAATACTTTGAAATATGCAATTTAAAAAGCACTTCAAGATCCATAGGTATCAAACTTCAGTGTAAAATTTAACAGTGAACATACAATATATTTAAGCTAAGAGCAATTACAGAAGAATGTTCAAGGTGGGGAGAGAGCGGGAACAAGGGAAAGAAAGAAAATAATGCGTATTCACACTACATGAATAATAGAATTGATACGTTCAAGATAGTGAATAATTGGTGCAGAAAAGTGACAAATCGACTGTAGCTATTGTATAGGCCTGTGAAAATTGGCATATTTCAAATGGAAAACTTATTTTTAAAAGACAGAAAAAGGAAAACATCTCATGGAGGTTTATCCATTTCATCGCTAGAGATATCTGTATCATTTGCCAATGAACTAAAGTTGTTGATTAACATTGAAAAAGAAGTCAAAAATTCTCTGTTTAAATAGCATGTGGTAAAGGTGCTACATAAACCCTATCCAATCTATGATTAAAACATAAAGCATATCACAAAAAAGTTAATATTAACATTACCAGTATTCTTGCAGTTTGAGTTATCTGTTGAAAGGCCACCCCTATGAACAAATCAACCACTTTATTATCCTGAGGGTGGTTGATCCAGTCCCAAATAGGCTCCCTAAAATATTTAGGAAGTTATATGGAACGTTCCCATGAAAAATTACATTAATCTAATTTCATACCTTAACCCAGAAATGATGTATATGAGAGCAGACAAATAAAAAATGCATTAAATCACTTACCATTAAACTACATGACCAGAAATAATATGTATAAAATACAGGCTTTTAGTAGCATTTTCTGCATGGGATGATTTTTGTATCTTTTTGCAAAAATGTATGGGCCAACAAACATTCAGGTCCCTCAGTTTTGTTTATTTTTCAATTTCAATCTAGTTTCATTAGAATTGTATGAATTGAATTATAAATTGATGAGTTTTTTCAATGGGAAATTAGCAGTTGGAGTAATGTTGTGTCTTTTTTGCTGACCTTATTTGTATCTGAAATGGCTGAGAGAGTCGTCATGGCACTAGTTAATAAGGTATTTTTATTCCATATGATTTTGGTAAACTCAACATTTTTTGAACATCTAGAAAGTCAATATACTACAACTTGTCAACATCTGATGAACCCACATGAAGCCCTTACCCTTCCATGAGTTCTACTAAATTGACAGTGGCAGTTCGCAGTGGGAGTGCTGCTGGGCGGTGGGGCGAGGATGGGGCAGGTTGGGGGTGGGGGTTAGTGGCGTCATAAAACCTAGCAGGGATTGCCCTGATTGTAGTGCGCACTGTTCCTAATGTGCAGTAATGCTCAACATTATTCCATTTTTAACGCGCTAAAAAAACATAAAACAATGTTTGATCAAAAGTCTTGTATTCTTCAGATTGTTGAACTAAGACTGAAAATGCATTTCTAGTGAATAACACAAATTTTTGATTATAACAGAATACCGATATATGTTTGAATTAACTAATGCATTTTCCTTGATCAACGAAAGCGAAAAAATCCAATAAATCAATGTTTCTTGCTTATATCTAAATGTTGATTGTCACCAGACGTTTTCCATATCCATAAAGTCAAATATTTAAATTTGCCCAATGCATTTCGGAACAAACTGGTTCCTTCCTCAGGGGCAGAGTTCTAAAAACAAAACAATCCATCATGCATATTATACATATATTTCACTACTTGATAAGAAACCAAATTAACTGTTGTGAAGGAGGTGCCATTGTGTAGTAAACATATGGTTACTTTAAAGTTAATATATAGGTCATGCGATAATGGAAAGAGCAATGATCACAGTATTAAGGTTAGTTATCTCCTATGTGCCACCATTAGAGACTTAATAAGAAACATAAAGGAAATACTATAGTCATTGTGTCAAAGGAAAAAATGATAGGCTAAAGGAATGATAATTGGAAAAAGTAAGAAAAGTTGAGAACTGTATACCGTGAAACTATCATTACAAAGGTACATGTGCTCAGGTTGTAATGCAAGGTGTACCTAGTCTAAGCGTCTTGACGATCTCAAAGCGATATCTGGTGTGCAGATCCCGATGAAAATGAATTAATCCTGCAACAATAGTCACAATTAACTTGTTGCCAACTGTTTGTAGTGTTAAAAAGTGTATAACATTAATCCATCAGACTTACACTCAACAAATACTGAAACTGCAAAACCACGGTATTCAATCCTGTAGTCTCCAATATAACCAATATGTCCCACAGCGTCACCTACTCTGAACAGACAACAGAAATACACCCAGCTTAATGTAAATGTGTCTCCTTAATCAACAAATGCCCGTATCCACATGTAAAAGTAAACACTCACCTAAGAAGGTGTTTATGTATGGCGTTCACTGTGAACCCTTGGTCATACTTGAAACGTCCCCAACCGATCTGTGTAGTTTTTCATCTATCAAATCTCCAATTAACAGTATACAAGTCCACTGGTGAGACGGACATAATCTTGACCTATAATCACGATAAACACTGTAAAGCAAGGGCCATTTTTCTCGGGTAATCCGTGCAAAAGCCGTCCGATAGTCAATCCATCCTGTTGCTAACATCTGCCATTACGGAGAAGTAAACGCCATTCTCACAACCGAGGACGCATTAAACTAATGCGTACTCAATCACGTGCCCTGGGGGTTCTGGGAAACGTAGTCTAAGAAGGATGAAATGTTTGCCTAATATCCCTTTAGCCTTGCCTCAAGTGTAATAAAGTTGTGTGTCCTGAAAGACCAACGTAATGCCTTAACGCTAATGTGCACTACACACATCTCTACCACCAGCACATCTACCATGAATGTATCTCACATCATTGGCGATTAGTGAACAATTGCTGAGGTATATTAACAACATATTGTGTATGGGAATGTAAAGAATAAAAAGTTCCAAAATCTTTCAATCTTACTGAAAATGAGAAACGGATTATTCGGTTGATTGCAAATAACACAAAACTGACTTTGTAACCAGCAGATAAGGGGGGAGCATGGGTGGTTATGGACACTGCTTATTACGAGAAAAAGGTTGATGAACATGTTGAATCATGTAGCAGACCCCAATATTCAACTTCAATCTATTCTACAATCCATTCTGGATTCAGCGGAACATTTGGGTTGCGTAAATTCCTCTTTGAAATCTTATTTAAGTGTCATCAATCCACGTAGACCCAACATCTACATGACACCTAAGATTCACAGACAATATCCCAACAGGTATTATTGTAGAGACAATTAAGTATGTATGCTAAAAGCATTACTAATGTAGAAATAAGGAGACTGAAGTCATTTTTAGTTTATGTGCATTTGCATCATATAATAAAACAAATCTAGGGTATACAGTTATAGCAGCACTGTATAAAATGAATAAAAAAACAACAACCCGAATTCCACTTGGTGCTCGGTATGTGCAAGTGACATAGGTGGCGACACAAGTGACAATTTTGGGCAGCGTGGACGGCGCGAGAAGTGGAAATGCGTACAATATATACAGTGAGTTCAGATAAACAATGTGACTCAAGGGTGATTCAAAAAGTAAAATTTTTATGGATTGCACTTCAATTGAGCAACTGTAGGAGATGTGCCATGTATTGCACTGTGTTGTCGAGGACGTTTTGATCCTCGTGATTCGGGATTGTCTTCAGGATGGGGTTGTGTAGTTTGGTAGGTGCTGGCGGCTGGACGATTGGGACAGCTATCAAGCGGAGGGTACAGGAGTAAATCGACCAGGTTGTGTTCCAAGGAGGATCTGTGAGATGCATGCGTCTCTGATGGAAAAATTACTTCATGATTAGACGTCTGGGCAACCACGAAGTTCGGCGTCAGGTGCGGCGATAGGTAGTCTGAATGAATCTGCGGTTGCTCGTCAGGCGATCGACTCCGGGGGCCGTGTAACATGCAACGTCGTCGATCACACAGCGCAATACATGGCGCAGCTCCTACAGTGGCTCAATTGAATTGCAATCCATAAAAATCGTACTCTTTGAATCACGTCCACGCTGTCCACAATTGTCACTTGCGCCACCACCTATGTCACTTGCACATACCGAGCACAAAGTGCAATTCGGGTTGTTGTTTTTTGATTCATTTTATACGGTGCTGCTATAATTGTATTCCCTAGATTTGTTTTATTATATGATGCAAATGCACATAAACTAAAAATGACTTCAGTCTCCTTATTTCTGCACTAGTAATGCTTTTAGCATACATGCTTAATTGTCTCTACAATAATACCTGTTGGGATATTGTTTGTTTATTCTACCCTTCCACCCAGATCCCAGTGTGGTTTATGGGTCACACTCCTGTAGTATCTTACTACCTAAGATTCACAAGCACCCTACGGATCCGTCATTGCGTCCTATTGTTTCAGCATGTAACTCTATTTTTGATCCACTGGGTAGATATTTGGATATTTTTTACAAAAGTTTGTTCTAAGTTGGTGTACTTATGTGAAGGACACTACTGATTTTCTAACTGAACTCCAAGTGATGGAGCCCTTTTTTCAAGATCATTGGTTATTGTGCACCATCGACGTTACTGCACTTTATACTTCCATAGCACATTCAGAGGGTATAGAAGCCATAGAATGGGCATTATTGAAAATGGAACTACCAGAGCAACAAAGCATTTTCCTTTTGAAACTACTGTTCTTTTGTCTTCACAACAGTTACTTTCAATGGAAAGGGGAATTTTATGGACAATTGACAGGAACGTCAATGGGATTTTCGGGCGCACCAGCATATGCAAATATCTATATGTCGAAATTTAAGTATGATTACATTTTAACCAATGATGAGTGGGTCAATGGCATAGCACAATATTGTCGGTATATCGACGATATATTTCTTTTTTTGACAAAACCACGTCATGTTCTGGAAAGTTTGATCGTGGAACTGAACACCAGGAATCCAAGAATACAATTCACACACAACATTAGTTTGCATCAAGTGAATTATTTGATGTCCTAATAAGAAAAGAGCAGGCGGTACTGAGGACAGAAATCTATTCGAAGCCAACAGACAGAAATAACACTCTATTGTATACAATTTTCCATGCCAGGAGTCTCATCAAGAATCTCCTGTATTCGCAATTCCTACGTATCAAAAGGATATGTTCAGAGCCCTTAACAGCTTCCACTGGAATTGAAGCTTTCAAAGTACGATTTGAACAAAGAGGGTACCCTCCTGATATATTACAAAAAAGTATATCAAAGATAATCACTAAAGATCGTGCATCTTTATTTGTCAAAACTCCAAGAGCTACAAGCAAGACACCGACTTTTGTATCCTAGTATTCCATCCACTCGATGCAAATTAAAAAGATTATCAACAATAGATGGGATTTGTTGGAAAATTAACCTGAGTTTCATGGTATATTCCAAGAAAAACCAACATTTGCATATACGCGATCTAAGAACCTCCAAGACCTGATGCGCCAAGTAATGTCGAAACAGACCTATAAAGGGAAAACCAAGTGCCATAACTGTATACATTGTAATAACATTAGCCGAATCGGCTAATTTTTCAACAGATTGTATTTGGACTTGAGATTCTTCTCTAGGATGTTCTAATGATTTAAATGTTGTGTTAGATGCCACCGAATGGTATTCGGTCTAGGTGTGTTTTTTATTTTGTTTTGTCTATGGTACGCAGGCGCAATGCTGCCATTTGCATGTGATTCGCCTACAGGGGTAGAAAAAGCAGGGGCTAATTTTTCGAACGCGTCGAGAACGACACTGAGGTAGACAAGACATTATCAGATTTGTGACAACAGCCGCATTGTCAGATCCAAAGTCGACTGTCAATATAATCAGCATACATCTTCGAGATTGCAGAGTACATTCTGGCGACACTCAACTATTATCAACTCAATTGAGAGTGGCCCCTGAGGAAGGTACCGACTGGGTACCGAAATGTATCGGGCACACAATTAAGATGTGTAAAGAGTTAACATTTCATCCAAAATATATGAAAAATTATGAGAATATATTCACTGTACATATAATGTTCAAATAATGAATTGTGATTGATTTATGACATGTGATGTAAAACATGAACTTTGATGAAGATAACGCAAGATTAAAATGAATGAAAAGTGATTGTTTATTAATTTATCCAACTTGAAAATTTGAGTAGGTGTGACATAACTCAGATTGCAACACAGGTAACATCATATATTGTTTGAAATGCCCATGTGGCAAAGCCTACATAGGCAAAACTGAACGCAAGTTTAAACTACGACTCACTGAACATAAAAGCACAATACGAACAGGTAACAAAACGTTGAGTGTAGCCTAACACTGGATAGAAGCACAGCACAATATTTAGCGCGGGGACACGCCGGTGTGCGTAATGCCATGCGCTTTATAAAATTCCAAAATAAATAAATATTTCCCAGTTACGAGCACAAATTGTTGAAGTGGTGACTAAATATGAAGGGATTGACAACAGTAAGAAACTCCTACAAAGGGAAGTTTTTTGGATAGATTTTTTGCTGACTTTATCCCCTAAAGGGTTAAATGACAAAATTGACATGAGTTGTTATTTGTAATCACTCAAGCAATGAGAATTTATGTGATTGTACTAGAAATGATTAGAGGGTAACGTTTTCTTACTATTGTGGATGTTTGTAATGACTATTGTTTTTTTGGAAATCCATTTGGGTATCACAGATTGTAGCTGTATTTATTTATCACGTGGAGCTATTTACTTATGTTTTAGCTCTAGATATAATGATGTATGATTTTTTATATTGTATCATTCAAGACACATCCATCCTAGGTGTGGATGGCTGGTATATCTTCGTTTCTCTATATTCTAATCTTGCTGGCGTTATCAACTTCCACATTTCCTGAATTCGGTGGCTCCATTTTCTTTTTCTTTCTTTCTTTAATCCTTCTTTTTTTAATTTTCACCCAGCATAGAGATTAAGCTCAAGTGCATTTTTATTTCACGTATTTTTATTCTTCACATTTCCATGCACAATATGTTGTTAATATAAATATACCTCGGCAATTGTTTACTAATCGCCAATGATGTGAGATACATTCATAGTAGATGTGCTGGTGGTAGAGATGTGTGTAGTGCACATTAGCGTTAAGGCATTACGTTGGTCTTTCAGGACACACAACTTTATTACACTTGAGGCAAGGCTACAGGGATATTAGGCAAACATTTAATCCGTTCTTAGACTAAGTTTCCCAGAACCCCCGGGGCACGTGATCGAGTACGCATTGTTTAATGCGTCCTCGGTAATGAGAATGGCGTTTACTTCTCCGTAATGGCAGACGTTAGCAACAGGGTGGATTGAGTAACGGACTGCTATTGCACGGATTACCCAAGGTAAATGTCCCTTGCTTTACAGTGTTTATCATGATTATAGGACAAGATTATGTCTGTCTCACCAGTGGACTTGTATACTGTTAATTGCAGATTTGATAGGTGAAAAACTACACAGATCGGTTGAGGACGTTTCAAGTATGACCAAGGGTTCACAGTGAACGCCATACATAAACACCTTCTTAGGTGAGTTTTTACTTTTACATGTGGATACGGGCATTTTTTGATTAAGGAGACACATTTATATTAAGCTGGGTGTATTTCTGTTGTCTGTTCAGAGTAGGTGACGCTGTGGGACATATTGGAGACTACACGATTGAATACCTTTGTTTTGCAGTTTCAGTATTTGGTGAGTGTAAGTCTGACGGATTAATGTTATACACTTTTCAACACTACAAACAGTTGGCAACAGGTTAATTGTGACTATTGTTGCAGTAATAATTAATTTTTATCGGGATCTGCAAACCAGATATCGCTTTGAGATCGTCAAGACGCTTAGACTAGGTACACCTTGCACCTTGTCACGAGTAAGTCACGAGACCCGCGACCTGAGAGCTGCGAGCTGAGCGGAGGTGTGCCGCGGGCCGGGGAGCCGAGGAGCAGAAGAGCCGCGGTGCAGATGCCACCTTAGCCGCAGCTGCAGCCATAACACAGAGCCGGAGCCACGAGTGGTGAGTGGCGGTGAGCGGCAGCAAGGAAGTCGCAGGTGGAGCCACGAGCCACGGTACCACCCACCGCAGCCGCAGCCGGGCCCGGAGCCGCGAGAAGTGAGGAGCTGTGAGGTGCTGCGGGAGGAGCTGTGGCAGCCGCGACCAGTGGTGAGTGGCAGTGTAGAGCAAGTGAAGAGTGGCCTGCCTCCCCCTCTGTAGCACTTCTCCCCCTTCTGGTGCAGCCGCGAGCGGAGTGACGCACTTGGGGCATTGTCGAGTAATCAGAGCTGGGCAGGACAGGTGCCCAGCCCACCCTGCCTGCCAGCCTGTTTTTGCCCTTTTGTCCGCCCTCTGGGCCGCCGAAGCTGAAGCCGCAGCATAGCAGCACAGCCCAACGCCGTGAGCGAGGAGCTGCAGGCGGGTGTGAGCGCTGCAACCCAAGTGCTGTGATAACAACACCGCGGCAGCAGCAGGAGCAGGAGGGGGGAGTTGCCGTGCTTGGCCCCTCCATCAGCTCCACCGCCGAGAAGTTAAGCGTCAAGAACAGAGAGCTGAGAGCTGATAAATCGATAAACCCCGGAGAGAGCCTGGAATCAGGAGCCAGAGCCGGGAAACAGGAGGAAACAGGAGGACTTGCGAGCCGGTGAGTCAACGCCAAAGCAGCAAGGCGTGGAGCTTGATACTGGCCGGGACTGGGGGGGGGGCATAGGCAGCAAAGCTAGAGCTCCAATACTCTGGGCAGCCTTTTGGGACAGAGTCAGCGGTCCCGTGCGGCTTTATGCTGGACTGAGCAGGAGCTGCACAGCGGCAGGTACAGTGGCAGCGTGCGGTGAGGGCAGGGACAACCTTATCCTTTACATCAAGGCTGCAGGCCATCCCCCCCCGCAGGAGAATACGCTGCCCTTGGCCACCCCAGCACCGCCCCCACCGCCCCCACCACACTATCATCGCAGCAGGCGCGTTCACTGGCTGAACCGGGAAAGACCATTTAAACTGGGCAAATCATGAGGACCAGAAACTCTACCTTATTACAACCACAGGAGGAGCCTCGCCCCCACAGTTCAGCTAGGAGATGGAAAGCAAAGCTTTTCTATCCCCCAGGAGCAGGGGGCTTGTACCCAGGGCTAGGGCATTGGGAGGGGGAACCTTCAGGATCATCCAGAGCTACCGGAGCAACGCCAACGTCCCCAGGACCACCCATTGCGCTTCCAGCATTGACATCGATCCCAGCCCTGACCCCAGTAGCTCCATCGGGGAAGACCCATAGCCCACTCAAGTTAATTCCCCAGACGCCTCGGCTTGGTGCTAAAGAAACCACTATTGGGATCGCAGGAAACAGAGATATAAGAAGCTTTCTGTGCCCCAAAGTAACTAGCCCAGCCGAACCACTTAGGAATTCAAATTGCCCACCGCCTAATAAAGCACTGGAGGACGGGCAGATCCCCAGCCCCACAGCTACCCGGGCATTAGGCATACCTCTTTTACCAATAATAATTACGCTCCAGGGTGGGAAACCACCCAAATTGGAGACATTAGATAGGGCAGCACCCAGGTCCGATCACATTAGAACTACAGTCCTGACCCACCAACTACCGGAAGAACCCCAATTGTGCACAACCCCAAACGGAGCATCCACGTCCGACGCACTTAACAGCTCACACTCTGACAATGAAAGAAGAGCCTTGGTAAACGGAGTGTACACGCCCAACGTGCTTAATAGTACTCATGCAACCAACGAAGGAGGAACCCCAGAATCATCAGCCGCCCTTCAAAATCAGTCCCCGAACCTGTCGAGATGGAGCACCCCGGAACAAGATAAAACGGCTCAGTCATCAACGTCAGTGAATAGCCGCACGGACAGGGGGGAGAAGCAACCAGCGATTACAGATCATCTATCACTGATTAACGAGACACTCATCTCAATGACAGGCGCAGAAATAATGCACGCAGACAAGCTTGACGCCCAGATTAACATATTACAAACTGTCGCAAATCTGATCTCCGAGATTGATTCCAAACTGGATCTTCTGAATTCCCTGATCCGCATAGCACAGGACAGCACACATTTCAAGCCAGAGTCATGTAGCTGCAGTCCAATCCTGCACAGCCTTGAAAAACTTCCATATATCATGACCACACTAATAGAGGATCTCAAGAAAGAAGCTAGTAAGAACCAGAACTTAACCGCACAGGACCCTATCTAGGTTTCTCCAAAAACACAAGGCTCAATAAATTCGCAAAACTGTAGTACAGAAACTCACAAAGGAGAAAAAATCGCCTGGGCGGCGCTTCCAGCAACAATTAATGTGAGCAGAACAAACGCCACCCTGAACCAAGCCAAAAACCAAGACTGTCAGTACACTATTACACCGACCAGCCCAGAACTCCAAAATCTATCTAGGAAAAATAAGAAAAAACTAAAAAAACTTAACAAGGCGAATAAAATTAAATCTTACGCTTCCAGATCCATCCGGGAATGGCTACGGCCTGACAACCAGACGTGTGGCCTTACCGAGAGTCAGCAAACGACCCAATTGGCAGCAACCATTAAAACACTAGAAACAATTGAGCCAACCCTGGAAGCAACACACATAATCAACACAGCAACAGATCCGACGGTGCTGGTCTCCTTCGCAGCCCCCCAGCTAGCTCCAGCAGCTTTAACACAAAACCATGCAAATAACCCGCAAGGACAAAGCATTGGGGAAGTGAACCAAGCCCCTCCAAGCGACTATGATTCATGCTCAACAAACTCTCAGCCCGCCGCTCAATCAACAATCACGATGCGCCGAGCGACTCAAGTGCCATCTGATTCCATAGAACCCGAGCATGCCGAAAACATGCCATCTAACAACGGCCTACCTAGCTCACCGCCCACGGTGGCCATTCGGCGGACAATAGGGCTAAACAAGTAGGCAAACGCCCACCCATCTGGTGCGGTACAGTCACTACTAATTGGCGCTCAGGCAAAAAAGTGGAGGGACGCGGACTCAACCCGCCAACTAAACTATACACAACCCCAGGATCGGAAAATAATGCTGTACCCCGACTATGTTTCACAGGGGAATTGGGACATCCTCAACCGTAGCAACCTTCTAACACTCTGCGCAAACATCCCAGGGTTGGAAGGGACAAAAACTACAGACATTGAGACAATCTCTTTCCTGCCGCCAGACTCGGAGGAGAAAAATGAAACTAGGGAGCTAACCTTTACAAGCTCGGACATGGCCGAGGCACTGAAAAGTCAGCATATGCTATTGGAAAGCTGGGGTATAAAAATAAAGTCCAAGCCCGTGCAAAAATACCCCCTAATTCTAAAAACTCACTCCTCGCACTTTCAGCCGGAAAGTCCTGAACAACTAGGCGGAGGGCACTCACGCTCGCACATCTCCGCTACTCACGTGCCAAATGCAGCGTCCATCCTTCAGGGGTCCAAAGGCGGCATAAACACAGGCCCAATTAACAGAACCCCAATCAAAATAACAACCAACCGGAGTCAAGGCAAACGTATATGCGTAACAAAGGGGTGTGCGAGCAAAGATTGGTCTTGGTTGCCGCTAGCATTAAACTCCAGCTCCTAACAGGTATTGCCCTGAAGACTTAGGCCAACTCCATCAATGTACGACCAACGAGCAACCGAAATCCTCAGACAAAAACCGGTCTTCGAACAGCTTGAAAATCATGACCTGGAATGTTGCAGGGCTCAAAAAGTTGCTCCAAAATCAAACCGCGGTGAAATTCATGGAGGAGGCGGACATAATCTGTATACAAGAAACCTGGCTGATCCACCCTATTTCACTAAGAGGATATGCAGAATATGGTAAACCAGCAAAAAAGACTAACATCTTTGGAAGACCATCGGGGGGATATGTGTCTACATAAAACACTCACTGAAACTGGAATTCGCGGAAAAAAGCAATCTTCCGGACACCCTTCAGGCGGGCATCTTGAAAGGCCGCCATTCGATAAACGGAAATTTTTCAATTTTACTAATTAACATTTATCACAATCCACATGGTCCCACAGCCAACTTGCCCACGCAAATAAATCACCTAGAGTCCTTACTGCTCCAATTCCCGTCATTAGAATGTATTATCCTAGGCGATTTTAACATCCACAACATAGGGGTGCTAACCAGACAAAGTCATCAGTCTGGGGCCACCAATGCACTGAACGATCTATTAAAATCTTACAAACTGGCGACAGCGCATTCAGTTCATCTAAAGAACAGCCCAGGAGCCTTTGTTGGTCCTACGTATAGAAACCTAACGACGATTGACTATATCATCTTAAGCGATAAACTGCAACCCCTAATGTCAAACTTCTCAGTTCATCCGCGCAGTGACAGCGACCATGCCGCCTTAACCATCACGCTGACTTTAACAGTGAATAGACGCCACAGGCTAGAATGCATTGGAGCAGCTGACGGCGAAGAATTAATAAAGCTACCCAGAAGAATTAAATGGGGACAGACTGCAACTACTTAATTTAATAACTGGGCAAACTCGTGGACAGGCTGGCCACCGAGTGAACAGAAGACGGGCGCAATAGCAACATGGAATAGCATAATTGGGACCCTGGCGGCGACTCTTTGTGAGAACACAGACAGAACAACTCACTGGCATCCTCCAACTGCATATGGATATAATGAAGTAATCAAAACAAGTGCTAAACAGTTGAACACAAAACGAAAAGCCTTCCGCAAAATTGGCACATGCTCAAATAAAATACAATTACAAGAAGCCACAAAAAGCCATTCTAAAAAGGTGTGGGTAGCAAAACGAGACCACTGTGAAGCACAATGGTTGAAAATCTTCGATCTGCTGAGTCCAGGAAAATCGCAAGAGTTCTGGAGCTACCTAAACAATCTGGGACGAGGGACAAACCATAGAGAAAACTCCCTCGAAGCATCCATCTGGGTTGCCCATGTAAAAGCACTGTACAACGAAGACGGACCTGTCAACCAGCTAAATAATGCACCCATAGCAGGCGATGAGCCAGACTCCGTCACCGAAAAGAAGGCCCCGCCTGGAAAATTGTTAGTGTCCAAAATCCTAAAAAACATCAGGTAATACGGCGCAGCGGGCCCTAACGGCCTTCCTGGTCACTTTTTTAAAGCAAATATTGAATTCTGGTCCAAAAACCTGACCCACCTGTACGCTGAATGCTGGCTCTAGGGGGATGTACCAGTATCATGGAGAGGCTCGCTCTTACACCCAATCCACAAGAAAGGCCCCAAAACAGAACCATCAAACTACCGCATGATTGTCCTGGACATTGAGGGAAAAGCCTATGCTAGTGCCATCCTGAGGGACCTTGCAGACTGGACGAGTGAAGAAGGCCTTCTCCCTTTCTGCCAAACCGGATTCAGACCTGGGTCTGCCACAGTTGATAACATCACCGCACTTTCTTTCTTGGTCCATCAAGCGTGGTTGCGCAAAAGTCCCCCTCTATTTGCCTGCTTTATCGACTACTCGGCGGCGTTTGATGGGGTAGATCGCGCCATCCTGTGGAGAAAGCTGGCTCAATGGAACATCAACCCATCCCTGCCGAGAGCGATCCAGTCTTTGTACCAAAAAACTTGGGTGAGAATCAAACTCTCGAGGGACTCCGCATCCGAAAAGATTGATACAGATTGTGGTCTAAAACAAGGGTGCGTTTTAGCCCCACTGTTGTTAAATCTATATACAGCGGACATGGAGAGGGCCTTGACTGGGGCAACCTTAGCAACCCCAAAGATCGGAGGGACCAAAATTCAATTTATGCAATATGCTGACGACTTGGTACTCCTGGACCACACTAGAATCGGGCTACAAAAGGCGCTGGCGGCACTTGCTGCATACAACAACAAAAACAGGCTGGTAGCAAATCCATCCAAGTCAAAAGTAATTATCTTCGGACACTATCCAAAGAAAAAATCAGTAATAAGGAGGCTTAGTCACCTCTCGTTGGAAAGCACACAGAGATACACCTACTTGGGCATCTGCTTTCAAGAGTCGGGGCTCTCAAGCGTCCACTTAAAGAAAATTCAAGGCAAAGGGAAAACCATCACCTACGCCCTCTGCAAGCTACAAGCCTCCTTACATAGCCCGTCTACAACGGCTATTCAAAGAGTTCTTAAAGCTAAGCTAATGCCGGCTCTCAATTATGCCCAACAAGCATTCCCGGGTAAACTTAACCATAACCTAGAAAAAATTCACTGCAGAGCTTACAAGAGACTGTTCCATTTACCAAGGTGCACCAGAAACACTCTTGTTCGCTTAGAGTTCTCGCTCAACCAGCAAAATCTGGAAGAGATGGCCGCCTTAAGTAAATACTACTTCTTAACAACAGCGGCACACGAGAACACACTCAAGGCAGTTCTGAAATGCATCTTCAGGGAACCCGGGAATCCCTGGTCGGCCACGCTTAATGCGGCAAAGGACCTTCTCAATCTTGCAACCGAGTCTTGGAACCCCGAACACGTCAACTACACTGCCATCAAAAATGCGATAAAAAAACAAGTACGCGCGCGCTCACGGGAACTGGACTTGGAGTCGCTGGTAAAAAGAGACTTCCACGAGTCCCTATGCCTGCCGCATACTGTGCACAACCCCAAATATCATCTTACGCAGGCCGTGGGCCGCGCAGCCCTTCACAAGATTTTAGCCTACAGACTACATCCGCTGCCCCTAAAAGAACTTTATGCCTTTGGACAGGCTGGCTCAGGAGCTCGGGAATGTAGGCTCTGCAGGTACAAACGAGAGTCACTGGCCCACCTTCTATTTTGCTGCCCGGCTTTGCGCATGGCCCGCAGTCTTTATCTCAGGCCAATCCTGAGACAAGCCGGGTCTCGCACCACAGAGGCGATCGACCAACTATATACACTGACTACGGTAAAACAGATGGCCTCTTTTGGAAAGTTTATCCATCAGACACGGTCCAAGTTGATGGCCACCCAGGGCTCAAACGAATAGAGACTTTGCAGACCCACGTTGGGCTGTCGTACCATGAACCCTACTCACCGTATCCATCAGCGCCTAGGGAGCTACCATACAGACTTGCTTCCCGACACTTCCTTGGTTTTAACTTTTGTAAGTTTGTATTCTGGTTTTTAATGTAATGATTTTGAGTAACCAAACAATAAAGTATTCACTCATTCATTCATTCATACACCTTGCATTACAACCTGAGCACATGTACCTTTGTAATGATAGGTTCACGGTATAAGGTTCTCAACTTTTCTTTTTCCAATTATCATACGTTTAGCCTATCATTTTTTCCTTTGACACGATGACTATAGTATTTCCTTTATGTTTCTTATTAAGTCTCTAATGGTGGCACATAGGAGATAACTAACCTTAATATTGTGATCATTGCTCTTTCCATTATCGCATGACCTATATATTAACTATAAAGTAACCATATGGTTACTACATGATGGCACCTCCTTCACAACAGTTAATTTGGTTTCTTATCAAGTAGTGAAATGTATGTATAATATGCATGATGGATTGTTTTGTTTTTAGAACACTGCCCCTGAGGACGGAACCAGTGTGTTCCGAAATGCATTGGGTGAATTGAAATATTTGACTTTATGGATATGGAAAACGTCTGGCGACAATCAACATTTAGATATAAGCAAGAAACATTGATTTATTGGATTTTTTGCTTTCGTTGATCAAAGAAAATGCATTTGTTAATTCAAACATGTATCGGTATTCTGTTATAATCAATATGTGTGTTATTCACTAGAAATGCATTGTCAGTCTTAGTTCAACAATCTGAAGACTTTTGTTCAAACATTGTTTTATGTTTTATTAGCGTGTTAAAAATTGAATAATTTTGAGCAACACTGCTCATTAGGAACAGTGTGCACTACAATCAGGGCACTAATAAAAGTGCTGAAGCACGCGCAAGAAGTCCATTCAGTTAAGGTTTTTGTAAAATAAAAATTAGTCTAAAAGTTAGACTACTTTTTTTTACAAAAACCTTAACTGAACGGACTTCTTGTGTGTGCTTCGGTGCTTATTATTTTGCATAGTTTATGCCAAGGACGCTGTCCTAGGCTGGTAGAGACCCTAGGTGGTGGGATGTTTTAGCACCATGACAGCTCCTTCAACGTCACAAAGATTGATATTGTGCATGAAACTGTATCCCCAACAAGTGTAAATAATGAATGTGCGATTATTGTTGGCATAGTCACCATTTGTGTTAATTTTAATGGTGGTCACTCTTCCCCATCATGATAAAAATAAAGGCTGCCACCTCATGATCAGTTTACCAAATTTCTTTAAAGTATCCTCAGAATTCATTTACATGGTGTATTTAACAGAGTTAGCAAACCACAATCCATATATTTGATTTTAGTTACAGCCACGCGAACCAAATGATTGCTTCATACAAAACTTGTTGAGAGGAATAGCTATGATTTTCCATGTTTAATTCATAGCCTGACAAATCTGAAAAATCATTTACTTCTTTTAAGAATTCAGCTATAGAAATATGAGAATTATGAGAATTAGAAATATGGAGGAGAATATCATCTGCGTACATGGCAAGGATGAAATGATTATCATCATACACATTGTGAGCTCAAAACCAATCCATCTCATTGTTTGAAAAATTTGTGGGATATGCATGAATATCGCTGTAATATCAGCGATATTCATGCATTATCGTGACAATGCTCTTAGCCATGTTATCCACCTTCCATTGGATAACATGGCTAAGAACTGCTCTGGGCAGGCGTTAGCTTTTGGAGATAATCGCGCTTAGCGCGATTATTTCCAAAAGTTGGTAATAGGGGATAGCGATGTTAGCGACTGTTTCCAGTCGCTAACATCTTGGCACGCCCACTTTGCATGTCATTAGCGATGCTCATCACTGACATGCAGAGTGAGCCCCTAAATGCCCGCTATCGCCTATTAGCTGTCGCTAACTGGTGTTAGCGACAGCTAGGTAATAGGGCGATAAAATTATCGCCGCTTTAGCGGCGATAATGCCCTTGGTAATATGCCCCCCAGACTTTTCAACCCTGATAAGAAATTGTAAAACGGGATCAATTCATAATGGTAACATCTTTGACAAAATTGCATAATCTATATTGACCAAAGATATTAGACTATAATGTTTTCTTAATTTGAAATCATAATTCTATTTAGGGTTGAGACAAATCATAGCCTTCTCAAAAGTTCCTTGAACAGCATTGGATTTTGAAAAGAAATTCAATAATTGCAGGAGCTTAGTGGAAAAAAGCATTGAAAATGTGGTGTAAAATTCTACTGTGAAACCATCAGGTCTCTGGGCTTTCTATCTTTTTAGAAGACTAGGGGCCATATGTAGGTAATCTCAATTTACCTATTCTTAAATACCGAATTTTACCGATTCGGTATTTAAGAATAGGTAAATGGGATGGAGATAATTATTCGGTAAATGTTACCGAATCGGTAGGATCCGGTAATTAACCCCTTCCATGCTGCCGATGACAGCACTACCTCGTTGGTGCTGCCGTCGGCCAATAGCCGACGCGGCCCCGCCCGTTTTTTTAAGCGGCTGCACTGCCGCGAAATCGCGGAAGCAGCCAACGGGTTAAGAATCGGTATTTACCGATTCGGTAATTCCCATTCATTCCTATGGGCCTGGAGACCCACAGGAATGAATGGGAAGCCATTCAGTATTACCGATTCGGTAAATACCGAATCGGTAATAGGGGGAACATTTTCAAGGGTGGCAGGGTGTCACATTGACACCCTGTTGCACCCCTGAATAGTGCATGGGTGCACATGTGGCACACATACCTGCCCTAAGGGCATGTATGTCTGCCACATCGCACTGTTGTAAAAGCAAAATAATTGCTTTTTCAAAGGTTTTCGATATTTACCACCAACATGTAGTTGGTGGTAAATAACAAATCTTTAACTCAGGAATGCACTAACTTGAGTGCTCCCTACATTACGGATTCGGTAATTTACCGAATCGGTATGTTAAGAATTCGGTAATTTACCGATTCCTTAAATTACCGATTCGGTAAAATACGGAATCCAGGAATCATGCCACCTACATCTCAAAAGCCAAATGCCGGTCGGTAACGGCCAAAATTCGGTAATTTCGGCCGTTATCGACCGGTATTGGGCTACCTACATCTGGCCCTAACTGATTTATGTATTTCTTCAAGTAAGATGTCTTTATCTACAGAGATAAAATCTGCTTTACTCATTTGGGGCTTTTAGTAGACTGCAAGTAATTAGTACGTTTGATATCAGACGGGGTTTGGAGCATTAGAGCCTTATAGTATGCTACAAATTAATCAAGAATGTCATTATCTCAGTACAGGGATAAACCCTCCCTGTTAACTATGGATTCAGTTTTTGTTTTCTTTTCATGGTCTAGCTTGACAGTGCACTGTCGCCAGACAATTATGTGAGAATCACCAGTAGAGGGAAACTTTGGCTCTGCTCACATGTTGGGAACCAGGAGTTAATGTTTTGATTGGGCAGACATTGTGTGGTTCCATCAAAAAAGTGCTTGCCCTCCACATGACCATGAATATTTTGCTTATTTATCCTGCTGGCTTTGCTTGAACTTTCAGGGGTGTAAGCATGACATTGTAATGATATTAAACTGTCTTATCTCGCTATATAATTTATGGTGTTTTTCTCTAGCAGCAGTACAGATGGGAGGAGGGCAGTCATTAACCTATATGGATTTTTAGGTCTTACTTGACAGAGCAAATGTCATCTGACCTTTGGATCTACACCAATATTATTATTATTCTACAGGTCTTTGCTTCCACCCAAATAGATATATAGTTCCATGCTAGCAACTTGCAAAGCTTCACATTACCATACAACATTCTGGGAAAGTCAGAGCTATTGGCATTGCCAAAATTTGCTTTATTATTTTTTCTTTCAAATCATTCAGCAGGAGCTTTCCTGACTTATTTTGTCCCCCATAAAAGCTAGCATTTATTTGTAACTAACTGGGAGAAGCACTATCAAAAGAAATTGTGTTAATATGTAATTCAGATCAATTAAAGTATTTATCAAAACTATAGATTTTGAATTGTAATATTAGTACTCAGGTTTTTTAATAATGTCCAAAAGTAGGGTAGATTTTTGTAAGCCTTCATTCTTTTATTAGATATCTGTTTAGTGAAAGAATTCTATGCTGCCATACTGCTGCCTTAAAAGTATCCCAAATGATAGAAATGGAGAAGTCTAAGGGAATATAAAAACATAAAGAGTTCACAAATGGGCACACAAATGCTTATTTTTTTAGCCCCTTTGGGTCGATTTTGCCAATGTTTGCAGCTCCTTGCAGTCTCCTTGGTACAGGGACTCTCAGCAGCAGCACCCCCCATCTCTCATGGCAAGTCACACTGCCTGCCTGGATTTCTCAGGTCCCAAGGACACCTGTATTGGTACAGTGCTCAGAATCTAAGACATCTACAGATTCTTGTAAGATGATAAGCTGGAATATAGGGGGGCTAAATGCGAAACGACAGGACAAGGCATGGTCAAGCTTTGTTGTAGGCCACCATGTTATCGCTCTCCAGGAAACCTGGGACACATCTGCCAATCTTTGGTGGGATGGGTTTACCAGCTTTACCAAAGCAGCTGTTCCCAGTCGTATGGGGAGAGCTAAGGGAGGCCTTTTAATTCTGTTTTCGTTAGACCTGAAGGGTAGCTGTAGGCAGATTAGTACCGATTCCCATAACATCTTAATGGTAGAAAGAGTGATCAACAACACTAGCAGGACCATATATATAAACTTTTACAATTCAGGGAACAGCGACCATAGAGGATGTAATATCGCTAACTTAGATAGCATCTTAAAATCATTCAGCCAGAATACAAAGTACGACTATGAGTATATTTTATTAGGCGATTTTAATATCCATCCGTGCAACCTAGCCTGTAGGAGAAGTAGCGATGAAGGGAACGAAGGACTAGAGGGTCCCCACTTCGAACACACTACCGAGGGTGAGGAGCTGGAAGAATTTCTCGCTAACTTCGACTTGCATGAACCAGATGGTGGCCCCAGACTGCCAACTTTTACTGGTGTCCTCCAAGGCACAATAATAGACTATATCTTTGTTTCTCAAGGTATTTTAAACCGGGCTATGGACTATCGTACAGTACAAACACACTTTAGTGATCATAACCCGGTAGTACTCGAAGTGGCTTGGGGAGACCATATGGGATTATCCCCAATGATAGTAAGGCCCGCACACCCTCTGAGGATCTCCGATCAAGGCAGGCGAGTGAAATGGGCAAAGGTGGTCCCGGAAAAATTTTATGCAGAAAACTTCCTTAAGATTAAGGACCAGGTCGAGATTTGTAAAAATCCTTGTGCGCCTGGCCAAGAAATTGTAGAGGCTTGAGGTAATATGTGCCCAGGTGTCACAGGATCTTTTAGTCAAGCCAAAAAAAGGAATCCCAGGAAAAAAGCGCTGGTTTGATTCAGCATGTTCTAAAGCCCACAGATCATTGCTGGCAGCCCTAAAAAATACTCCTAGGGTAAAAGATGAGATCTCCAGATTAAGGAAAATTTACAAGCTAGCCTTAAAGAAACGAAAGGACACTATTAAACGTGAAGCTTTGGAAAATCTCCTTTCAGTGGCAGTCCTGAAGGATAGTAGGAAATTTTGGGAGATTATTAAACAGCCCTTTTTTTCAGACGATAATAACGAACCTATGGACTGTGTTATTCCCGACGAAAAATGGTTGTCTCATTTTAAAAATGTATACGGGGATAATGATGAAGTAATCAAAGGTGTTCCATTGGTACCCTTAGCCGCTCGTCCTATCCTTTTTAACCATCAAGAAGTGGAAAAAGCTATTTTGGCTACTACAAAGCATAAGGCACCTGGTCCTGATGGAGTTCCTGCTGACTTTTTTATGTATTCGCCAAAACTGTGGGCAGAGGTTTTGGCAAATGTGTTTAATGCAGTCAATGGCAACCCATCACCTGCCTCATGGGACATTTCCACCATCGTCCCTATCTTTAAAAAAGGCCAGCGGGATGATCCCGCCTGCTATAGGCCTATATCCCTCTTGGATTCATCTGTAAAAATCTTAGGCAGAGTCCTTTTATCCAGATTGAGGGAAAACGTTGAGAGCTGTGGCGGGTTGTCTGAGTTGCAATATGGTTTTAGAGAAAGAAAAGGGACCATTGAACAGTGCGCTAACTTGTACTTGCTCATCTCCAAATATACCGTGGCCAAGGAGGGGTCCGTGTTTCTTGCATTCATGGATCTCTCCTCGGCCTTTGATTTGGTCAATAGGTCAAAGTTGTGGGCCATCTTGTTGGAGATGGGCATTGACGAGGCCTTGGTCACGTTTATGGCCACTCTGCACCAAGAGCTTTTTGCAGCCGTCCGTGTAACAAATGAGGGTAGATGTACCCCCCTTTTTAAATCTTTAAAGGGGGTACGGCAAGGCTGTATATTAGCCCCCTTGCTCTTCACCATTTATATTAATGGCTTGGGCGCACACCTAGGGGAGCAGGAAGCCGACGTCCCGCATGCAGGAGCGGTTAAAATCCCGGCGCTCCTGTATGCGGACGACGCCGTACTGATCGCTCGCACAGGTGTTGGCCTTCAGCACCTTTTGAATGCCTTTGGTTCGTTTATGGAGCGATTGGATCTTAAGGTAAACGTAACCAAGTCACACACAATGGTGATGGGGCGAGGGTGCTGCAAGAAGAGAAATAAAACATTTACATATAGGGGGGACACTGTTTCCAGGGTATCTACATTTCCCTATTTAGGCGTACTGTTTGATCAGAAAGGGACCTGGGGCCCGCAGGTTAGAGCAAAGAGGCTGGCGGTCATTAGATCATCATCAGCACTCCTGGGCTTTGCTGGTAGGCTAGGGGCCAGGCCTATGGAAGCTCTGCTAAACATCTATAAAAGTAAATCTGTGGCCATTGCGTCATATGGTTCCGCGTTGTGGGGGCATGTAAACCTGGAACCAATCCAGAGAGCAGAGAATAGATTCATTAGAACCCTGCTCTCTGTACCACAGTCAACCCCAACCTACTCTATTCATAAAGAAGTGGGCCTACACTTTTTGTCTGACACGCTGAGCATGGCCCCTCTGATTTTTTGGCTGAAAATGTGGATGAATGAAGAACTTCCATTAAATCACAAAATCATGTCTGATGTTCTGTCTCTGGACAAATCAAATAAGATCCCCTGGTTGGCCTATTTGGCTAAGGCATTTTTAGATCTGGGACGTCCGTAGCTTTTTTCCTCCCCGAGAATATTAAGATACATGACATTGATTTTGTAAAGAAGTTCTTTATGGGAAGGAGGGAAGCATGCCGTGAAGAATGCGAACTGGCGAAACCGTCAGTAAGGGAACATTGCTTACTTGTTAACTCTTGTTCACTTGCACCTTACCATGGTTTCGTTACAATTCCTTTCCATAGGTTCCTTTTAACTAAGTTTAGATTTAATTTGTTACATTTTTATTTAGGCTCCTTTAAAAGCTGGCAGAAGCCGGAACTAGCCTTGCCTTGTAGATGCGATCAGTTTTCTGTACAAGATGCAATGCATTTTGTTATGTTTTGTGGGTTGTATTTAGAACCATGAAAAAAATACTTGTTGCCTATTCTTAAAGAGGCTGGCTTCACTCAAGTGAGACCGGCCCTGCTCTTTCTACAATCACTGTCTAACCCCTACATTACTTTTTGTACAGCTAATTTTCTGGTAGCGGCCTCAAGGGTGAAAGCTGTCTGCCAAGATTCGCCTTAATGTAAATGTTTTACCATTCATACTCATCTCTGAATTTAATATTCTTTTTAATTGATTGTTATATCCCTAATTGTATGTCTGTATTTACCGTGTTTTAAGAAAAAGGAAGAAAAATCCTGTATGAAATGTTTTTAAATTTTTTCCCCTCTTTGTATGGCTTTTAAATAAGTTGAATAAAGATATTCTGACTGACTGACACCTGTATGTCTTTAGCTCATCTGAAGTACATTCTCATGGGGCATCGTCAGCCAATACTTGTCCACAGAGGTTCCACAACAACGATCTTCTGCAGGGTCTCCATAAAGTCCACCCTCTAATGTTCCCCAGAGTGATTGGGGAGGTCAGTTCACTGGTCTTGGAGAAAGGTTCCAACCAAACCCAAGAAAGTACAAATCAGAGTTTCCCTTCACTCCAAACGAAGTTGAGTTTCCCTCCACTACAATAGGTTTTTTTTCCAACAAAGGGTCCTTCCTTTCTATTGTCTGTGGTTCTATAGGTACGTCTTCTTTTCAACGTTTTTCCGTCCTGTAGGAATAAAAAAATTGAGCTCAAGAATTCAAAACATTGGAAATTTCTGCCCAATCAGAAATGCCACATCATCACTCCATCACTGACAGACACCTTCTGAGAGCAGTTCACAGGCTTAGACCCCACCCTTCCCTACACCACACAGCATCGTGAGATTTCCCAAGATGGTGAAATTAGGTTTTGCTTTGCAAGATCTTATCCTGAGACTTGACCCACACCTAAGTGCCAATGCAAAGTTGGCTGCTTTTTTCCAAGCCTTCAAAGGGACCACCAGGTGTGAATGGTGCCAGAGGCCTGCCTTCTCTCATTTGTCCCTGTGAGAATGGCATACCTAGACTTGACAGTGAAATAACAATTAATCCTCTCACTGTTTTCCTCTGCCATGAGAAGACTATCCCTCCGGTTGGGGGCTGAGGATGTGAATCCCTGCACCGTGTGGCAGGACCATGTGGTGTCTGCCACATGGTACAGGGATTACCGTGCAGGGATTCACACAAACTCCCATTTCTCTATGGTTTATTGCCGCAGCACAATCTCCCGTAGGGAAATGAGAGTTTGCAACCGCACCATGTGCAATTGCATTGTAATTAGGCATGCAGCACCGCCGACCCATGTTCAGTCAATTCCCATACCGATACGGTGTCGTAATAAAACCCTTAGGGCCAGATGTAGGTAACTTCAATTTACCGACTCATAAATACCGAATTTTACCGCTTCGGTATTTATGAATCGGTAAATATGAAGGAGGGAGATGTAGGTAATTTTTAAATTTGAATTACCGAATCGGTAACATTCGGTATTTACCGAATCGGTAAATACCGAATGTTGCAAGGGTGCAGGGGGTGTCACTTTGACACCCTCTAGCACCCCAAGTAAAGGCATGTGTGACATGTAGCACACATACATGCCCTAAGGGCATGTCTGTGTGTCACATTGCACAGGGTGCATGCACAGATGTGCATGCACACCTAGATTCGGTATTTTACCACACAATAGCATTGTGTGGTAAAATACCGACTCTTAAGGGCCTGTGGCACTCTCAGGAGTGTCACCTACCTTTGGATTTACCGAATCGGTAAAATTACCGATTCGGTATTTTACAGAATCTGTAAATTTACTGAATCGGTAAATTTACCGATTCTGTAAAATAATGGCCCCTACGGGCCAGATGTAGGTAACTTCAATTTACCTACTCATAAATACCGAATTTTACAGATTCGGTATTTATGAATCGGTAAATATGAAGGAGGGAGATGTAGGTAATTTTTTTATTTGAATTACCGAATCGGTGACATTCGGTATTTACAGATTCGGTAAATACCGAATCGGTATTTCCCATTGATTCCTATGGGCTGTGAAGCCCATAGAAATCAATGGGAAATACCGATTCGGTATTTACCGAATCGGTAAATACCGAATGTTGCAAGGGTGCAGGGGGTGTCACTTTGACACCCTCTAGCACCCCAAGTAAAGGCATGTGTGACATGTGGCACACATACATGCCCTAAGGGCATGTCTGTGTGTCACATTGCACAGTGTGCATGCACAGATGTGCATGCACACCTGGATTCGGTATTTTACCACACAATAGGATTGTGTGGTAAAATACCGACTCTTAATGGCCTGTGGCACTCTCAGAAGTGTCACCTACATTTGGATTTACCGAATCGGTAAAATTACCGATTCGGTATTTTACAGAATCGGTAAATTTACCGAATCGGTAAATTTACCGATTCTGTAAAATAATGGCCCCTACATCTGAAAACCCAAATACCGTCCGGTAACGGCCGAATTCGGCCGTTACCGACCGGTATTAGGGCTCCTACATCTGGCCCTTAACGTACTAAAAATACTATTCACTAGTCTACATATGGAGGTCTACTCCTCAGCCTTGGCCCCTTCAATCATTTATGTGCAGAGATCTCCACTCTGACTGCGGAGATCTCTGCACAAATAGGTATGCGTATTAGAAGTATATTTCGAAGGGATGTGGGACTGGAAAACGGGGATAGTTACTACTAAATTAGAGGGGTTAAGGGAGAAGTGAGAAGGGGTTTAGGGCGAAGCATGCACCGACATATTGAGTAGTAAGCCGAATGCTAATCACAAACTGCACTTCTATGCTTACTTCAGCAAACAAGCATTTACAATGCAATGGTTTCGCCTTTGGAAAAGTTAGAGCCATTGGCATTGTAAATGACAAAATTTGTATTTATGTGTTGGTTTTGAAAACAGATAAATAAATGGTATTGTCATTTACATTGCCATTAGCTTAATCTCTCGCAAATGTGATTCTTTACCATGTCATTCATGCATACATTCACTTGGTACCTGCACATTTTTTCAAGTGTGTTCTTTCATTTATCTTTTAATTAATGGTGATTTTAGAATGTCTAACGCGATAAGGGCTGAGAAACTAAACAAAACCCTGGTGAGGCCTTATTATGTGTATAGCTGGTTTTGGACGCCTCATCTCCAGACAAATAAAGACAGATTGGAAATGGTCCATAGAAGGCGTGGCATGATGATGCCTGCTTTCAATCAATCAATCAATCAAAGCATTTGTATAGCGCACTACTCACCCGGAGGGTCTCAAGGCGCTGGGGGGGGGGGGGGGCGGTCCGCTACTGTTCGAACAGCCAGGTCTTGAGCTGCTTCCTGAAGGCGAGGTGGTCTTGGGTCAGGCGGAGATGGGTCGGAAGGGAGTTCCAAGTCTTGGCGGCCAGGTAGGAGAAGGACCTTCCTCCTGTGGTGGCTCTTCGGATGCGTAGGACGGCGGCGAGGGCGTGGTTGGTCGATCGAAGCTGGCGTTTGGGAGCATAGAAGTTGAGGTGGCTGTTGAGGTATCCTGGGCCTTGGTTGTGTATGGCTTTGTGTGCGTGGGTGAGGAGCCGGAAGGTGATTCTCTTGTTGACCGGGAGCCAGTGAAGGTCTCTCAGGTGTCCGGAGATGTGGCTGCGGCGGGGGATGTCCAGGATGAGTCGAGCTGAGGTGTTCTGGATCCGCTGGAGTCTCTTCTGGAGTTTGGCGGTGGTTCCGGCGTAGAGGGAGTTGCCGTAGTCCAGACGGCTGGTGACGAGGGCCTGGGTGACCGTCTTCCTGGTCTCTGTGGGTATCCATCGGAAGATCTTACGTAGCATGCGCAGGATGTTGAAGCACGACGAGGAGACGGCGTTGACTTGTCTGGTCATGGAGAGGGAGGAGTCCAGGATGAAGCCCAGGTTGCGTGCGTGGTCTGTTGGTTTGGGTGCGCTGCCCAGGGCGGGGGGCCACCAGGAGTCGTCCCAGGCGGAGGGTGAGGATCCCAGGATGAGGACTTCAGTCTTGTCCGAGTTCAGTTTCAGGCGGCTGTTCGACATCCATTTGGCTACGTCTGTCATCCCTTCGTGCAGGTTGGCTCTGGCGGTGGCGGGGTCGTTGGTGAGGGAGAGGATCAGCTGGGTGTCGTCGGCGTAGGAGATGATGTTGAGGTTGTGCTGGCGTGCGATGGCTGCGAGGGGGCTCATGTAGATGTTGAACAGCGTGGGGCTGAGCGACGATCCTTGTGGTACACCGCAGATGACTTCGGTGGCCTCCGATCTGAACGGGGGGAGGCGGACTCTCTGTGTCCTTCCGGCGAGGAAGGAGACGATCCACTCCAGTGCCTTCTCCTGGATTCCGACGTTGCTGAGGCGCTGTACTAGGGTACGGTGGCAGACAGTGTCGAAGGCTGCGGAGAGGTCCAGGAGGATGAGGGCCGCTGTTTCTCCGTTGTCGAGCAGGGCTCGGATGTCATCGGTAGCTGCGATCAGGGCGGTCTCGGTGCTGTGGTTGGCCCGGAAGCTAGACTGCGAGAGGTCGAGGGAACCGTTCGTCTCGAGGAAGGCGGCCAGTTGCTTGTTGACGGTCTTCTCGATGACTTTTGCCGGGAACGGGAGCAGCGAGATGGGGCGGTAGTTCTTTAGGTCGGTGGGGTCGGCTGATGGTTTCTTAAGTAGAGCGCTGAGTTCGGCGTGCTTCCAGCTCTCCGGGAAGGTGGCGATGTCGAAGGAGGTGTTGATGATGTCCCGCAGTTGGGGCGCGATGACGGCGTCGGCCTTGTTGAAGACGTGGTGAGGGCAGGGGTCTGTCGGAGATCCGGAGTGGATGGAGTTCATCGTGCGGATGGTGTCTTCGGTGCTGATCGGGGTCCAGGTTCGGAGGGTGGTGGTGGGGGGCGGTGGTTCGGTCGTGGCGTGCGTCGGTTGGGTGCTGAAACTGTTGTGTATGTCCGCGATCTTGTTGTGGAAGTAGGAGGCGAGGGAGTTGCAGAGGTCTTGCGAAGGGGTGGTGTCGTTGTTTCCGGCGTTGGGGTTGGAGAGCTCTTTCACGATGTTGAAGAGTTCCTTGCTGTTGTGTGCGTTGTTGTCCAGTCGTTCCTTGAATGCTGTTTTCTTGGTGGCGTGGATCAGTTGGTGGTGTTTTCGTGTGGCGAGCTTGAGGGCAGTCATGTTGTCCGGTGTTGGGTCTCTGCGCCAGGTTTTCTCGAGTGCTCTGTAGTTCTTTTTGGAGTTCTTGAGTTCGTCGTTAAACCAAGGGGCTTTCTTGCTGCCGGGTCTGCTCGGCGGGGTCTTCAGAGGGGCGAGGTCGTCTGCGCAGTCGCTGATCCATTTCGTGAGGTTGGTGGCCGCTTGGCTGGGGTTCGTTGTGCTGGTGGGAGGGTTCTTGCTCAGGGAGGTAGCGAGCTGGTCTGCAGTGATCTTTTTCCAGCTTCTGCGGGGAATCTGTTGCTGGTGATGGTGGAGCGTGGTCCTTCTGAAGCTGAAGTGGACGCAGCTGTGGTCCGTCCAGTGGAGTCCCGTGGCGTGGCTGAAGGCGATGTCCTTGCTGGAGGAGAAGACCGGGTCGAGCGTGTGTCCGGCGTAATGGGTGGGGGTGTCTACCAGTTGCTTGAGTCCGAGGTTGGCGAGGTTGTCCAGGAGGGTGGTGGTGTTGCGGTCGTTGTTGTTCTCCAGGTGGAAGTTGAGGTCCCCGAGGAGGATGTAGTCGGCGGAGGGGAGGGCGTGTGGGCTGATGAAGTCGGCGATGTCTTCGCTGAATTGTGTGCGTGGTCCCGGGGGTCTGTAGATGAGGGTGCCTCTGAGGGTGGTCTTGGGGTTGACGTGGATCTGGAAGTGCAGGTGCTCGGCGGGTGCGAGGGTGTCGTCGGTGTCGGTCGTGATGCGGATGGTGTTCCTGTGGATGATGGCGATGCCTCCTCCTGTCTGGTTGATGCGGTCCCTCCGGATGATCTTGTAGCCGTCCGGGATGGCGATGGCGATGTCGGGCGCTGAGGAGGCGTTCATCCAGGTTTCCGTGAGGAAGGCGATGTCTGGGGTTGTGGTGTCGATCAGGTTCCAGAGCTCGACGGCGTGTCTGTGGACGGAGCGGGTGTTGAGCAGGATGCACTTCAGGTGGGTGCTGCTGGTGCTCGATTTGGTGGGTGCTGGTGCCGTGCAGGTCCGGATGCAGGTGAACTTGCAGGAGTGGCAGCTGAAGGGTCCGTGGGTGCGTCTCGGTGTGGCTCGGTAGCAGCCCGGGGTTCGGCCGGTGTTGAGTGCGTTGAGGTCGGTGGCGTCGTAGGTTCGTCGGGTCGGCTTCCGTCGGTGGGGGCCAGGGGTCCTGGCACTGGGGGCGGGCCAGGCGTGGACGGGCGCAGACGGGCTTACCTTTGGCGCACCTTCGGCGCTCATTCGGTGCTCCCGCTGCGCGCGTCCGCTGCGCGGTCGCTCTGTGGGCGTCATAAATCAGGAGCCGGGAGGGCGGGTCAGCTGGGTGGCGGGAGCGGGGCGGCCAATGGGGTGAAGGTGGGCGGGGCCGCAGGGGGCAGCGGCGGGAAAAACGGCGGGAAAAACGGCACAGGCGGGCGGCTCAGCGGCGGCTGGGTCGCTCGGGGCAGCAGGAGGCGTCAGGAGGCGTCGGGAGCAGGAGGGGTGACCCGGCCTAATTAAAGGCACAGTGGTGCTTTAGAGGAAGAGGCGGCTGAACATGTAAATATGTGCAGACTGGGGGTCAAGGCGCAGAATTTGAAGGAGATATTCACATTCCCAACCGGAATGAACAGTTTAAGAAACAAACATCCTTTAAGCGAGAGTATTCTGTGATATCACTTCATTGCAAAGATTCAATTAAAAGAAAGCATTTCGAACTGAAGATAATTCCTGCCCCCCCCCCTTCTCTGCCCTGATGGCAGTGCCATTAGTGAACTAAGAGGCAAGTCATTTATCATGTGGACCCTATAGGCGACCTAGATTCCGCTTACAAATGAAGTAGCATTATAGGCTGGGAAACCAATACAGGCGAGGTTTTTGTTCAGTGACATCCTTGGCTCCTGTATTTGAAGGTGCTCTCATATGCGATAAAGAACAAAAAAGGAGTCTCGGTTAAATAAAGCACTTGCAGAATCACACGTGTCAAGAAGGGAAGCCAGGACTGATCCCTGATTTTCCAGTTACACCCTCTTAACATTCTGCCACTAGTGGTATCTCTTTCTGACATCAAAGGGCAATGCCGTGTCCTTAATTATTGGAGGATTTGATTTGAGCGTTGATGACAGGATGAATCCACTTTTTTGGGGGGGCGGTTTTACATAGCGCCAACCTTGTCCACAGACATAAGAGCACCTCTGATTAGCACAGGCTATGTTACACTTTTTTCCCCACAGAGAGCAATATTAGGATTAACAGAACTTAGCTCCCCATGTTACATGTTCGGCAGCTGTAGCCACTAGGCCACATCATCTCCCTTATAACGTGGCTCATGTTGGGGTCGAGGTTCCAAGAGGACCCTGACCTAAGCCGGAGCCTGGCATCTGTCTCACGCCTGGTTCGAGCTCTCCTTTGCTCACCCACCTCTATGTGAAATGTGCAACCCAACTGACTGCAGTTCGTGATGAAACCTATGCAGCCATTTCAACATTGTCTCAGAGAGATAGCGAGGGAGAGAGATTTTGAGAAAGAGAGAGAGAGAGATATTTAGAGAGACAGAGATTCTAAGAGAGAGAGGCAGTGACTCTCCTGGCAGAGACCGTGCACCTGCAGCACTCTTCTACATGGCCTTGGGGCCCTCTCCTGTCTTGACCTTTCCTGGACCCAGAATGCACACGTGTTCAGCTGAACGGTATTAATTGCAATACATGTACATTTTGAAATGCAAACATTTTCATTGGGAAAATCAAAGGACGTGGCCTGCTTTTTCAAACAAATCGTTTGCATTTCAATTTTAAATCCACGCATCCCGGACTCCGGAGTCCCAGCCCACTAAACCTTGCATCAGGGGTGCATTGGGAACAGCCAGCACGCGAAGGTGCATGTGTGTTTGCTGGGGGGGCACCCCCTGACCCTCTGTACTCTCCACCTTTGCCCGAGGCCTGCTGACGGGCGCGAGCAGAGGCCGGGGCTCTGGGGAGGCTGCTGAGCGCTGCTGGGGCGCAGGCTCGGCTCCCGGAGGCGGGAGCTGCAGACAGAACCGGTCCCTGCTCCGGACATCTCAGATGGTCCGCGCATCTCTGTGGTTCCCTCCCTGAATCGTTGCGTCAGCGCAAACAATTCTGTATGTCAAGAAGCGCCCGGACGGTGCAAGCTGATATGCTTGGCGCTAAACACATTGGATGAACAGCGTGTGCCCATTAAACTCTGGACTATCGCCTCAAACGCACGGGCTCTCCGCTTCCATAATGATGAGGACACACCACTGAGGCACAAACAAGGTTGCAAGTGTGATAAACGTGATATCTACTGTTTCACAACATTGCGACATTATTAGATATAAGCAGTGCATACACAGTTATGCCGAGAGGGAGTGTGCGCCCCACGTTCATTGATGTGACGCGGGCAATTATATAAATGTTTAATTACCCGAACAGCTGAATGAAACTATACGAGTGTTTATTTTCTTAGCCATGTAATAACACCAACGCTTTCATATAGCGCCTGCTAAAAGAGATTAGTGCTCTGACTGCTCAGCAAAGAAGAAGCCTTGTTTCATCAAAATGTCTCCTTGTTCCGAGTCTCTGAAAGATGAAAGGCTGAGTTTGCTTTGGTGTGGTCAGAGTGTGCCGCGGGCAGGTTTCACTGGCAGGGGAGAGGTTTACTCGTGTCGCATCTTAGCTAATGATCAGCCAAGCAGCGCTATAACCCCCAGGTCGAGTGGTGTATTGACGTCACCAGCAAGTATCAGAATGTAAGAAAGTGAACTGGGCTTAATGGGGCGCCTATGTGCGCATATTTTATGTAGAGCTAAAGCCAGCCATGCAAGTTCAGCGAGGCACTAAGTGGTCTCTGTAAATTCATCTGTGTCCAAATCTGACCTCACTTTCTCAATCCGCTCATCTGGAAAGAGTGCCGTCCTGAAAAACTGTTGTGTTCTAGTGCAGCTTGCCCAAGCCCGAACGTGCTTCTATGACGACCTCTAAGCACTATAGGATTCTGCATCTGTTGCCTCTCGGTTTTCCGAAAGAGAAAGCGAAGCATCTCGGTGACAGTTACTCCAGCTGGCTTTGCCTGGGGTTGGAGGCTGAAGCAGCCGGTTAACCACGACACGTGTTAAGTTGACGTATCGGAAGGCGCATTAAAAATGTATGTGTGCGCGTGGTAAACAGATGGCACTCCCTGTTCAAACCACACACAAAGATTCTTTCAACCAGAGGAGCTCGATTCACCACAGCTATGGAGCAAATGTTTAAATCGCCCATCATGGGACCGGTTCTAATTCAAGCTTTTTGCACTTGTAGAAAGTGTGTGATCCTGGACAAATCACTTTATCCCGAGGGTCCCAAACCCCTTATCTGCAAACACTGAGAGAGCAGGAGACAGGCAGGACTGGAGACAGCCAATCCGACTGCATTAAGCAAAATATGTAGCCATCCAGAAGTCTCCGTAGATATTTTGCACCTTTCTATTTCTGAAAATGGTTGTCTGATCTCCGTGAAAACCCGTGTTGGACATTGCTGTAACAGGCCGCACGGAAACAATAAAATAAAAGAAAGAAACACGAGAAAAGGTAAAGAAAAGGAGCTGATCAGAGGCAGTCAGGAAGACAACGCAGCTGAGATGGACAAATAATTACATGATCGAAAATGTACCAGTTCTGGCAATAGTAATGAAATGCCTTCTGTTATTCGAGTATTGCGATACTGTTGCACTTAATATTGATCACGATTCTGCTTTCAATATTATCAATACGACCTTTTTATATAGCGCTTCTGCCAAAGTTACGCGCTTCGTAGCGTTGCAGACTTGTTGCTTGAAGAGTTTTCTCTTATGTATGGGCTGCGTTCGAAAGAGCCTCGTAAACAATGGAAACTTTAGATCGGAAAATGTATGGAAGTCACTGGGCTTAAGACTTCTACTCCGCTCCCCCGCCCCCTTCCCTGCCGCGCAGTTCTTCCCACCCTTCCCGAGGCCTTAAAGCATCTTTTTAAATATTTAAACAATCCTGGAAACAACAACAAAAATTATACTATTATTATTCTTATTATAATATTAAAATACAACACAGAGACCCGCATTATATCCCGCCATTAGATTGTAAAAGTGCGGGAAAGGCACGGACAGTGGGAGGGGGGCGGGAAAGGCACGGACAGCGGGAGGGGGGGCGGGAAAGGCACGGACAGCGGGAGGGAGGACGGGAAAGGCACTCACCTGGACTTCTTCCGGCGGCGGTCGGCCTGCAATGACCAAAACAAACCTTCCCCCCCAAAAAAAAATAGGAACCGCCCACCACCGCAATAACGTTGCCAAAGGGGCTGAATGCCTAAAAATCGCCGGAACGCCCCCGAATCTGCTCCGGCTTTGACGGACAGATCTCTGTTCCAATGGCTAGCCTCCATTTATGGAGCTAGCCAATGGAACAGAGGGGCCGAACTACACTCACATACTCTAAACAAAAGTTTTGACAGGCGAAACCTAAAAAGGACTCAAACCAGCAGGAGATGTATTCCAGCTCAGAATTTGAGTAAATCCAGCACCACAACTAGCCAGCCACTGGTACTGCAACATCCTCCCATAGAAAATAAGGGAGGCAGTAACTAATGTTAAATTAAATAATAGAAATTTTTAAATAATGTAAATAAATGTATCTGAATATTAAACAAATTATATATAAATACAACTTAATTATTACTGTATTATAAAATATGTTAATAATATTTTTCAAATTAAAAAATTGATGTAACTTTATTTTTTTAAATAACTAAATTAATTTTACTTAATTCTGTATATAACTATTAATATATGTTTACTAAATAATATATATATATACATTTTATAGTTTAAGTGGACACTTAATATGTTTTTATTTAAATCTTATGAAACACAATATAAACTTAATATATTATATGTTGAAATATTTAATTCGAAATTAAGTTAATAATGCTGTAGCATGTTTTTCTACATGGTGCTCCCTTTCCTTTGGTGACACTGCAGTCGATTGATGTCTTGATCTGAAATGCCAAATTACTGGCAAAATGGTTGACCGTTGCCTGTGGGCCAACTGTGGTACTTTTCATTGTTGGATGGGGGTTGGTGGAAGTTCAAAAGTTTGGGGGTGCTGCCTATGTGCCTTTCTGCTGTTTCTTCTATGGCCCGAGATCATGGGTGATCTAGAGGATGGATGTGAGTGAAGGCATGTGCCTGAACGATGAGTAAGTGTGGGGCTGGCACGGAACAGGTTTACACTTTACAGCATGGCTTTCCCCTCCCAGATTGGCTCCCACCAGGTGACAGGAGGTGGTGTGCTACTGACAATGCTTTCACTTTCCATGTTTGAGTGACTGGCCATTGCTGGGCTGCTCGTGGGTTGGTTAGTACACAGTTGGGGTTCTTATGGTTTGTCTCAGGGTTTGCACTATATGTTGAAGGTGGAGGTTTTGTTGCAGGGAGGTTCCAGGGAGACGTGCATAGGACACATACAAGGCTTGACCAGATGTGGGACCAACATCATACACTAACCTTTTTGTCCAGAATATCCGGCGGATGGGCTCAGTCTCTAAAAGCCATAATATCTACAGGTATTTACAGCAGCAGGTGGTACAGGTGGCTATGCTACAGGAAACTCATCATGCTGGAGGTGAGGTGGACACTTGTGACATAGATGGCATGACAGCTATATGCTACCTCTTACTCCGCTTATGCTCGGGGGCACTAATTTGGATTAGAGAAGGGCTGCAATATCGAGCATATACACTCCACCATTGACCAGGAAATGTGTTATGTCCTACTTAATGGTAGGTTGCTGGGTAGAGACATCACTTTAGGGAGTATTTATGCCCCAAATCCAGACCAGGTGGCCTTAGGGACTGGCTGGATCACTGAGAGCTGTCGGATCCCAGGAGAACCTAGCAGACAATAACACAGGATTACTCCTATTACTCTTACATTTACTAACTCCACACTTGGTCTGCTTGTTCAAACAGGCTTAGCCAGTATGTGACAGACACCGAGTACCTGGGGCATATTACACTTAGACTACAGCCCCTTGTTATTAGGTTTCCGGCCAGTTGCTGAGCGCCTGAAGATTCCTTTGTGGTGACTTAACCCGCTGTCCTTAGAGGATGCTTACTTTCAGGACTCTTTGGAGAAGACAATTAAGGGGTACTTTCAACTTAATGAGGTTTCTGCATCCTCTGACCTGGTCGAGTGGGATGTCTTAAAGGTGGTGGTTCAGGGGTTAACGTTTGAGTCACTTGGTCGGAGTTAGGGCAAAATGCAGACGCTGTACGACAAGTTCCATGAGCTGGACAATGTTGTGGGAACGGACGGGGCTGTGGTACTCAGACTCCGGGAGGCTCAGGGACAATATAATGCCATTTTAGAATGCCTGCTCTGTCATGACTATATCGCTAAAGCACATGACAAGGAAGGACAGCTGGAGAGGCTTCAGGCTTGGCTCATTCAACTGGAGTCCTATGGGACCCCTATTAAACAAATTCTAATAGAAGATGGTGCAACTTTTAATTATCCCAATGCCATTAATACTTTGTTTCAAGAATATTACGAAACAGTGTATAGGTGTTCAAGGGCTCTCTCGCTAGGGATGCAGGCTGCTTTCCTGTGACACCTGCCACTGAGACAGCTTGCATGCAAGACTTAGGAAAGCCTGGGAGGTCTCGTGAGGTGATTTGTTTCCCCAGCACAGAAATAGCTACGGGTAATACCTCGAGTGCTGATGGCCTATCTGTCGAGTTCTTCTCCACTTTTGCGAAGATCCTGGCCCCAAAACTGGAGTCCATATGCGCTGACCCTTCTTTAAAAAAGGAAACACTACCTGAGCCCAAACAGGCTGCTATTGTGATTCCGCTCCCCAAGAATAATGTTCAGGGCGCCTATACCACGGCATTTCGTGTATGCTCAACATGGACTACAAACTTCTTAGCAAGGTTCTGACCCTCTGCTACTCCCCCATATGCCTGCATTAATACTCAAGGACCAAAATGGTTTATTTCCAGTCCACAAGTACTTCTCTTAATCTTCAGTTGCTATATAATGTCCTTTATTACCTGGAGGTGCAATCTCATCGGGGGCCATACTTATGACAGTAGACCTTGCAAAGGCCTTTTATTCAGCGCGGTGGAATTTCTTGTACAAAATTAGGTATTGGATGGAACTGGGGGAGTGTTGGATTAATTCGGTTAAGTTGCTTTATTCTGTGCTGACAGCACGGATCAGAACAAGCACTATCATCTCCCGCAATACAATATATATGGAGGCACCGGGCAGGGGTCCTTTCCTCTAAACCTGCAGGGGAAAGAAAACACCATTAGAATCAAGGCAAGACTTCACTCGTCAAAAGTGTAAGGTTAAAATTCGAGTGTGAGAAGGCACCGGTAAGGTTTCTTATTAACTCCTGATATTCTGGGCATTTGAAAAGACTGCAATAATAAACAAAATAACCCAAAGAAGCTAAAAGACATAATTAACCAGCTTGGTGTGAGGAAACACTAAGCAGTTTGTTTCCAAGAAACTTTGATTAATACTTGGCACTTTTGACTTTCTGTGTAAAATTGACATTTTAGAGCATTGTATGGACCAAGGAAGAGGCAGGCTTGCCCAATTTTTAGTGCATTTAAAGAAGCTTCTTTGATAGTAAATCTGGTAATCCCTGAAAGTTAGCAATAATACCTGTGAAGTACAAATTAAAGAAGCGCTCAGGGAAAATGGGGTTATAAACGATTGCACCTATCTCTCATCCTATATTATGTAATTTTAAGGTGCCACGGACCGGAGATTCAATTTCCCCTAAATCTCCTAGGGCAGAAACCTGTCCTTACATATACATTACAGGCAGCATTGGTCCAGCCCACTCATACAGTAGACTATACAATTTTATATACACATGTCAATCATTTTGATGCAGAATCAAATGTTCTTTTGATAATTCTTTCTTTATTCAATCTTCATTTAAAAGTCTGTAGCCAAAGCCACCACGTTTCATCCTTCACGGACTTCTTCAGGGCTACAAATGATACATATATACAACATTAGAATATATTTTTTTACACATATTTCTTTTTTCTTTTTTAAGATTTTTTTATATACACACATTGTTTTAAAAATTATATTATCACTATATACAATTTATACAAATATTTACAAATCTCATATGATACTAAAAACATTTTTGTAAATTTATTCTTTGATTCTGCATGATTTTCAGTCCTTTGCTATGTAGAGAAAGGAAACTTCAGAAAAGCTTCAAAGAAAGCTTCTAAGATAAACATCCAAAAAACACCTCAGGGCCTATTGTATCTTTAATCCTTTTTTCACAAACTCCTTTATTTATTTTCTCTTTTTCTTTAGTTTTTTTTACTTCATTCCACAAGATCTAAGCTAATAGTGAGAGTTTATTTTACAGAATGCCAGTAGCTTACCGAGTTTATTCTGTATCGTAGAGTATCATGCATCAATCTGTTCTCTATCCAAGTCAGGTAATGTTATTTTTAAGATATCTGTAAAAACAATTATGGAAAATAACTGCCTATATCCTCATACAAATGGTCTTGGGTTATAAGTACATCACGATGCATAAAAAGCATCCAACCTAAAAACGGAGGTGTTGTCCCCTATTATATGCATACCTCATTTGGATATGTATTCGTATTCTATTTGTAAACAGGCACCGATCTGCTGTCACAATGACAAGGAATCTCAGGATTTGGTTCTTTTTAATAGGTAACTATACATGAGGAAATAAAAGTATTGAAGGGTTATTTAAAGCATCTTGTTTTCATTGAGGTATTATATAGACAAATCCTCTTATTTTATTTCATTTAAGAGTATTTAAAAGTAAAAAATTGCATGTCACAATGTTCCATATTGCATATATATATATTTGTAATTCGCCGCGAATTAGATTACGATCTGTATTTAGGTAGTGGTTTATGCAATTCTGTATTACAATAATATCCCGATATGCACATTTCAATAGACGAATTATGCGGCCCACTACTGTGTTAGCTCAGCGCCATATTGGCACGTCTAATATGTGCTAGGGGATTGTTTCAAACAGCTTTTACACCACTATTCTATCCATGGATTACACTAACATGGGTTCAGATTTAAGCGCGAAACACAAATTAGTAATAATCGCCCATCTTGGCCGCGGCTCTGGGACCTACTATCCAGCAAATAATCAACCTCTCTCTGAGTACGGGACAGGTTCCTAAAGGATGGAAAAAGGCTCTGGTGAAACCGCTGAGGAAAAACACGGCTACTCCTTGGGAAGAATTAGCTAACCTCAGACCCATCTCCCTGCTCCCGTTTTTAGGCAAAATTATCGAAAAACATGTAAACAACAAACTGTCTAAATACATTGAATCCACTGAAGTGCTGGACCAGTCCCAATCCGGGTTCAGACCCAGACATAGTACGGAGACCGCCCTGATGTCAGTCGCAGACGATCTACACATGTACCAGGACAGGGGTTATTCTGTTGTCCTGGTGCTGTTGGATCTGTCAGCGGCATTTGACACCGTATCCCACTCCATCCTGACCACCAGACTGGCTAACATCGGCCTAAAGCAAGAAGCCTTGGCATGGTTAAAGAGTTTCTTGAGGGACCGCACCCAGCAAGTAGCTATGGGTGCATACAGGTCAGAGGAAGTTGAGATCTCCAAGGGGGTGCCACAGGGCTCCTGTCTGAGCCCCACCTTATTCAACATATATGTGGCACCCCTGGCTAACATCATGAGAAGATATGGTTTCATCCCAATATCTTACGCGGATGATACTCAACTCCTCTTTCCTTTTAAGATCTTTACTCCTGAGGTCAGAAACTCTTTCTCCAAGGGCATGAGAGCAGTGGCACAATGGATGTCCTCCAACTATCTGCAGTGTAACGTTGGGAAGACGGAAGTCATGATGTTTGGTGAGGTAAAAATGCTCTGGACCCCAGATTGGTGGCCACAAGATCTCGGCACAGTGCCCAAGCCTAAACAAACTGTCAAGAATCTGGGGGTCCGTTTAGATCAGGAGCTTACTCTCAAAGAACATGGCAACCAGGTGGTGGGAGCATGCTTTCATATAATTGGTATGCTGCAGAAAATCTTCCCATTTCTACCTGATACAACCAGGAAGACGCTGGTCCAGGCGCTCGTTTTGAGTCGCCTGGACTACTGCAACGTCTTGCTCCTGTCTGCCAATGAAGGAGTCATGAACAGACTTCAGGTGGCTCAGAACACGGCTGCTCGCCTGGTTCTGAATGCTCCTCCCCGTACGCCTTCTAAACCTCTGCTGACTAAACTACATTGGCTATCTGTCAGACAGAGGGCCAAATTTAAGGTATGCTGCATCATACACAAAAGTCTGAACGGTATGGGTCCCGCATACTTGACCACCAAATTCATACCCTACACTCCTACTCGGACACTTAGATCAAGTGAACAAGGTCTTCTGTGTGTACCCAGAGCTAAGAATGCCAGACATGGAACCAAAACACTATCAATAGCTGGACCCTCTCTCTGGAATAGCCTCCCTATATCCCTTAGGCTATGTGTAGACCATCTTCCTTTTAGGAAAATGCTGAAGACCTTTCTGTTTGAACAGTAAAACTAGACTAGAACAGCTTTAAAGACTCCTCCTCTTAAATTCATTTGTAGAAGCCAAAGGCGCGGAGATACTCCTCAGGGAGTGAAGCCAGCGCGGTACAAACCTGCAAATAAAAATAAATAAATAAATAAATCGCGCCGATTTTTAAAAGGTCCCTTATGATTCAACCCCCATTTAATAGACATATTCTGCGCCACCCAAGCTCCGAAAAGGTTTTTACTGGTCACCCTGACACGCGGTTTTCAACAAAAGTCCCCCCGTAACACTTACTTCAACTCAGGATATTAACCGGCTCCATGGCGTGGCGTCTTCCGTGATAACATGCTTCAGTGACAGCTACGGCTGCCATTTTATAGGCCGTGTATTAGTGTATCATTCATGGCACCTGATGATTTAGTTGTAACGAGGCCCGATTTTTAAGACTAAGAACGGGCGCCATATTTGAATGGTTTTATGGGTATAGAGAAGTACGCCGGTAATTCGTATTTTATAATGATCCACTCCCGAATACGTACAACTCATATTTTATTTTGTTTATATATTTAAATTATTTAGATATGGAAGCATTTATTTTAGAAAGAAAAAACTAATAATTCATTTCGTTGTATCTCTTACTTATACATTCGTTTATTTCTAATCCCTTTATATTTACCGCTTCATCAAGGATAAATAATTTTGACTCACTTAGTTTTGTTTTAAAACCAGATGAACCTCTTAATTACCCCTGCCATATTTATGACTATCTTTGTATTTTTTCAGCGCCATCTTGTAATGTCTATTTTAACCACTACATAAGCCTAACAGTTGTAATTTTTTTCATTTACTATGTATTTCACAGTGCATTTTAAATTTACAGGTTAACATGTCTAAGTCAAGACTACTCTGAGTGGTCCAGAAGATAAATATTTTTACATAATCATATGGAATGTAATTCTACGTACAATGCATCTTACCCAATACACAGAATTATTCATATTTATGGTTTGAAATAGTAGTTTATTATAATCATCATCTTCAAACCACAGATTTGAAACTTTTATTGTCTTCAATTTTCTAGGAGACATTTAGGCAAATCTACAGAAAATGATGTAATTCACTACAGGTATTGAGTCCCAAAACAGTGGTTCTCAAGCGGCAAATCCATCCTGCCTCTGCCTTTCTAAGGGCTAACTCACGATCCCCTCCTCTCAATGGCATTTCTATATGTTCCAATGCATGAAACCAGATCTCACGTTCATGCGGATGATTTTTTTGTATATGGGATGCCACAGGGTATTTTTCATCATTATGCCTGATTGCCCTGATGTGTTCCTGCACTCTGATCTTTAGGCATCTCGTGCTACTTCCTATATAAACCTTATTGAATGCACACCCCAGTGCATAAACTATATATGAGGTGTTGCAAATGATAAAGGTCCGAATAGTATATTCCTTTTCAGTATTGTACATAAATTTCTTCTTTTTATTTACACCAAATTGGCATGTTACACATGCCCCACAAGTATAAAAAACAGCCGTTTTTTTGGTTAGCCATGCTATCCCACTACTCTTTTCTTTTTGTTCCCTGATGTAGCTAGGGCATAAAATTCTCTTAAGATTTTCTCCCTTCCTATACACAACCTTTGGTTTCTCAGGGACCGTACCTACAGGCATCTGGCCTGAGGCAATCAGATGCCAATTTTTCCGCAGAATGTTATATACATGGTCACTATGTATATTATACTCAGTTATAAACAAGACCTCATCCTTTTTATCATTTGCATTCCTGTTATGTTTGTCAGGACGGGTTTGTAGGGTAGATTTGCGATCCACTTTCATAGCCCTTGACTCAGCTTTTATTAGACATTCTTTGGAGTACCCTCTTTTTTTTAAATCATTTTTCATGACCTCCAAATGTCTTTGAAAATTGGGCTCCTCGCTACAATTGCGACGAGCCCTTATCATCTCCCCATATGGTATGGCGTTTATAGTACCACTGGGATGTGCACTCTCCGCATGTAGGACGCTATTACATGCGGTAGCTTTTTTAAACATGTCACTGTGAATCTTGTTGTTCCTTATATACAATTTTAAGTCCAAAAACTCAATTGTTTCGTCAGAATAATTCATCGTCAACCTCACATTGAATCTATTTTGATTTAAGTAGTCATAATAGGAGAGTAACTCAGTTACTCCTCCATTCCAAATCATCAACACATCGTCTATGTATCTACCATATAAGATAATGTTGTTGGCCCACTGTCATGACCCATGTCCCCAGGCATGCTCCGTCTCATACAAACCCATAAAGAGGTTTGCATAAGATGGAGCAAACCTGGATCCCATGGCTGTCCCTTGCCTTTGCAGGAACCAGTCCCCATTATGTAAAAAGGCATTCATTTCCAAAATCATCTTTGTCATTTCCAACAGCATAAGCGTGTGCTCTAAATTACTGGCATCTCGCTTATATAGAAAGTATTTGAGTGCATCTAGACCACATTCAGTTCTTATACAGGTATATAAGCTCTCCACATCTAATGTTACAAAGAGCAAGTCTGAACTGTCCCAGTTAAAATCTTCTAATTTGCACAAAATATCTCTACTATCTTTAAGATAGGAGGGCACATTTTTTACAAAAGGCTGAAGATATCCATCCACAAATTGTGAAAGACGTTGCATGGGCCCCCCATTGCCGGATATTATTGGCCTGCCTGGTGTAAAACCCTCTCCCCCCTTATGAATTTTGGGGAGGATATATATACAGGGGTAACAGGATTCCTCTACTTGTAGGTATTTGTACTCCATGTCCGAAAGAAGACATGATTCATGCCAATCTCTCAAACAGGAGTTGATTTTCAGTTCAATCTGTTTTTTCGGGTTTACTTTAAGTTTGGTATAACATTCCTTTTTGCCCAACAGTCTGTCAATTTCCCCTTGATAGTCTGATCGATTCATTAGTACAATATTTCCCCCTTTGTCAGCCTCCTGGATGACTATATCAGGGTTAGTCCGTAAGGCATTTAGTATTTCCCTATCCTTCCTAGAGATGTTATGATTGTTTGCAGTGGGAATTCTGCCTATGTTTATCTTCAAGCTGATGTAGTTGCTTTGTTACTTTATCGTAAAATTCATCAATAAATACATCTTGGGGTCTTTGTGGTAAAAACGTAAATGGCTTTCTTAGGCCACTATCCAGTGACCTATCCTCAACAATGTCCAATGATCTAGCAGTATCTGTGATGTCTGTAATTTCATTTCCCTCATCAAGTGTACAAAGCAAATGGGTTACATTCAAATCAGCAATTGACATTTCAGATAGTTTGGGTTGGCTCAATGGATCATTCTGTACAACAATGTGATTTTCAAAGTGTTTTTTTTATTTTAATTTTCTCACAAATTTGAAAAGATCAATGTGCAGATCAACTAAGTTACAATTATTAGTAACACAAAAATTCAACCCTTTATGTAACAGAGTTTCTTCATGATCAGTCAAGTGCTTATCTGAAAGATTTACAATATTCAATACATTGTCATTGGACCCACTTTCTCCAACATCCAATTTTTTTTCATTTGTATCTTGCTCTGCAATCTGGTCTGAACACCTGGCTTTATGCTTTTTCCCTCCCCTTCTGATTCAGAATTTTGATTTTTTCTTTTGTTGCCCAGCCTGTAGCGCTGGACCTCTTTTAAAAAAAGGGAAGATGTAGATGTTTGTAATGCACTGGTTCCCTCCCCTGGGTCACTTTCAATGGAGGAAAGTGAGGTGCTACTGGATGAAACACTTATCGGTTTTTCAAATCCCCCTTGACCAGATCCCTGTTTTGGAATTACATCATCGTATTTTCTAGAAAAGGTAAAAATGCGTCCATTGGCATAGTCCTTTTCATCTCTTTGTATTTTCTTTAATTTTTTATCTTTCAGATACACTTGATAGGCAGCTAGTTCAGTCTTTAAAATCCCATCATTTTTCAAAGTTGCATCTTTTAGATTCATCTCACTAATTTCTTTCTCGAGCTTGAGAATTTCCTCTTTTATTTTACTAACTTTTCTCTCAGAGTTAGTGATCAGTATCCTCTTCATACGATATGATGCATCGTAGAGGCCTTCTTCCCAATCATCTAGCAAGTCTTGCTCTAAATCCTCATAGTTGGGAAATATTAGAATTCGTAACCCACCTGGAATTTTCTTGTTCTCAAAATACTTGCGCAATGTGGCACCGTCCCACCATTTGGCGAGCTCCTGTTTTTTTAATTTCTCCAGTTTGTAAAATTTTTATTTTAGGCCCTCATTTTTTGGTGTTATATTTTTTATAGTATTGGAGTTGGGACCCTTAGATTTAAAGAGGTCTCCCAGCATTTCCTCTCATTTGTCATCAAAATCCATAGCTAGTAGTTATTGGAGTAAATAGGAGATAGTGCCAATCAACCCAAAATTACAAATTAAAGAAGCGCTCAGGGAAAATGGGGTTATAAACGATTGCACCTATCTCTCATCCTATATTATGTCATTTTAAGGTGCCACGGACCGGAGATTCAATTTCCCCTAAATCTCCTAGGGCAGAAACCTATCCTTACATATACATTACATGCAGCATTGGTCCAGCACACTCATACAGTAGACTATACAACTTTATATACACATGTCAATCATTTCGATGCAGAATCAAATGTTCTTTTGATCATTCTTTCTTTATTCAATCTTCATTTAAAAGTCTGTAGCCAAAGCCAACGCGTTTCGTCCTTCATGGACTTCTTCAGGGCTACAAATGATACATATATACAACATTAGAATATATTTTTTTACACATTTTTTTTAAAAGATTTTTTTTATAAACACACATTGTTTTACAATTATATTATCACTATATACAATTTATACAAATATTTACAAATCTCATATGATACTAAAAACACTTTTGTAAATGTATTCTTTGATTCTGCATGATTTTCAGTCCTTTGCTAAGTAGAGAAAGGAAACTTCAGAAAAGCTTCAAAGAAAGCTTCTAAGATAAACATCCAAAAAACACCTCAGGGCCTATTGTATCTTTAATCCTTTTTTCACAAACTCCTTTATTTATTTTCTCTTTTTCTTTAGTTCGTAGTCTTAAAAATCGGGCCTCGTTACAACTAAATCATCAGGTGCCATGAATGATACACTAATACACGGCATACAAAACTAAGGGAGTCAAAATTATTTATTTTTGATGAAGCGGTAAATATAAAGGGATTAGAAACAAATAAATGTATAAATAAGAGATATAACGAAATGAATTATTAGTTTTTCTTTCTAAAATAAATGCTTCCATATCTAAATAATTTAAATATATAAACAAAATAAAATATGAGTTGTACGTATTCGGGAGTGGATCATTATAAAATACGAATTACGTGCGTACTTCTCTATACCCATATAACCATTCAAATATGGCGCCCGTTCTTAGTCTTAAAAATCGGGCCTCGTTACAACTAAATCATCAGGTGCCATGAATGATACACTAATACACGGCCTATAAAATGGCGGCCGTAGCTGTCACTGAAGCACGTCATCACGGAAGACGCCACGCCATGAAGCTGGTTAATATCCTGAGTAGAAGTAAGTGTTACGGGGGGACTTTTGTTGAAAACCGTGTGTCAGGGTGACCAGTAAAAACCTTTTCGGAGCTTGGTTGGCGCAGAATATGTCTATTAAATGGGGGTCGAATCGTAACGGACCTTTTAAAAATCGCCGTGATTATTACTAATTTGTGTTTCGCGCTTAAATCTGAACCCATGTTAGTGTAATCCATGGATAGAATAGTGGTGTAAAAGCTGTTTGAAACAATCCCCTAGCACATATTAGACGTGCCAATATGGCGCTGAGCTAACACAGTAGTGGGCCGCATAATTCGTCCATTGAAATGTGCATATCGGGATATTATTGTAATACAGAATTGCATAAACCACTACCTAAATACAGATCGTAATCTAATTCGCGGCGAATTACAAATATATATATATGCAATATGGAGCATGGTGACATGCCATTTTTTACTTTTAAATACTCTTAAATGAAATAAAATAAGAGGATTTGTCTATATAATACCTCAATGAAAACAAGATGCTTTAAATAACCCTTCAATACTTTTATTTCCTCATGTATAGTTACCTACTAAAAAGAACCAAATCCTGAGATTCCTTGTCATTGTGACAGCAGATCGGTGCCTGTTTACAAATAGAATACGAATACATATCCAAATGAGGTATGCACATAATAGGGGACAACACCTCCGTTTTTAGGTTGGATGCTTTTTATGCATCGTGATGTACTTATAACCCAAGACCATTTGTATGAGGATATAGGCAGTTATTTTCCATAATTGTTTTTACAGATATCTTAAAAATAACATTACCTGACTTGGATAGAGAACAGATTGATGCATGATACTCTACGATACAGAATAAACTCGGTAAGCTACTGGCATTCTGTAAAATAAACTCTCACTATTAGCTTAGATCTTGTGGAATGAAGTAAAAAAAACTAAAGAAAAAGAGAAAATAAATAAAGGAGTTTGTGAAAAAAGGATTAAAGATACAATAGGCCCTGAGGTGTTTTTTGGTTGTTTATCTTAGAAGCTTTCTTTGAAGCTTTTCTGAAGTTTCCTTTCTCTACTTAGCAAAGGACTGAAAATCATGCAGAATGAAAGAATACATTTACAAGTGTTTTTAGTATCATATGAGATTTGTAAATATTTGTATAAATTGTATATAGTGATAATATAATTGTAAAACAATGTGTGTATATAAAAAAAATCTTTTAAAAAAAAATATGTGTAAAAAAAGATATTCTAATGTTGTATATATGTATCATTTGTAGCCCTGAAGAAGTCCGTGAAGGACGAAACGCGTTGGCTTTGGCTACAGACTTTTAAATGAAGATTGAATAAAGGAAAAATTATCAAAAGAACATTTGATTCTGCATCGAAATGATTGGCATGTGTATATAAAATTGTATAGTCTACTGTATGAGTGTGCTGGACCAATGCTGCATGTAAAATACCTGTGAAGTACATATACATGTGTGCTGTGTCTTTTCTTCTCATTTGATTTTAGATCCCCATTGGTGAACACATCTCTGGGAACAAAGGGTATGCTTTGTGTTACGTATTTAATAATAACAGTGTGACGTATTTAATTAGAACATTACTAACCAACCATTGTCACAAAGGTATTAGTGTTCTGGTCAATGCCGATAATAATTCTTTCTTTTTATATCTATATATATCTATATATATATATATATATATATACATATATATATATATATATATTGTCTCTGACCTTTGAGGAATAAATAATTGAAGCACCGAAATTGGGTCCGTGTCCTGTTTGCTGGTGGCAGCGCGTGAGTGAAAACGTGGCGGCTGATTTGACAAGATTGTTGGATATATATATATATATATATATATATATATATATATATATAAATATAATGTTTCTCGTCCTCCAAATATATATATATATATATTGAAATCTAGAATTCCTCACAGAGATGTTACAAGATATTTCTTACGAAGTGTACGCATGAATTCTGTTAGAAATTGGTAGGCAATTACCCATGCTCTTTTGATATTTACAGTCTCAAGACATTCGTGTTTGTCTTTTATGTTTAACTGCTTCATTTCCTATCCTATAGGAAAGAGTTCAGAGTCACTTCTAGATGAGAAACCCCTACACGACTTCCTCTGAAGACGGAGTCCTGTGTTTTGTCTTGTTTTCTCACTCCACTTCCCCTTTCCCCCGGGGGTCATTCAGAGTGGCAAAGGTAATACTAATCTTGCCGCATTTATTGATTCAGGGAGGATTTCGGAACACTCTGCACCAAGAAGGAAACAACTAGAACAAGGAGGTCTTGGTGAGTGACATCGTGACAGATCCCCCACATCTTTTAAGTACCTGGGAATTCAGATATTCTATTCCCTGAAGGACATTCAGAAAGGCAACTTCAGTAAGCCCCTTGGCTCGCTCAAGAGGTGTGTCCCCTTCTGGCAATCTCTTTAATTGCCCATAATGGCCCTGATTTCGGGGTCCAAAATGGTTCTGCTCCCGAGATTAATGTACTTTTTTATTAATGTCCTGGTTGGGGTGCCTGCTTCTTGGTATCAGCAGTTGGACTCTGCTTTGAATGATATGGAATGGAGGCCGCCATTGAGTGTCCCTGGAGGTTCCTCGGCGCGCAACTGAAAGGGGGAGCCTGAGCGCACCAGATTTGAGTTGTATTTTTTATCAGCACAACTTCAATTGGTCACCCAGTGGCTCGATGGGGGCTAGACTGGAGGAACAGCACTCGTGGGGCTGTCTCAACATCAGAGCATGCTGCTGGTGAAGTTGCTATGCATGGCAACAGAAACTCCCCGACCTGGGTTTTATCAGCGGTGGCCTCAAAATGTTGGAGGAGTTGCGTGGAGAGGACGACGGGATGCCCTTTATTCATCTGCCCTGACTTGGTTGGTCTCGCCAATGGTGATCCTCTCTCTTTTTTCATGGCTAAGCAGCTGTCAGCTGGACGGACGGCGGCCTTTTGACAACTTGCGACTGTTTTTAATTGGTAGTTTTGCTTCAGATGGAGGACTTCGTGGCCCAATACAATCTACCCCCGGTCCAATTTCAAATCTATGAACCATTGACACAAACCTTTGGGAATTTATGGGCCAGTAGGCATGATGGACCAATGACACATGCGGTACTACAACTGTTGGTATCCATGGGCATGGCGAGGCATTTGGTGAAGTGCTTTTATAGTTCGCTGACTGAAATGGTTCGGAAACCCCTGTTGACACTTAGGCATAAGTGGAGAGAGATATTAGGGTGAGACTTTACAGATCCTGAGTGGTGTAGGGTTCTGGCGTACCCTAAGGTCTCCAGAAATATGAGATTGAAGTATTGTTGTGTAGTTCCTACAAACCTATGTAGGATCTGCACGTTTTAGACAACATAAACTAGAGGATTGGTGTCCAGACTGATTCCAGACACCCCCAAAGGATATGTTAGTCTGTAGACCAGCTAGCTCACAGTGCCACTATAAGCCTCACAGCCTCACCAAGGAGCGAATAGTTTCTGGCAATTATCGAACATGACAACCCTGACCCCTCAGGGATCGTGGAAACAGTACAGTATTTTTCGCTGTCTCTCGTGCTCACTTTGTTTCCGAGAGATACCCAGAATAAACAGTGAGGGTGTTTCCAATAAGTATTTATTGAACCAGCGTCATTCTAGTCTAAAATTCGGGTGCTGCAACAACCATGGGACAGAAACAGATATAGACGATTACAAGCACCAATAGAGTAAATCAAAGGTAGAATTCAACTATAGTGCTAAAACTGTGAATATATGCAGGCATATAAATACATGACAGTAATAATGCATACTGCCACCATGCAAACCGTAACTAAATGTACATAAGTGTACCTAGCATGTATGTAGGTGTATAGCCAAGAATCCCCCTAGAAAAGAGCCAACCCCATTAACTGATGTGAGGGCGATGGACCCCTTCTTTGTCTCGAGTTTGACACCCCGCAAGGGATGTCAGACCACTGCGTGCTGGAGTGTCTGCGTGCAGGGACTTCAGCGTCTCGTGTCAGCATGGTTATTTTTTCTCCTCTGATTTTCCCAGTGAATATGTGGTACTTATTTACCCGAAAGGTACCCTCAGGGGTTCTACCTAGATTTGTCATGGTACTGTGGGCATGTTGGCCCAGGATGACGATAGCGGTGACCCTTATACAGAGTTATTATGCAGAAGATGGTAATCCTGCTGTGATACTGAGAATCCTCATGGAAAATAAATGAGGCTAGTTTTTGGAGAAAACCACACAACATTTATGCAGCACCTAACTAGGTAAAAGATCAGCGCCAGAACCATTATGTCGAAAAAGGTAGGACAAATGTAGGTAAAAGGTCATTCAACTACCTAGGCCTATAATGGGGTACATTGGGGTTTATAACAATATACTTAATTTAATTATGTCCATATGGTTTACCTGATGCCTCACAGGCTACATGTCATCCATGGTGGTGATCCCCGTGGCGGTCCCAGATGTAAGCTTGTGGATGCAGACTTCTGCCATTTTACTTGGAGCTGCCCACAGCTACATGCATTTTGGACCATGGTGATCTGTACCCTGAATGACACCCTGGGCCAAGCTCTCCCTTGTACCTTGGAGGTTTGTTTATTGGGATTGTTTACTAGACCTCGAAAGCTAAAGTTAGACTCTAGGTTCCCAGATCTGCTCTTAGTGCTGGCTAAGACAAGGATTGCAATGGCTTGTAAGTCCATTATGGGGCCGGTGATGGGTACATGAACTAAATATGTCACCATGTGGGCTAGGGCCGAGGAAAAGGCCTTGATTCGTGAAGAGGCTAGGAGGATGTGGTGATGTCCGATAGCGGGGTTGTGGACATAGCTGTTGGAGGCTTGGGAACATCCAGAGGGTGACGCAGGGGGTCCCCAAAGGAAACGATGGATTGGTTGAGAGTGACAGGGACTGGATGAAGAGGGGAATAGGTTCTAGATGTGGCTATCTGCTTTATCCTTTGGTTGCACCAACCCCTCGTTTCAGTAGTAGTTCTACTTGCTGCATGCCCCCCCCTTCCCTGGAATCCCTGTTTCCTGCTCTTATTGCACATGGTATCGCATTAGTTTCAGTGAGGGTATTCACCCTCTGCCTTTCTGTTGTATTGACTTCCTTTTTATAGCTTGGCCTGTACGACCTCTGAGACAGTTTGGCTGGATGTATGATGATACCACGCATACCATCACAACGCGGTATTTTACATTGTGGTTTTGACAACACAAGTCGTTACATCGACTTGCGTTGGAGGGCGCTGGACTTAGGAATAGTGTGAATTACTATTCCAACTCCAGTCTACGTACAGTAGGGAAGGTGTTGGAATAGTAATTCACACTATTCCTTAGTCTAGAGCGCCCTCCAGTGCAAGTCGACGTAATGACTTGTGTTGTTAAAACCACGATGTAACCATTACATGTTGTAATGATTGCGTGGTAAAGGATGTTTCCCGTTTGGCTACCTTTTTTGGTCTTAGGTTTTCATATGATGGCTTCTGCAATTCCCCTTCCCCTTGCTCCTGAGGTTTAGTCTGCATGACAATGAGGTTTGCAAGGACCAGGTACTCTTTTGGGGCCGTGCCTATTCTGTGTTCTAGTTCACATATTGGATGGGTCCCGAAATGTGGAGAACGGGGAGGACTGCTTCGAAAATTGCTTTGTACTAGATCACTGGGTTGTGCCTCCCTTCTGATATAAGGTTTGTGACCTCTGTATATTTGCTGGCTCTCCTTGATAAGCTGTGTTTTCTGTGATGCTGCCTACAAATTGATACGTCAAGACTCGAGTGTTTTGTTTATTATAAATGCCAAAAAACATATATTTTAAAGAAAAAGATTTACTCAGGTGTAATTTTTCTTTTTTGTGTATCCCCACACTGTCCTGTTCTTGGCAGTATGGGAGTTTCACATGCCTAAATTTAGGAATAATCCACCTACGAAAAACCTTATAAAAAGTGATCTCAGAATCTCCCGGCACCTGCAAACAGAAACGTATGTGCTAGTCAAAAAGGGCTTGGCTGAGTATGTGTCTTGCAGGTTAAGCAGCATACTTTGAATACAATTATGCAGTGCAGCTGTGGACAGTAAAGATTAAAAAGAGATGGTATGATAGGATCAGATCTGTAACACCTCCCACAACATTTGCAGAAAGAATAATTACCTCCAGCATGGCCAGAGTGGATTTCACTTAGCTGGTAGAAGGACATTTTCACTGTCCATGAAAGCCAGAATATGATCCAGCACTTACTTTAATGTACACTGAGATTGTCAATATTCAAATCACATTGGTGCATGGATATTTATTTAATCTCCTCCATGGACTTCTAGGTCCTTACACCTGGCCATGTATCATACCCCAAACTGGATGTTTAACTTAGTTGGTGAAGTTTTTGGTTTTTAACCAAAATGAATGATTGCTATTTTAATTCCAAACACTGTTTTTATTATGTCCTTATTTCCTGTATGACAGTTGCTCTTAACATGTGGTTCGCGGACCTGCTACTCAGGGGGCCCAGAGTCCACAAATGTCATAATAATAGTAATATTAAGATCAATGCGTTATGTATGAATAAAGAAACAAAGCTGCACATTTTAAAACGTTCTGTAAATGTGAAGGAATTAGAAATTGGGGGCTAAAAATTTAATTGGTATCCTGAGCTTCATTCTTTAGAGCACCGCAAGTACAGCAAACTGAAAGAAGTAGAGGCAATGGGTGGCCTCAATAAAAAATGCGGACAAAAAAAAGAGCATGTATTAGGAGCAAAAATGACAACATGGTTGGAAAGAGTTTAGCATATCCCATCTTCTTTAAAAATTAAAAATACATTTAGGAAAGCTCCAGCCTTCCCATTAACATTTTGATTTTTCTTTATTTGATTGTGAATTAAATACAATATTTTAATATGTGTGTTATTTGTATGATGTATACTTGTTTCTATATATTTGTGCATTGTTTTCTAGTTCAAATTGTAGAAATAGTTTAGGCAAGGGCCCCCCTGCTTCCAATAATGATTCAGTGGCGCTTTCCAGATTCCAGTAATGATTCAATGGGGGTCCACATTAGTCAAAAGGTTAGGAACCCCTGATTCAAGAGACTGAAAGTTTCCTGTAATTATTATTTTTTATTTCAAAAACCTTTAATTGTAAATTCAGACAAATACAGACAACAACCAGTTGCAAAGAGAAGAACATGGACTATCAGGTGGAACATGGACTATCAGGTGGAACATGAAACGCATTATCCACTCAGCGGCTCAAAGTAAATCTACTAGTGAAATCACCACAAAGAGCCCGTACTGGTGTGTATTGGTCCATGGAGTCCCCCTTGTTGTCCGGCTATCAGTATTCGTCGCAGGCCAGTGAAGTAACATACGAACAAATGGTATGCAAAATAGAATCCAGTGCAAAGAAGGGGTAAAGAGGGGGAGGGTGGATATGAGAGGGAATGAGGGGGACCTCTCTGGTCATTTGGAAACTGGAAAAAGGGAGCACGCTTGAGGCTCAAGGAGCAGAGGGCAGCCCCCTCCCACCAGGCGTCCAGTCCATCTCCGTCCCATCTAAACCCTTGCAGCAGGAACCTGGGTTGATCGCTGCAGTGTGCTAACAAGAACTGGTGCCAGGGTTCCCATATTTCTAGGGGCCGTGCCTACGTGGGCATCAAGTCCCAGAACTCGGACAGTTGTGTATGACAGAAAGCAGCATCAGACAGCCAGTCCTCGCTACGCGGCCTGCGCCTATGGCCCCAGCAGATCGCCACTCGCCTCTTCGTCAGCAGCAACATCATAGCAGCAAGTCATCTAGCACTTTTAAGTAAAGGCTTGACATAGCCTAGCAGGACAACTAGCGGAATGTGCTCTTCCTTGTACTCCAGCATTTCGTCCAAAGCATCAAACACACGACCCCAGAAATGTGCAACATCCCGGCACTCCGACGCAAGATGTAGGAAGGAGGCCTCAGGTGCTCTGCATCTCACACAATGCGTCTCCGTACTCAGCCCAGCCTTGCATAGCCACACCAGCGTTCTATAAAGCATGTGGAGAAACTTGAAGTGGATTAATCGAAGTTTGTAGTTGGGGGACAAGTCCCTGGATTGCGCGCAGCAGTATGCCCACACACGTTCCTCAAGCGGCGCACCCAGGCACTCCTCTGTGAAGTAGGTGAATCAATACAGCAAGCATTCAGCGTTGCTGAGAGAGCTGTGAGAAAGCTGCTAAAGAGCTTGAAATTGAAGAAATCAGAGAATCCGGGTCGGATTTCCTTCAAACCACGATGAAAAATCTTCCTTGAATTTCCATGATGAACGGAGCAGCAGAGACAATAATCCTCCAGTAAAATTAAATTTTGTAATCCTTTTTAGCGATGAAGGTATAGTAATATGCCGAAATTTCCTTAAAAATCCCGTCGCCAAATGTGAAGTAGGTGAATCAATACAGCAAGCATTCACATAAGTAGGCTGAAGCAGGAGATGAATAAATCCAGTTGTTTTATTTAAAGATTGGTTACAGCATATCACAGGAGTGCTGCTGCCTTCAAGTCGGACCATGAGCTAAATGGCATTCAAACAGCTGTGATCCTACCTGGAAAGCAGCACCACGAGAGATGCATCTTCAAACATAAACACGTTTGAAAATACACTCTCTGCGAGGATGCAACATGTGGAATTAAGAACAGTGACTAGTGATTCCATTAACAGTAAGGCTACAAACAATAAAGAAGGAAGAAAGACTATACACTACATCTCCCTTCCTACAACATGAACAGCAAACCTAAAAAAATAAGGAATTTTGTTAAGACATATAAAAATCTTTGAACCTTGTTGGAATAGAACAGTTTCGAAAAGTCTTTTGTGATTCACACGTTTCATTTGAAGAAGAAGTAATCTGTTGACAAATAGGTGTAGTTTGTAAAGCAGTATGTGACACAGAAGTAGAAGGTAAGGCAGAAACAGAAACAGGAGAAGGTAAGGCAGGAACGGAAACATTGTCAGATGCAGAACCTAAAGGAAAATGTGAACAATCAGAATCGCTTGACGAAGACTTATACATAAGTATTCTCTTTGCTTGTTCACTAGATACTTTGACAACTGCTCTCTTACTCCACCACCCTTTCCCTTCAAGGAAAAGAGAGTCTTTTGAGATGTTTACAACTTGAATGGGCGACGAAAATTTTGATAGACCTTTTTTGACTTTATATGGATTCTTGAATAGTACTCAATCACCTACTTGAAAATCCCTTATGATTGAAGCAGAAGGTGCGTCAAAATGCCTCTTTTGTAATTTTTGTTTCATTAAAACATTTTCTTTAACAATTCCTCTGTCTTGACAAGCAACACAAGACAAATTATCTCTTTTGAGATCTCTTATCCAATTAGGGAAAATAGTTCCATTAGGATTTCTCTTCTTAAGAAGTCTGAAAGGAGAAATCCCTGTCGTAGAGTGTGGCGTGACTAGATATGCCCAAATCTTCTTTTTCAAAAACAGCCTAACTGGTAAATTGCATGCCAAAGCTGTCTGGATGCCTTCCTTTAGGAACCTATCCATCCTCTCAATAAGCCCGTTGGAAGAAGGAGAATAAAGGGCTACTTTTAAATGCCTGATGTCATGACTCTTGAAGTAATCCAGCATTGTAGATGAACAGAAATGTGAGCCATTATCTGTGACTACTTCCTTTGGAAAACCTTCTGTTTGAAATACTCGGTCAAAAAACTTAATAACAGAAGATGAACTAGGAGAATCACACAAATCAAAATCGACCCATTTTGAATGATAGTCTATGAGGGCGATGATATAACGTTCATTGTTTGACAGAAGATCAAATGGACCTGCAAAATCCACTGCGATCTTAGACCACGCTTCTTCAGGCAGAGAGACAGGATGAAGAGGGAGTTTACTAACCTTCCAATGTTTATCTGATAATAAACAGAAGTCACATTTATTTATCCATGAAGTAACATCCTTGTCTAAGGCAGGCCACCAAAAGTGTTCCTTAAGTTTCCTAGAAGTGCTTGCTATATCCAGATGACCTTCGTGCGCAAATTCAACCAAATTCATAACTATTGAAGAAGGAGGAATACATTGATCTCCACGCATTAACCCCTTCGCTGCTAGGCCTTTTCCCCCTCCTGTGCTAAGGCTTTTTTTGGTGTTTTGGGGTAGTGCGCGCTTAGGCCCTTGTAACTTTTTGACCACATAAGGGATCCGCGCCAAATTTGCGTCCTTTTCTTCCAACATCATGGGGATTCTAAAGGCGCCCAGGGTTTGTGGATTCCCTTGGAGGGGTCCCAGAAATTAACCAAAATATAGTGTTTTTTTTGTTTTTTTCAGAAAAATGGGAAAAACGGGCTGCAAATGAAAGCCTCTGGCTTTTTCCCTGAATATGGTATCAAAAAAGGGTTTGTGGGGCTGAATTCTCCATTTTCTCAGCTTTTAGGGAATGACAGTGTTTTGTCAGAGAACCGAAATTTTTCACTCAGTTTTGGCATTTTTCTGGGACATAGCCTATTTTTGCTATTTTTAGAGCTTTCCACCTCCTTCCAGTTAATGGTAGAAATGAGTTTGAAAGCAATAATGGATCCTGGAAAGCTTTACATTTCCGAAAAATAGACAAAATTCTGAATTCAGAAAGGGGTCATTTGTCTAAATCCATGAAGGGTTCGTTATAGAAACTAACAGTTAGATATTGGAATATTTGAAAATTTGTTGAAAACAACGGCCTTTTGTCTCAACGTTTTCACCTATAACTTTCTCTAATTTTGACAGCTCTTGGAAAGCAATATACCGTTACATCCGTTAGACCTTCCTGGTTGTGGGGATATATGGGACTTGTAGTTTCACCAAGAACCCGACGAACCCAGATCCAAAAACTGAGCAGCAACTTGCAATGGTATTTTTTCATTTACTGGGTATAGTGCACTTTGTCTTGGAAAATGTACACATGGAATAATCTGCATGAAAGACACCTATGTATGTATGAATTGGGTACAAATTATAGAGTTCAGAAACAGTATATAATTGCACATTTTCAAAGTTGGGAATACTCATACTAGCATGAGAATTATTGGTCATTTTTCATAAAGTTTTTTTTTCTACACAATATCTTTCATTCAAAGGGAGAAATGCAAGAAAGCTCAATTGGTAATAACAGTTGATTTACAAATCTGAATTACCCCAAGTGTCCCGATAAAAACGGTACCTCACTTGTGTGGGTCGGCCTTGTGCCTGCGACAGGAAACGGCGCAAAATGCAACGTGGTCACACCTAAATTTTGCAGTTACAAATTGACCCTTTTTTGGCAAAGTGCCTACCTGTAGTTTTTGCACCCTAGTTCTTCCGGCACCTAGGGAAACCTAGCAAACCTATACATTTTTGAAAAGTAGACACCCAGGGGAATTCAGGATGGGATGACTCGACTGCCTACCACCAGGTTTTGTTACCCAGAATCCCTTGCAAAGCTCAGATTTTGAAAAAAAAAACACATTTTCCTCACATTTCTGTGGTGGAAAGTTCTGGAATCTGCGTGGATCAACAAATTTCCACCCACCCAGCGTGCCCCCAGGTCTCCCGAAAAAAATGGTACCTCACTTGTGTGGGTCGGCCTTGTGCCTACCACGGGAAACGGCACAAAATGCAACGTGGTCGCTCCTCAATTTCCCAGTGAAATCTTAAGCTCTTTGGACAAAGAGACTACCTTTTGTTTTTGAGCCGTAGCTCAACCAGCACCTAGGGAAACCTAGCAAACCTATACATTTTTGAAAACTAGACACCCAGGGCAATTCAGGATGGGGTGACTCGTCTGCCTACCCCCAGGTTTTGTTACCCAGAATCCCTTTCAAACAAAAATATTTGACCAAAAAAACACATTTTCCTCACATTTCTGTGGGGGAAAGTTCTGGAATCTGCGTGGATCAACAAATTTCTACCCACCCAGCGTGCCCCCAGGTCTCCCGAAAAAAATGGTACCCCACTTGCGTGGGTAGGCATAGTGGCTGCGACATGAAACAGCGCAAAACGCAGCATGGTCGCACCTCAATTTCCCAGTGAAATTTAGCACGATTCAGACAAAAAGACTACCTTTTGTTTTTGCGCCGTAGCTCTGCCAGCACCTAGGGAAACCTAGCAAACCTATACATTTCTGAAAACTAGACACCCAGGGCAATTCAGGATGGGGTGACTCGTCTGCCTACCCCCAGGTTTTGTTACCCAGAATCCCTTTCAAACAAAACAATTTAACCAAAAAAACACATTTTCCTCACATTTCTGTGGTGGAAAGTCCTGGAATCTGCGTGGATCAACAAATTTCCATCCACCCAGTGTGCCCCCAGGTCTCCCGAAAAAAATGGTACCTCACTTGCGTGGGTAGGCATAGTGGCTGCGACATGAAACAGCGCAAAACGCAGCATGATCGCACCTCAATTTCCCAGTGAAATTTTGCACGATTCGGACAAAAAGACTACCTTTTGTTTTTGCGCCGTAGCTCTGCCAGCACCTAGGGAAACCTAGCAAACCTATACATTTCTGAAAACTAGACACCCAGGGCAATTCAGGATGGGGTGACTCGTCTGCCTACCCCCAGGTTTTGTTACCCAGAATCCCTTTCAAACAAAAAAATTTGACCAAAAAAACACATTTTCCTCACATTTCTGTGGGGGAAAGTTCTGGAATCTGCGTGGATCAACAAATTTCCATCCACCCAGTGTGCCCCCAGGTCTCCCGAAAAAAATGGTACCTCACTTGCGTGGGTAGGCATAGTGGCTGCGACATGAAACAGCGCAAAACGCAGCATGGTCGCACCTCAATTTCCCAGTGAAATTTTGCACGATTCGGACAAAAAGACTACCTTTTGTTTTTGCGCCGTAGCTCTGCCAGCACCTAGGGAAACCTAGCAAACCTATACATTTCTGAAAACTAGACACCCAGGGCAATTCAGGATGGGGTGACTCGTCTGCCTACCCCCAGGTTTTGTTACCCAGAATCCCTTTCAAACAAAAAAATTTGACCAAAAAAACACATTTTCCTCACATTTCTGTGGTGGAAAGTTCTGGAATCTGCGTGGATCATCAAATTTCCATGCACCCAGTGTGCCCCCAGGTCTCCCGAAAAAAATGGTACCTCACTTGCGTGGGTAGGCATAGTGGCTGCGACATGAAACAGCGCAAAACGCAGCATGGTCGCACCTCAATTTCCCAGTGAAATTTAGCACGATTCGGACAAAAAGACTACCTTTTGTTTTTACGCCGTAGCTCTGCCAGCACCTAGGGAAACCTAGCAAACCTATACATTTCTGAAAACTAGACACCCAGGGCAATTCAGGATGGGGTGACTCGTCTGCCTACCCCCAGGTTTTGTTACCCAGAATCCCTTTCAAACAAAAAAATTTGACCAAAAAAACACATTTTCCTCACATTTCTGTGGTGGAAAGTTCTGGAATCTGCGTGGATCAACAAATTTCCATCCACCCAGTGTGCCCCCAGGTCTCCCGAAAAAAATGGTACCTCACTTGCGTGGGTAGGCATAGTGGCTGCGACATGAAACCGCGCAAAACGCAGCATGGTCGCACCTCAATTTCCCAGTGAAATTTAGCACGATTCGGACAAAAAGACTACCTTTTGTTTTTACGCCATAGCTCTGCCAGCACCTAGGGAAAACTAGCAAACCTATACATTTCTGAAAACTAGACACCCAGGGCAATTCAGGATGGGGTGACTCGTCTGCCTACCCCCAGGTTTTGTTACCCAGAATCCCTTACAAACATAAAGATTTGACCAAAAAAACACATTTTCCTCACATTTCTGTGGTGGAAAGTTCTGGAATCTGCGTGGATCAACAAATTTCCACCCACCCAGCGTGCCCCCAGGTCTCCCGAAAAAAATGATACCTCACTTGCGTGGGTAGGCATAGTGGCTGCGACATGAAACAGCGCAAAACGCAGCATGGTCGCACCTCAATTTCCCAGTGAAATTTTGCACAATTCTGACAAAAAGACTACCTTTTGTTTTTGCGCCGTAGCTCTGCCAGCACCTAGGGAAAACTAGCAAACCTATACATTTCTGAAAACTAGACACCCAGGGCAATTCAGGATGGGGTGACTCGTCTGCCTACCCCCAGGTTTTGTTACCCAGAATCCCTTACAAACATAAAAATGTGACCAAAAAAACACATTTTCCTCACATTTCTGTGGTGGAAAGTTCTGGAATCTGCGTGGATCAACAAATTTCCACCCACCCAGCGTGCCCCCAGGTCTCCCGAAAAAAATGGTACCTCACTTGCGTGGGTAGGCATAGTGGCTGCGACATGAAACAGCGCAAAACGCAGCATGGTCGCACCTCAATTTCCCAGTGAAATTTTGCACTATTCGGACAAAAAGACTACCTTTTGTTTTTGCGCCGTAGCTCTGCCAGCACCTAAGGAAACCTAGCAAACCTATACATTTTTGAAAACTAGACACCCAGGGCAATTCAGGATGGGGTGACTCGTCTGCCTACCCCCAGGTTTTGTTACCCAGAATCCCTTGAAAACATAAATATTTGACCAAAAAAACACATTTTCCTCACATTTCTGTGGTGGAAAGTTCTGGAATCTGCGTGGATCAACAAATTTCCACCCACCCAGCGTGCCCCCAGGTCTCCCGAAAAAAATGGTACCTCACTTGCGTGGGTAGGCATAGTGGCTGCGACATGAAACAGCGCAAAACGCAGCATGGTCGCACCTCAATTTCCCAGTGAAATTTTGCACGATTCTGACAAAAAGACTACCTTTTGTTTTTGCGCCGTAGCTCTGCCAGCACCTAGGGAAAACTAGCAAACCTATACATTTCTGAAAACTAGACACCCAGGGCAATTCAGGATGGGGTGACTCGTCTGCCTACCCCCAGGTTTTGTTACCCAGAATCCCTTACAAACATAAAAATGTGACCAAAAAAACACATTTTCCTCACATTTCTGTGGTGGAAAGTTCTGGAATCTGCGTGGATCAACAAATTTCCACCCACCCAGCGTGCCCCCAGGTCTCCCGAAAAAAATGGTACCTCACTTGCGTGGGTAGGCATAGTGGCTGCGACATGAAACAGCGCAAAACGCAGCATGGTCGCACCTCAATTTCCCAGTGAAATTTTGCACTATTCGGACAAAAAGACTACCTTTTGTTTTTGCGCCGTAGCTCTGCCAGCACCTAAGGAAACCTAGCAAACCTATACATTTTTGAAAACTAGACACCCAGGGCAATTCAGGATGGGGTGACTCGTCTGCCTACCCCCAGGTTTTGTTACCCAGAATCCCTTGAAAACATAAATATTTGTCCAAAAAAACACATTTTCCTCACATTTCTGTGGTGGAAAGTTCTGGAATCTGCGTGGATCAACAAATTTCCACTCACCCAGCGTGCCCCCAGGTCTCCCGAAAAAAATGGTACCTCACTTGCGTGGGTAGGCATAGTGGCTGCGACATAAAACAGCGCAAAACGCAGCATGGTCGCACCTCAATTTCCCAGTGAAATTTAGCACGATTCGGACAAAAAGACTACCTTTTGTTTTTGCGCCGTAGCTCTGCCAGCACCTAGGGAAAACTAGCAAACCTATACATTTCTGAAAACTAGACACCCAGGGCAATTCAGGATGGGGTGACTCGTCTGCCTACCCCCAGGTTTTGTTACCCAGAATCCCTTACAAACATAAAAATGTGACCAAAAAAACACATTTTCCTCACATTTCTGTGGTGGAAAGTTCTGGAATCTGCGTGGATCAACAAATTTCCACCCACCCAGCGTGCCCCCAGGTCTCCCGAAAAAAATGGTACCTCACTTGCGTGGGTAGGCATAGTGGCTGCGACATGAAACAGCGCAAAACGCAGCATGGTCGCACCTCAATTTCCCAGTGAAATTTTGCACGATTCGGACAAAAAGACTACCTTTTGTTTTTGCGCCGTAGCTCTGCCAGCACCTAAGGAAACCTAGCAAACCTATACATTTTTGAAAACTAGACACCCAGGGGAATTCAGGATGGGGTGACTCGTCTGCCTACCCCCAGGTTTTGTTACCCAGAATCCCTTGAAAACATAAATATTTGACCAAAAAAACACATTTTCCTCACATTTCTGTGGTGGAAAGTTCTGGAATCTGCGTGGATCAACAAATTTCCACTCACCCAGCGTGCCCCCAGGTCTCCCGAAAAAAACGGTACCTCACTTGCGTGGGTAGACATAGTGGCTGAAACAGGAAACGGTTCAAATCGTACGGTGGTGAATTTACATTACCTTATTGCAAAACTACCTTGATTTTGGGGGGGGGGATCTGAATTTGTGGCCCGGGGCTCGGTGGTATTCTTTGCAAAGTAGCAAACCTAAACAGTTCTGAAAACTAGACACCCGGGGGAGTCCAGGGAGGTATGGCATGCATGGGTCCCCCAATGTTTTCCTACCCAGAACTCTCTGCAAACCTTAAAATTAGGTAAAAATTGCACTTTTCCAAACTTTTTGGCGTGGGATCGCCGTGCCGGCAAAAAAGTCGTACCACCCTGCGTTCCCCTTGTTCTCCCGAGTAAAAGGATACCTCACTTGTGTGGGTGCCCCAAAGTAGAACACCCCAAAAATGAATTTTGAAAAAGGTAGTTTTTACTCATATTTACGTTTTACAAATTAAGCACCCCAGCCTAAGTCACTTGCCTTTGGCCCACCCACACAAGTGAGGTATCATTTTACTCGGGAGAACAAGGGAAACGCTGGGTGGTAGGACATTTGTTCCGGCAGCGAGATCCCACCCAAAAAAGTATGGAAAAGTTGGTTTTTGGACCAAAATTTCAGGTTTGCAGGGGTTTCTGGGTAGGAAAACATTGGGGGACCCACGCATGCCATACCACCCTGGACTCCCCCGGGTGTCTAGTTCTCAGAACTGTTTGGGTTTGGTAGTTTCCAAAGATGCCTGCCAAGCCCCGGGCCAAAAGCTCAGGTGACCCCCTCAAAAATAAGATTATTTGGCTAAAGGTAATGTTTTTGTCTCCACAGTATGAATTGGGCCTTTTCCTAAAGCAGCCGCTATGCCTACCCACGCAAGTGAGGTACCATTTTTATCGGGAGACCTTGGGGAACGCTGGGTGGGAGGTAATTTGTGTGAGCCCAGTGATGCCACGCTTTCCCACACTAAAACGTGTGAAAAAAAATTATTATTTCCAAGCAAAAAATGAGGTTTGCAAGGGATTCTGGGTAAAGGAACGTTGGAGGATCCACGCAAGCCATACCTCCTTGGAAGCCCCCGGGTGTCTACTTTTCAGAAATGTGTGGGTTTGGTAGGTTTCCCTAGATGGCTGTCTCGCACGGGGCCAAAAACCCGGGTAACCCCTCTTGCAAAAGCTGGTGGACATGAATTCTCCAGCTTTTGCAAGAGGGGTTACCTGGGTTTCTGGCCCCGTGCGAGACAGCCATCTAGGGAAACCTACCAAACCCACACATTTCTGAAAAGTAGACACCCGGGGGAGTCCAGGGAGGTATGGCATGCGTGGGTCCCCCAATGTTTTCCTACCCAGAACTCCTTGCAAACCTTAATTAGGTAAAAATAGCACTTTTACAAAAATTTTGCCGTGGGATCGCCGTGCCGGCAAAAATGTCCTACCACCCAGCGTTCCCCTTGTTCTCCCGAGTAAAAGGGTACCTCACCTTAACAGAGTTACTCAAAAGACAAACATTCAAGCACGGCTATCTATTCCTCAAAGACACACACATACAGGTTGGATTTGGCACGAGGGCGAGTGATGGTTCAGTATATAAAATTTTATTAACAAGATATTTCAAAAAAATGAAATGCTCTGTCAATAAATAAATGCATAAAAACCGAACTAGTGACTCGCAACTCGTGAGCTGTAAAGCCACGACAAGGCACCAACCGTTTTACAGGCCATTCACGCACCTTTCATACCTGATACAAACAAGACCACTGACACCATCTGGAATAAAAGCAACACATTACAACAATCACAATAAGGGACAAGGTACACCCTAATGCAGAAAGAGAAAAAAAACAATTATTACTGCACACCCATCTAATCCGCAAGCACACACACATACTGGTTGGATTTGGCACGAGGGTGAGTGATGATTCAGTACATACAATTGTATACGCAAGTAATTTCACAAAAATGAAATACACTGTGTATAATTGCAAGTATGATAAACTGAACCACTGACTCACAGCTCGTGAGCTGTAAAGCCACGTCAAGGCACCAACCTCTTTACAGGCCATTCATACACCTTTCGTACGTGTGACACATTCAAAACATTCACACCGCCAGCCGCGGACCCATCACATTTCAACACTCACACCAGCAAACAGCGCCATTCAAGGGCCCATCACTTTCACACGCCCACATTTCTGACACTGGAACTACACAAATTGATGGACTGCGTGGAGTGTCACTCAACAAGCAGTGTGTGCAGTGACCAACAGAAAGTATCTACTCACACACCGCCAGCCGAGCGCCAGTCCACCCACACCACCAGCCAAGCACCAGACCATGCACACCGCCAGCCAAACACTCAGCGCACACCACCAGCCAAGCGCCTCTCCACGCACACCGCCAGCCAAGCACCACTCCGTGCACAGACAGCTAAACACCGCTCCACGCACACCCTCCAGCCAAGTACCACTCCGCAAACACCACCAGCCAAGCGCCACTCCACACACACTGCCAGCCAAGCACCATTCCACACACACCGCCAGCCAAGCACCAGTCCACACACACCGCCAGCCAAGCACCACTCCACACACACCATCAGCCAAACACCACTCCATGCACAGACAGCCAAGTACCACTCCACGAACACCACGCCAAGTACCACTCCACGAACACCACCAGCCAAGCGCCACTCCACACACGCCGCCAGCAAAGCACCACTCCGTGCACAGACAGCCAAGCGCAACTCCACACACACCGCCAGCCAAGCACCAGCCGGCACACACCACAAACACATTTAGAATTCTTTTTTTGAAAATGACACTAAACAAATGGAAATACCTACAAATCAGGTAACACAAATTCTTAAAATAAAAACTTTGCACTAATGCCAATCCTTGAAACAAACTAAAAATGTTTTACAGAATGCAGACCAAGCAATTCACTTTACAGCTCAATCAAACTCCCAATAGTTCTTTTGCGTGTGGTACGATTTAAAACAAGCTGACATACACAATGCAGGCTTAGAAGGACAGTCAGGACAGTATATACGAGACTCCTTCCGCACGCCTCTTCGCCAACAGACTCTGCATCTTCTAGTCGGAAAGTCTCTAGCAGTAGTGGAAGGAATAGATTCAGGAAAGTGGCGATCTTGCAATCTAGCCACTTCCTCCACCACTCCAAATCTAGGAACACTTGCCTGCTGCACAAGTACAAGGCTGCCTATTATAGACTCCTGAAACTTAAGAAAAGTCATCTTCGTCCCAGGACAAGACTTCTGGTACACAACGAAAGCATTAAATGATGCCAAGTGGAACAGATGGATAGCCAACTTCTTGTACCAAACGTAAGCCTTTCGAAGAGCAGCATAAGGTTCCAACCTCTGATCTACTCTGTCAACACCACCCATGAACTTATTGTAAGCTACAATGCACACAGGTTTGCGCACTTCAGCACCCTGACCCCAAACAGGCACAGGTACAGTACTTTCATCGTGGATAGTAGTCAGCATGTACACATCTCTCTTGTCTGAATACTTCACAGCTAAAAGCTCCCCACATCGCAATGCCGTAGACTGTCCCCGCACAAGCCTTTTGCAAACAAGTTCCTTTGGGAAACCTTTACGGTTACTGCGCATTGTGCCACAAGCAACAGTGCCCACTTTGGCCAACTCCTTGAACAACTGCACACCAGTGTAGAAGTTATCTACATATAAATGATGGCCTTTGTTAAATAATCCTCTACCTAGTTCCCACACAATTTTCTCAGTTACTCCAAAAGTAGAAGGACAACCGGGAGGGTTAATGCGGGACTCCTTACCAGTGTACACCCTGAAATTGTAGACATATCCAGTCTCACTGTCACACAGCATATACAGTTTGATTCCATAGCGTGACCTCTTACTAGGAATGTATTGCCTAAAAACCAAGCGGCCCTTGAACAACACCAAAGACTCATCCACTGCAATTTCTTTACCAGGGACAAAAATCTCAGAAAAACGATCAACAAAGTGATCAAGGACAGGCCGAATTTTAAACAAACGGTCACAATCAGGGTGATCGCGTGACAACGCTAAACTATTATCAGCAAAATGCATCATCCGAAGAAGAAGCGTATACCGATCACGACTTATGACTGCTGGAAATACAGCTGTTACCATCAAGGGACTAGTGGACCAATATGAAGTAATTGATGACTTCCTTATCAAGCCCATCAAAAAAGTTAATCCCAGAAACTTCTTCATCTCTTCAACATTGGTGGGAGTCCACCGGATTGCTCTACAATAGGGCTTAAGGCTGGCACTGTTGGCCCTCAAATATTGTTCTGCATATAAATTGGTTTGCTCAACAATCTTTTGCAAAAACACATCGTCAAAAAACAACTGAAAAAAATTAATTGGCAGAAAATTCTCTGTATTCACTCTACACCCAGGAACACCAGTGAACTCTGGCAATGCCGGCTGCACCAAGCCAGGGGGAACCCAGAGGCCATCCCTATCAACGGGGGGAGCAGCCACCCCAGCCTGCAGCACCGAAACATCTTGCTGCTGTTCTCCAACGGGAAGCCTAACAGCCACAGATACTTCTGGCTGCACAACACCAACAGAAGACGTAGCATCCCCAGAGGGCTCTTCCTGCACTACACCAACGGGAAGCCCAGCAGCCTGAGATGCTTCTTGCTGCACTACACCACCGGGAAACCCAGCAGGCCCAGATGCCTCTTGCCGCTCTACACCAATGGGAAGCCTAACAGCCCCAGATGCCTCTTGCTGCACTACACGAGCAGGAAGACGAAAAGCACCAGATGCCCCTTTGCGCACCACAGCAATGTGAAGCCTTTTGGGTGCAGGCTCCAGCCCACATGCCTCTTGCCGACGTAAAAAGAAAGGAAACCTTGCGGCCCTAGGCAGCAGCACAGGTGCCTCTTGGCCCACTACCGGCAACACAATGTCCTCCTGTACCATAGGCCCTTCATCAGCACTAGAAGAAGAGTCATCATCCGATGATGATGATTCCATGCGAAGAGAAAACTCACTGCCTGAATCTTCTGCCACTTCCTGGGAGTCCGAATCGGACTCAGACTCTGAACCATGGTCCGAGGAAGACTCAAAAAGCAAACCAAGAACCTGCTGAGCAGTAATCCTGCGACTAGCCATTATCCTTACAAAGCAAGAAGACTGCACACACAAGTGAACAACAACCTACACTGTGCAAAGTAAGAAGTAAACAAGGTAAGGCTTTCACTAAAAGATAAATACAATCCAAAACAATTTCACTCTTACAAAATATAGCTACACTCACCAGCACCTACTCTGTTGAGACACAGCGAAAAGAAATGAAATCCCACTAGAAAGAAAAAAAGAAATGACATTAGAAAACAAAGTGCACATCAAACACTAATCCTGAAAAAAAAAACACAGAGCCACACAAACTGCTAGAGGTACAACCTTTTTCAAAAAGACAAACATCAAGGAGAAGTAGTACAAAATACATTCACTTACCAAGCACAAGCAACTACACAAGCTGCAAACAGACACGCAACCTACAACAATCCAAACAGCAAAAGCCTGGAACAAGACAAAAATAGAGAAGAAAAAAAAATTACTACCACATTTCACAAACAATATAACAATTAAAAAAACAACACACAAATTTGCCCCCCAAATTAAAATTCGGCCAGATGGGCCATCAATTAGGGCTTAGACCAAATGAGATTAGATGAGTTTTAACATCAAGACACTGGATAATTTTTTGAATTTTTGTAAAGTGCCTGACCACTTTGGTGCCAGTCAGTCTTTTGCTACTACCAGTACCCATATCACACAGGGGCAGTAAGGACATTCATACACCTTTTGTACGTGTGACACATACAAAACATTCACACCGCCAGCCGCCCATCACTTTCACACGCCCACATATCTGACATAGCAACTACAGAAAATGATGGACTGCGTAGAGTGTCACTCAACTAGCAGTGTGTGTAGTGACCAACAGAAAGTAACTACTCACACACCGCCAGCAGAGTTCCAGTCCACCCACACCACCATCCAAGCACCAGACCATGCACACCGCCAGCCAAACCCCACTCAGCGCACACCGACAGCCAAGTACCACTCCACGCACACCATCCAGCCAAGTACCACTCCCCACACACCGCCAGCCAAACACCACTCCCCACACACCGCCAGCCAAACACCACTCCACACACACCGCCAGCCAAGCAGCACTCCGTGCACAGACAGCAAAGTAGCACTCCAGCACACCACCAGCCAAGCGCCACTCCACACACACCGCCAGCCAAGCAGCACTCCGTGCACAGACAGCAAAGTAGCACTCCACGCACACCACCAGCCAAGCGCCACTCCACACACACCGCCAGCCAAGCAGCACTCCGTGCACAGACAGCAAAGTAGCACTCCACGCACGCCACCAGCCAAGCGCCACTCAACACACACCTCCAGCCAAGCAGCACTCCACGCACACCACCAGCCAAGCGCCACTCAACACACACCTCCAGCCAAGCAGCACTCCGTGCACAGACAGCAAAGTAGCACTCCACGCACACCACCAGCCAAGCGCCACTCCACACACACCGCCAGCCAAGCAGCACTCCGTGCACAGACAGCAAAGTAGCACTCCACGCACACCACCAGCCAAGCGCCACTCCACACACACCGCCAGCCAAGCAGCACTCCACACACACCGCCAGCCAAGCAGCACTCCGTGCAGACAGCAAAGTAGCACTCCACGCACACCACCAGCCAAGCGCCACTCCACACACACCGCCAGCCAAGCAGCACTCCGTGCACAGACAGCAAAGTAGCACTCCACGCACACCACCAGCCAAGCGCCACTCCACACACACCGCCAGCCAAGCAGCACTCCGTGCACAGACAGCAAAGTAGCACTCCACGCACACCACCAGCCAAGCGCCACTCCACACACACCGCCAGCCAAGCAGCACTCCGTGCACAGACAGCAAAGTAGCACTCCACGCACACTAACAGCCAAGCGCCACTCCACACACACCGCCAGCCAAGCACCACTCCGTGCACAGACAGCAAAGTAGCACTCCACGCACACCACCTGCCAGGCGCCACTCCACAAGCACCACCAGCCAAGCACCACTCACCGCCAGCCAAGCACCATCCAGCCAAGCGCCACTCCACACACACCGCCAGCCAAGCAGCACTCCGTGCACAGACAGCAAAGTAGCACTCCACGCACACCACCAGCCAAGCGCCACTCCACACACACCGCCAGCCAAGCAGCACTCCGTGCACAGACAGCAAAGTAGCACTCCACGCACACCACCAGCCAAGCGCCACTCCACACACACCGCCAGCCAAGCAGCACTCCGTGCACAGACAGCAAAGTAGCACTCCACGCACACTAACAGCCAAGCGCCACTCCACACACACCGCCAGCAAAGCACCACTCCGTGCACAGACAGCAAAGTAGCACTCCACGCACACCACCTGCCAAGCGCCACTCCACAAGCACCACCAGCCAAGCACCACTCACCGCCAGCCAAGCACCATCCAGCCAAGCGCCACTCCACACACACCGCCAGCCAAGCGCCACTCCACACACACCGCCAGCCAAGCAGCACTCCGTGCACAGACAGCAAAGTAGCACTCCACGCACACCACCAGCCAAGCGCCACTCCACACACACCGCCAGCCAAGCAGCACTCCGTGCACAGACAGCAAAGTAGCACTCCACGCACACCACCAGCCAAGCGCCACTCCACACACACCGCCAGCCAAGCAGCACTCCGTGCACAGACAGCAAAGTAGCACTCCACGCACAACACCAGCCAAGCGCCACTCCACACACACCACCAGCCAAGCAGCACTCCGTGCACAGACAGCAAAGTAGCACTCCACGCACACCACCAGCCAAGCGCCACTCCACACACACCACCAGCCAAGCAGCACTCCGTGCACAGACAGCAAAGTAGCACTCCACGCACACCACCAGCCAAGCGCCACTCCACACACACCGCCAGCCAAGCACCACTCCGTGCACAGACAGCCAAGTACCACTCTACACACACCACCAGCCAAGCGCCACTCCACACACACCGCCAGCCAAGCACCACTCTGTGCATAGATAGCCAAGTACCCCTCCACGCACACCGCCAGCCAAACACCACTCAGCGCACACCGACAGCCAAGTACCACTCCACACACACCGCCAGCCAAGCACCGCTCCACGCACACCATCCAGCCAAGTACCACTCCCCACACACACCACCAGCAAACATGCCCAAGGGGTCGCTTCCTAAAAACTTTGTGTTAGTGGGCATTTTCCGCCCCCCCTGGGGGCAAAACGGCAAAAAAAACAGGCCGATTTGCCCCCAGGGTGGACAGAAAAACAAAAACACAATCATGTCCACCTGGAAGCGACCCTTACCCAAGGGGTCGCTTCCCAAAACAAACACATTGCCCCAACAAAAATCCCTGGTTCTAGTGGGTAATTTCTGCCCCCCCTGGGGGCAAAACGGCCGAAAAACGGGCCGATTTCCCCCCAGGGGGGGCAGAAAAACGAAAACATACTCAGACCCCACCTGGAAGCGACCCTTGCCCAAGGGGTCGCTTCCTAAAAACTAAAATTACATCCCTGGTGTCTAGTGGGCATTTTCTGTCCCCCCTGGGGGCAAAACGGCAAAAAAAAACGGGCCGATTTGCCCCCAGGGGGGACAGAAAAACGTAAACAAAATAAATGGCCGCCATCTTTGTACAAATCTATATCCCTGGTGCTAGTGGGGAATTTCTGCCCCCCCTGGGGGCAAAACGGCCGAAAAAACGGGCCGATTTCCCCCCAGGGGGGGCAGAAAAACGAAAACATATTGCCAGCCAGCCTGGAAGTGACCCTTGCCCAAGGGGTCACTTCCTAAAAACTAAAAGTATATCCCTGGTGTCTAGTGGGGGCATTTCCGCCGCACAATCGCGACGCTGTGCGCGATCGTGAGGCAGAAATGCCCTGCAAAGAGACATCAGGGGAAAGGAAAATCTCTTTCCTCTCCCCTGATGCCTCTTCGCTGCCCCAAACCCCCGCCGGAGTCCCAAAACCTACCTTCTTCTGAAGCGCGCAGGAAGCAAATGGCTTCCCGAGCGCTGGGAATCCCTGATGATGTCAGCGCGCGCTGTGCGCGCTGACGTCATCAGGGATTACCATGGGGGGGGGCGGGGGCGGCAGCGGAAGCTCTTCCACTGCCGCCCCCAGCAAAACAATGACGATCTGAGAGCCTCGGGGGGAGCGCCAGCGCTTCCCCCGAGGGTGGGGCTGATGACGAGCTGGCCTTGTCATCCGCGCAGGACAGGTAAGCGCGATGACGAGCCCAGCTCGTCATTAGCCCCGAAGGGGTTAAAACATCATTTACAATGGAAAGATCTTGTGACACCTGTGCAAAAGATTTTAGAGAGGCCGGTAAATAACGCTCTCTAGGCCAACCACAGAAAATCATGTTTCTTACAGCTTGCAAACTACTATCATTTTCATATGCTTTAAGCCAATCACGCTGTGTTAAAAATGGGAATGCAGAAATGGAATCATCAATCGAAGCCACCACACACTCCACCTCATTAAATTTAGTATCAGTACAGTTATCTTTAAGTGGAAGCCTAGAGAGACAATCCGCTCTGACATTAAGACCACCTGAAATGTGACGAATAGTAAAATTGAACTCGTGCAGCCTGGAAAGAATGCATACCAATCTTGCCGAGGCCTTCCCTGTCACATTGCCATTAAGTAAATGTAGTAACGGTTTATGATCACTTAACAAAATAAAGTGTGAGCCCCATATGTAACTTTTAAATTTCTCCACGGCCCATAAGCATGCAAGCGCCTCTCTTTCTATGGTACTATAATTCTTCTCTGTAGAAGAAAGAGATCTTGAAGCAAATCCTATTGTTCTTTCATTAGAACCAAACCATTGACATAAAACACCACCCAAACCCAGTTGACTAGCGACCACAGAAATAGTACATTTTACCCCAGGGGTAAAGGAGGATAAAGCTGGGGAATTAAGAATTGATTTCTTGATTAATTTAAAAGAATTATCAACAAGATCAGACCAGACAAATTTTATATTTTTCTTTAAAAGGTCACATAAAGGCTGGACAATTTGTGAGTAGCCCTGGATAAACCTGGAATAATATTCAGTCATACCCAGGAAAGATTTTAAAGCATCCTTATCAACGGGTACCTGAACATTTGAGATGGCCTTTGTGAGAGAAAATTTTGGCCTGATTCCATTTGATGAAATGGAATGACCAAGATAATCTACTTCTGATTTAAAAAATGCTCATTTGTCTTTTCCTAAGGGGATTCCAACATCCCTAAAACGCGTAAGAACTTCTTTCAGCGTTTTGATATGTTCCTCTTCTGTATTTGAGAAGATCAAAACATCATCCTGGTAGGCCTGAACGCATTTGATGTTACTAAGTAAGGAATCCATAAACTTTTGGAATACGCTTGCCGCCGAGGCTAACCCGAATGGCAACCTTAAATATTTATAGGCTCCAAACGGGGTAATAAAGGTTGTCAAATCAGTAGACTGTGGGGAAAGAGGAATCTGATGATATGCGCTTCGTAAATTAAGCAAAGTGAAAAATTGGGAACCATCAATACAAGTCAAAAGATCTTGAATTTTAGGGAGGGGATGGCAATCAATAAGGATGTTTTGATTAAGTGATCGAAGATCCGCACAGAGGCGAATGCTTGAATCTTTCTTTCGTACAATTACAATAGGACTAACCCATTGTGAAGAATCAGTAGATTCAATTATCTTGTCTGAAACCATTTTCTCTAACAGCTTTTTCAGGTCATCTCTTACACTAAGGGGTGTGGATCTTAATTTATGCGAAACAGGAATAGCACCCGGTTTAAGTTTGATAAGATGCTCACATTTTTTTCTTTTGCCTATCTTTGAATTGAAAACCTCTGGAAATTGCTTGATGATGTCATTAATTAATACATTTTTATCATCATCAATAGATGAAATGTTCATGTCATTAAGTTGTACTGGATTTTTAGAACCAGGGACAAGCTTCAGACCCATCCTTGCAAGGTCCTGCCACCCTACTATGCTTTTACCTTTAACTGCTACATAAACTTTAGTGTAGGTATTTCTACCAAGACAAGATACTTTTGACATAAAGTAGCCAAGCATATCAATGTCTTTACCTCCATAGGTTTTGGGAATAATGTCAGTTTTCGAAAGAGTAGTGACAGAAGACCACAATCCATCAAATAGGTGATCAGAAATTATGGTAACTGGGGCACCTGAATCAGCCATCATATCAAGGACATTGTTACCAATCAAAACTGTACATATAGGTTCCACCGCATGTTCGAGATCAGAGAAATTTTCACCTGAATCAATTGCTAAAATCTCCTTTTCCTCAGGAAGGACTGAGGCTAGTTCTATGGTATTTATATTGAGATTCTGAACAGATGATTCAAGCAAAACAACATCGAATCCAGAAGCCTCATCATCGTGAACAGGAAATTCATGTGTTGCAATGGAACTAACATGAACAGTGCGTTTTGCTCTACAAACAGTACTCAAATGCCCTATCTTGTGACAATTTGTGCATTTCTTTCCTAGTGCAATGCAAATGGGGCTATTACTGAGGTGAGATCTAGATCCGCATCTGAAACAAAATGTGTTAGATTTCCTTTGTTGTGGTTTGCTAAACCTGTTTTTAAAAGACACAGCATTAACAGACATTTCGTTCTAAAAAAAAATTGACAGGTGACAGATTATCATTAACAATACATTTTGACGATATATTACTCCTTTCAATGCTTTTCGCCCTATCAATTACTTCAGCTAATGTAGGATCACTGCAGCTTAAAATACGCTCCTGTATCTTTTATGATAGCACCCATACACAAATTGGTCTCTGATATAGGTATCCAAATAAGCACCAAAATTACATTCTGCTGACATGTTTCTTAGGACTGAAATAAAATCCTCTACACTTTCTTCTGGACTTTGTTTCTTTTTTGTAAAGTTAAAACGTTCAAGCATGACATTTGGTTGCTCTAAAAAATTTTGTTCAGTGTTTGAATGGCATCAGTGTAAACATTCCAGCCTTCTCCTCTTCCAGGTGGTGGAATTGTAGTCGGTAAATTATCAAAAGTCTGTCTAACAGCTCTACCTAAATGACTATATAGAAGAGCTAATTTTCTTTTTGCAGAATATTCCTCTGCATCGATGGCAACTAAGTGATTTTCAAAGCTTCTGAACCATATTTTCCATGGTTCAACAGGTTTTCTATTAACAGGAAGAAAATGATTTAGGTGAATAACTTGTTGATTGTTAGCCATATTTCAATTTGTAGCAATTCCAAATGTCAATTGAATAATATATATATGTATGTTTGTTAAACAATACTAAAAATATACTTTGCCTTGTTTATAAAGCTTCACTTAAATGTTAAAAATAAATTCCTTTAGAAGTACATATGAAAAATTCTTTTAACTCCTTTAAATTCCAAATGTAAAAACAAACTTCCTTGAAGGTTTGAATACATAAGACTTGAAATCTCTTTAAATATATTTGTAAAGTTCCATCAGGCTTTGAGTAAAATAAGTCTCAGTATTTCATAAATTTATTTTATATTTAAAATGTACATACCATCTGTGTTGCAAGCAGGTTTAACTCCCTTCCGTTTTTATTTTAAAAGCGCTCTCAGAGAACAGCGTGTAATCAAGGTTCCTCAATGAATAAACAGAGCGCGAGGTGAAATTACAAAAACTAGGGAGTAAACCTGTAAATAATCACCCAAAATACTTCTAAGATGGCCGCCGACGTAGCGTGATGATGTAATCACACTCCGCTCTCGTGTTGAAAACGTTGCGTGATGATGTTAAGACATTCCGCTCTGGCGTTGCTGAGAGAGCTGTGAGAAAGCTACTAAAGAGCTTGAAATTGAAGAAATCAGAGAATCCGGGTCGGATTTCCTTCAAACCACGATGAAAAATCTTCCTTGATTTACCATGATGAACGGAGCAGCATAGACAATAATCCTCCAGTAAAATTACATTTTGTAATCCTTTTTAGCGATGAAGGTATAGTAATATGCTGAAATTTCCTTAAAAATCCCGTCGCCAAATGTGAAGTAGGTGAATCAATACAGCAAGCATTCACATAAGTAGGCTGAAGCAGGAGATGAATAAATCCTGTTGTTTTATTTAAAGATTGGTTACAGCATATCATGAGAGTGCTGCTGCCTTCAAGTCGGACCGTGAGCTGAATGGTATTCAAACAGCTGTGATCCTAACTGGAAAGCAGCACCACGAGAGATGCATCTTCAAACATAAACACATTTGAAGATACACTCTCTGCGAGGATGCAACATGTCGAATTAAGAACAGTGACTAGTGATTCCATTAACAGGTAGGCTACAAACAATAAAGAAGGAAGAAAGGCTATACACTACATCCTCCCAAGCGGCTTGTGCCAAAGGCACACTCACAGGGTGGTCCCGCTGCATACCAGTGTACAGGCGTATTATAAGTTTACCAGGTGAGGGATTCAATAAGAATGTTTCAAGCACCTAAAACGTTAGTAGCGCTATTGGGAATGAGGCGAACTTCGCCCGCATGGCCGCCCGCAACTGAAAGTAAGTCATCCTGTCCAGGAGACCCATGTGTTCTTCACCCAGTGCTGCCTCCATGTCGATAAAAACCCATCCGGAAATGCTCGACCCAACGTGTGCACTAGCAGGCTGCACAGCCGCCAGCATATTCCCACCACCCCGCGAAAGGCAGCTCCTAGTGTCTGGTTATCGGCACTGATGGTGCGTATAGAGTGTCTAAACCTTCTTGACAATGGAGCATTTGCCATCACCATACCATGCTACTGACCGTGTATATTCCCGCACGCGGGCGACCCCGCGAGTGGAACATCACCATGGATAGTGGAGTCGGGTCTGCCAGGTCATGTTCAGGGGCCGCCTGAGCCAGAAATGGCATCGCGAAAACCTAATGGAATGCAAACTGCGCCTGAGCGCATGAGTGATACAGTTCCATATCAGGCGCTCCCAGGCCAAAAGCAACCTTGAGTGGGAGCGGAAGATTCACAAATGTATAGAGGAATTTAGGCAATATCACCATCTTGGCGATGGCGAGTCTCCCAGTAACGTGGAGAGGGAGCGCCTTCCAACGGGGGAGCCGATCCGCAAGCCATTCCATAAGTCTACCATAGTTGTAGCTTCACAGTACCTCAAGGTCTCTGCTAATCCAGATTCCCAAGTATTTCACAGGGAAGTCTGCCCATTTTAGCGGGAATTCGGATTGAAATGCAGCAGTGACCACCGTAAGTGGGGAGATTATGGATTTCCCCCAGTTGATGGTAATCCCTGAGAGGCCACCAAACCAAATAATCTCCCGTAGGAGGGGATCAAGATTAGCCGAGGGGTGCTGGATGTGGAGTCACATCGTCCACGTACCTTGATTCTAGGACCACCCGGGGCATAAAGTCAAGTCCTCTCTGTGAATGGAACTGTCGCAGCCGGGCCGCCAGCAGCTCCATCATGACCACGAAGGCCTGCAATCTAGCCGAGGGGGACGTGTAGAGCAAAGCAATTTTTCTTAAAAACGCAGGACTCAAGCCTATTTTGGCCAGCAATGAGAAAAGGTAAGGCCATTCCAGGGTATCGAATGCCTTGGTGGCGTTGAGGTACATGGCTGCAGCAGGAAGGTCAGGATCAACCCCCTGAATTACTGCAAATAGGGTGCGGAGATTATGGGCAGTGCTTCTGCCCGGAACAAAGCCGCATTGATCCGACCGGAGGATCGTTGGGAGCAGGGGAAGCAGGCGAGAAGCTTTGAGAGAATTTTGTTGTCGATATTAATCATGGAGAGAGGGCAATAGGAGTCGCACAGTAGCGGGTCTTTATCCAGTTTTAGTATGGGCACGAGGAGCGCCTCGTGAAGGGAGGGAGGATACCCTGCTCTAAGGAGGCCTCATACATGTTGAGCAGATGGGGTGCGAGTAGCGGCGCAAACTCCTTGAAGAAGGCAGAGGGGAGCCCGTCCAGTCCAGCGGCCCTGTCTCTGGCATAGCGCGAATTACTTCAATCACCTCCTCTACGGAAAATGGTTTGTCGAAGAATCTGCGGTGGGCATCGCTGAACCAGACCAGCTCAATCGAGTCAAAAAAGAAAAGTAATTCCGCTGGGAACCTCGATTGGCGCTGAGCATATAAAGAGGCGTAGAATGCCATCATTTCAGCCTGGACCGCGTCCTGCCCAACCACCAACTCGTCCTCCCCTGGGCGCAGTTTGCAAATGTAGTCATTGGCCCACGGTTTCCAAAGCAGGCCCGGCAGGGTCTTACCGGCTCTATCGCCCTCACCGTACCGACGGGCAAGCGCCTCCTTCCCTAAATAGTGTGTCTCTCGCAGCGCGGCTTCCTCAAACTCCTCCAGCTTGGACTTAATCTGAGCAAGGAAGGAAAGGTGATTAGTGTCAAAATATTTCCGCTCCAGCAGTCATATCTTGTCTTCCAGGCGTCTCAGGTGCCAGCCTGCTTGGCAATACATTTGCCTCAAATTACCATCTTAATCGCTTCCCATAACGTGGATGTGGAGTCCACCGAGCTCCCATTGAGCTAGAAGTATTTGGTTATGGCAAGTTCGATGTCGTACCGGAAGACCTGATCGAGGAGAGCTCCTGCAGGGAGTCTCCAACTGAAAGGCCTGGTTGGCGCGTCGGGTAACGCAAACTCAAGCAGCACTGGAGCATAGTCAGAAAGGGTACGTGCAAGGTGCGTACAGTGTCGGACCCATGGGTCCACGTCAGGAGAGATGAGCCAATAATCTAACCTGGTGGAAATTCAGGTACCCTTGAGGCCATGCGGGTGGAGCCTACGCCTCACATCTGTTACGCCGTAGTCCTCCATTAGCACCCAGAGCTGCGCAGCATCTCGAGAGTTGGGGCGGCGCGATCCTACGAGCCTGTCCCTGTGGGGATTAAGCACGACATTGAAGTCCCCCCCCAATAGCACTGCTCCCGAACCCAGTGATTCCACAAGCCTCCACACTTCGCTGAAAAACAGGGAGTTGTCATCATTAGGCCCATATACCAACGACAGTCTGATAGGAGACCCAGCCAAATAACCTGAAACCATAGCATACCGGCCCTGGGGATCCAGGATAGTAACACGCCTGCGCCAGGGGAGGCCCCTGTGAAAGACAATGGCTACACCCAATGCGTAGTTAGAGTAACCTGCAGTGAATTTTTCACCCATGAAGCCCGCCCGCAAACACCAGTACATATCTTGCGTCAGATGCAATTCCTGCAGGAAGCATATATCCGCTCCGTGGCGATTCAGCAGTGCCACCACAAGCCGTACCTTTCTTCAATCATTCAAGTCCCGTACATTCCAGGTAATAGCTTTAAGCATACGCTTGGCATTAGCATTGTCCGCCATTACTAAAGTACCTCAAGTTTCGGGCAATGAAGGAGAGACGGGGAGAGTGATCAGAACATGCGCTCCCGCAAGTAAAGGACATGGGAGGGGAAAAAATGGGGGAAGGAAAAAAGACAATGGAAATACGATCAGAGAATGCCACAAACAGTGCAACAACCAACCCCCCCATTCACCCCCAACCCACTGCAGCCGCCCAGCTAGGCTGAAGAGTTACCACCCATCCCCAACACAGCCACAAAGGGCCAACATCAGAGCGTAACATGGGACTCATCCCAGGGGGTGTAGAGCTAGGAAGCTCTGAGTATCCCAGCCCAGGGAGCTGGGTGGCCGGGCAAGAGCCTATAGGGGACTCACAGTATCAGGCGAGTGACCAACCCACACAGTACCCAGTGGAAATGAGTAAGGAATGAAAACCAAGTACCAGTGTGGCAAGGAGCAATAGGACGCTAAATCAAGATGAGACCAGATGTCAGTACAATTGGCAATGGCACCCAAGTCAGTGGATATGCCCAAGGGGCGAGGAGCAGACGATCGGGCCAGTAAACTCGGAGGATCTAATTAAGTTGTGGGGCAGGGAGAGGCTCCCATATGATGTTCAGTCATTCTCATTGAGCGGGTCTTCCTACAGCTGTTCTTCTCTGTCTATGTTGGCAGCCGACCTGGGGTGCTTGAGGTTGCGAGCAAACTTGGCCGCCAGCTTGGGATCCGTAAAGTAGGATGATTTTCCAGAGTAAAAAATGTGCAATTTCGCCGAGTAAAGAAAAGAGTATTTGACCTCCTGCTATTGTGACATCCGCTTGACAGGCACAAACTCTCTATGGGCAGCCTGTACAGATAGAGTAAAATCCGGGAAGAATGAAATAGCGTTGCCCTGGAATCTAGTGTCCTGCAGGTCGCGAGCCTTGCACAGTACAGTGTCCCGATCCTTATAATTCAGCAGTCTTGCGATGATGGGAACGGCCGGGGCACTCGGAGGTGGCCGCGGGCCCAGGGATCTGTGTGCACGCTCCAGCACACACACTGATGAAAGGGCATCCCCGAAGAGGGACCTGAGGGAGTCTTCCACATAGTCCTCCATCCTGGACATCGCAGTGGACTCAGGGACGCCCAGGATGCACAGATTATTGCGCCGGGACCTGGCCTCCAGGTCTTCATTCTTATTGCAGATGATCTCCAGGGCCTTTTCCATGCTGAGGAATTTTTCTCGGGTCGCCTCGCCGTCATCTTCTAATGCCGAGGTGCGCTGCTCGACTTCCATGATGCGCTCATTGTGGCTCACCACTTTGTCCTTCAGCCGGTCCAGGCGGCCAGACATCGAGTCAATCTTTAAGTCTATTGCGGACAGGGATTGCTTCAGGTCGGCAAACATTGGGCGAATACTAGGCTCAGCTTCCGGTGCATCCACCATGTTCTCCTCTTCTGGCCTTCCCACCGGGGTGGGGGGCACTCCCTTTAGGAGTTTTGCATGACTCAAAGGACATTTTTGGTTGCTTGGCATCAGTTCTGCCCATGATGCCAGAAATAACAGGGCAGGCCTCTCCAAAGTGACAGTGTCCAGGCCTGCCTGTCCAGAATCATCGTTCGAGCGCACCCTGGTCACATGCCACCTTAACCGGGTGCACTAACGCAACTCAGCAGCAGTCGCACTCTATGTGGGCAGCAGGCCAGCCCCAGCAGGCACCCCGAGGCCACAAAGGAGCCACAGCGTCCTTCAAGGGGAGAGGGGGAAATCCAATCAGCACAGCTAAGAGCAGCTCCACCAGATCCACTCTAGCCCTGAGCCATACGATAACCACCAATGTATTGCCGAAGCCAAGCAACCAGGCTGAGTCAGGTGCCAGTCGATATCCCAGGTCTGCGCCTCCAGGCCGTGAGGCAATGACAGTAACCAGTCCGCGAGGAGTCCAGGCCTACACCTCAGCGCACCCCACTGCACCGACGACTGGAGGAATGGCGCACAGGCCGCCAGAGGACCAGGCCACAGTGCACTCCGCATCGTCTCGGGCACACCATCAGCCTGGGCTAGTCCAAGTGTCCGCGGCAGGCTCGCAGGCAGGTTCACCACACCACACCAACAGTTGCTGGAGCAAAGCTCCTCTCTCTCCGGCTCCCATCGCACAGCGCTAAGCCCTGCCAGTGCAGACGGGAGCCGTGCAAGACACAGGGGTCTCACTGCCTGCCCGTTTGTCAAACTCCCTCAGAGGGCACAGATGTGTCACAGCAGTCCAGGAGCGCCTGGGTCCAGGAGAGTCAAGCCAAGGTTAGCCCCCCCACCACCAGGGAGCAGCAGTCCTCAGCGAGGCCTCCTGATTCAGGCCTCTCTCTTTCCACACCCAGGGATCCGGCGTGCACCCCGCCGAGCGACCTCCCGGCCGTTGCCCCCCCCCCCCCCCCCCCCTACCTGGCGCAGCTGGCTCTCGCTGCTCCACGTAAAGGCCAGGCTCGAGGTCGGAACCTCAGATACTGAGCCGCAGTCAGCCAGTCTCTCGCTGTTCTCCTGCACTGCCGGGGCCGGTCGCCGTCTCCGGGCAGGCAATGATCTCCTTAGCTGATCCCCGGTGGGCTCCGGGTCATAATTTCTCCTTCCACTGATGCAGTGCCCGCTACGCACCGGTCTACAGGCGCTGCCGGGTCGGACGGCAATTTTCACTGCAGCGGGCACTCCTGTATCTCTGGATCTGGGGCAGGTACAGCAGCCGGTACAGAATCCATCCCCTACAAGTTCGGTCCCCGATGAGTAGGCCAGCCGCAGGATAATTGGTGGATGAACTGCCCGGCCTGCAGAGCCTCACTATTCGGCAGCCATCATGCAGCCGGCACACTAGCGCCCCCCTTCCTGTAATTACTATAAACACAACATGAGACCTGCAGACTAAACTAAACGAGGCAACTAATGTAATCTCACTCATGCTTCCTGCATCACACCTGCAAATGTTATGAACCAGGCTGTACTCTGGGCACTCATGCAAGACACCAAAATGTTTCCCACACAGGCCAACCGCAAGTACAACACCCTTCCAACCAAGAACTCCCATACAGTGTAAGCAGACTACCGGTTCGATCATAAGGTGTGAATTGCTTTACAAATGTAAATACCATACAATACAATGAACCTTGCAGCTGTGCATAGTTGATGGCATTGTCTTCCTTTTAATAGAGGGCATGGAGTGTATTTTGCACTGGTGAGGCAGGCATAGTGTGTGCCTGTTCCTACAGCTCCTGTGGTCTGGTTGTGCGTTAGTCATCCTGTCCACCAGTGGGTGTCCTCCCCTGTCCGTACCAAGAGGAGGAATCACTGCCCATGCAACAGAGTTGCACGTGCAGTGGCACCAGGGCTGTGAGGGGTTACCAAACTAGTGCTCTTCAGCTTCTGGTGAGGCACTGAGCGGAAGTGTGCTTGTGCCTCTGCTGACCTCGGGCCATTTTGGAAAAGTGATACTGGGCCTATACTTATGTGGTTGTCCTAACTAAAACAGAGGAAGTAGTAGGGTAAGTCTCCTTTCTTCAAATTATCTCTTTTTCACCCAAAACGTTTATTCCCTACAAACAGTGAAAGTGGAATATGGCTGGGAGAATATTTTTAAAATGCAGGAGTATGCCTCTACTCATAAAACTAGAAAGAGAAAAGGTCTTTTGGATCTAAGAACAAGTACTGGACTTGCCAAGAGAAGTAAAGACAGAAGGGTAACACAGTGTGGGCTTGTCCATTCTTCTGTCAGGGCAACAACATACCAAGGGCCATATGTAGGTAAATGGCATTTACAATTCGGTAAATGCCATGTAGGTAATTATTCTGTAACAATTACCGAATCGGTAAGAATCGGTAATTACCGATTCGGTAATTACAGAATCGGTATTTGCCATTGATTCCTATGGGCCTTGAAGCCCATAGGATTCAATAGCAAATACCGATTCGGTAATTACCGAATCGGTAAAATTACCGATTTTACAAGGGGGACAGGGTGTCACTTTGACACCCTGTTGCACCCCTGTTTCTGGCTTGTATGCCATGTGACACACAGACATGCCCTTAGGGCATGTCTGTGTGCCACATGGCACAGGTGTACATGCACAGATGTGCATGTACACAGGTATTCGTTATTTACCATGCCATAATATTTCATGGTAAATAACGAATTCCTAAGGGCCTGTGGCACTGTTTCCAGTGCCACCTACATCCCATATTACCGATTCTGTACATTTACCGAATCGGTAATTTACAGTTTAGGTAAATTTACCGATTCGGTAAATATACAGAATCAGTAATATTTTGGCCACCTAGGGCTAGATGTAGGTAATTTGTATTTACCGATTCATAAATACCGAATTTTACCGATTCGGTATTTATGAATCGGTAAATATGAAGGGGGGAGATGTAGGTAATTCCAGATGTGGAATTACCGATTCGGTAATATTCGGTATTTACCGATTCGGTAAAAATCGAATCGGTATTTCCTATTGATTCCTATGGGCTGTGAATCGGTAAATACCGAATCGGTAAATACCGAATTCTGCAAGGGTGCAGGGGGTGTCACTTTGACACCCTCTGGCACCCCAAAAATTGACATGTGCGCCATGTGGCACACAGACATGCCCTAAGGGCATGTCTGTCTGTCACATGGCATAGGTGTGCATGCACACATGTGCATGCACACCTGAATTCGGTATTTTAACACCCAATTGGATTGGGTGGTAAAATACCGAATTTGTAGGGCCTTTGGGACTCAGAAGAGTCCCACCTACATCTGAGATTTACCGAATCGATAAAAATACCGATTCGGTATTTTACAGAATCTGTAAATTTACCGAATCGGTAAATTTACCGATTCTGTAAAAATGTGCCCCTACATCCCAAAAACCCATTTACCGGTCGGTAACGGCCGAAATCGGCCGTTACCGGTCGGTAAATGGCTCCTACATCTGGCCAGACCATCTGAAACTCAAAATACCGGTCGGTAACGGCCGAAATCGGCCGTTACCGACCGGTATTTGGCCACCTACATATGGCCCCAAGTGTTTTGTTTCTCACATTTGTATGTGCAGGCTGTTAGTCTGACTAGGGTTCTCCCGATCACCTGTGAGAGCCTTCCAGTCAGAGCATGAGAAGGAGGTGGGGCTTTAAACCGCTGCTCAAAATGTGGGTCTCTTTCAGCCTAGCAGGAGTAGGTGAAATGTGGGACATTGAAAGATTGTATAGTTTCAGCTCAGGTTGCTAAGCCTGATTCATCTTCAAACCTTGTCCATGAAGAGTATTTGTACAGCAGTAGGTTGTATTCTTGTCTTGAGAAGGTCCATAGCTATTGCTCTTATCAACAACTCCCATTCATGCCTGTTTGGCATAATTGTATTCATTGGACTGCATCTCTGCTTGCACATGCTGTCATAAAGATAAGTGGCCATCTCTGATTGGCCCGCCCCATTTTTAGTATATACGAACACATGGCCCCTCTCCCTTGGCTGGTGCAATATGTTTTAACCCTTATTATACTTCTATGGCGTGTCAAGTGTCTCTCTCTCACACATCCTCCACCATTACACTGCGCGGTGCTGCATTTCAAGAAAAGATAACAGCGCATCTCTGGTCACTCACGCACGACATCAAAACACCTCCTACATAGAATCACAACAAATACAACACTGTGAACCACACACGTTCACGTGGTAAAGCATGCTGCTCGTCCGAAATGCGCTTCGGTACCCCACAAAGGGGCGTGAAACACTATTTAAACAACACCATCCCAGGTGCCAAAAGAGTGCAATTTTTCGAGCTTGCAGATGGACCACTCCACCACCATGACTACACTGCTGGGGTACTGTTTGCCTTCAGGCAGCCGCTCAGCAGGTAAGTCCACCCACAGGTTTTGTCTGCTGAGCTGATGTCGACGGCGTGTAAATTGTTGCACGTTATTCAAACAGCAATGCTCGCTCCAACAGGAAGTACACAGTTATTATCGCCGGCCACAGTTCCACGGTCGTGGAATAACGTCTTCCAGCTCGTTCTTGTGGGCTGACTGTTGACAATGCAGTGGCGGCAACGGGGTCTTGTATCTGCTTCCTCTCACTTGCAACTGTCAAGAGGAAGTGGTAGAGTCACTGTAAACATTGCTTCAAAAACTCTAGTAAACTACATTACTTTCCGAGAGCACTCTGCTCGAGAACCAGCTGCGGCGAATACCCCAGAGAGTGGACCATTTACTGGTCGTGGAGACTGTTGAATGTTAAGCACTCCCTTGCCCGTGTTAACTTAGAACTCGTAACCAGCCGGGACCCAACAGTGATTCAGTGGGAACCGTGTTTATTAGACTTCGCACTTAGAAAAACATTTTATATTCCTTGAGCGACAGCTAGGCCTTGTGTCAAAGTACAGGGCAAATTAAGAAAAAAACATATTGTGCAACAGTGACGTGTATTTTAGAATTCCCAATTAACATATCGGTAAATTTAAAGGCTTTACATTCCTACAAAAGAAAAGTTAACAAGCATTTACAATGCAATGGTCTCGGCAATATTATAGGTAGAGCTATTGGCATTGCTCATTTTTTTTTCTGTATCCCTAAATAAATGGCATTGTCATTTGTATTGGCAATAGCTTCTTTGCTTGCATATGCGAGACCTATTGCATTAGCAGAGAGAGAGTGAGGTAGTGAAATAGAGATAGAGTGAGGTAGTGACAGAGAGAGAGAGTGAGGTAGTGAAATAGAGATAGAGTGAGGTAGTGAGAGAGAGAGTGAGGTAGATAGTGAGTGAGGTAGTGAGAGAGTGAGGTAGTGAAAGAGTGAGTTAGTGAGGGAGAGGGATGTTTTGAGGTAGTGGGATAGAAACAGAGAGTGATGTTAGGTAGTGAGAGAGTGAAAGTGAGTTAGTGAGATAGAAAGAGAGCGAGTGAGGTAGTGAGATAGAGAGAGAGTGAGGTAGAGAGTGAGTGAGGTAGTGAGATAGAGAGTGGGGTAGTGAGAGAGTGAAGTAGTTACGTTTTGAGAGAGAGAAGTTGTGAGATAGTGAGGTAGTGAGATTGATAGAGTGGAGTAGTGAGGTAGAGAGAGTGAGGTAGTGAGAGAGAGAGTGAGGTAGATAGAGAGTGGGGTAGTGAGAGACAGAGAGAGTGAGGTAGTCCAAGAGTGAGTTTGTGAGGGATAGTGTTGTTAGAGGTAGTGAAATAAATAGAGAGTGAGGTTGTGAGGTAGTGAGCTGGAGAGAGAGTGAGATAGTGAAAGAGATATTGAAAGTGAATTAGTGAGATAGAAATAGAGTGTGAGGTAGTGAGATATAGAGAGAGTGAGGTATTGAGTTAGAGAGAGAGAGAGTGAAGTTGTGAGGTAGTGAGATAGAGATTGAGGTAGTGAGTGAGTGAGGTATTGAGGCTTTGATAGAGTGAGTTGTGAGTTAGTGAGATAGATTTAGTGGAGTAGTGATGTTGAGAGAGTGAGGTAGTGAGAGTGAAAGAGTGAGTTAGTTAGAGAGAGTGAGTGAGGTAGATAGTGATGGAGAGAGAGTGAGGTAGTGAAAGTGAGAGAGTGAGATAGGTTGTTCAGCGTGAGCAGTCATTTCTGCACGAAGCGCCAAAAGGGCTTTGCTCAAAGCCTATAAAACAGTAGAAAATTAAAGAGAATAATACACTTAGGCACAATTTTAAAAAGTATTTTGAGGCGTGGCCTGACTGACAATGCAGTAGGACGCACGTTGTGGGAGCCCTGGGCCGCCGCCAGCATCTTTAGCGATCTTCAGCAGCTGGATAGCAGCGGGGGGCCTACGACTCGGCTCCCCATATGGCGGAAGTACCTGGGTGGCGGAGCTGAGCCATGCTGACCCCCGGAACCGGCGGGGGGTGACGAGATCGGACCCAGCGGATGAGCGCGCTGCCCTGCAGGGTCGTGGTCGCTATCTTGGAGATCGGGGCCTTCTGGGCCCTGGTGTGAGTGGACAGTGTCGGTATCCTGCGGAGCCCCCCCTCCCCCGTGACCTCTGCCCTCACGCAAGCCCAGAGGTTCCCAGCAGCTCCAGCTCTCCCCTCCTCCGCCTCGCTGCAGTCCTGGGCCCCGACCCTGCAAGTAACCGCATTAACAGAAGCGTTAATGAGATGGAGCTAAGAGGTGCTGTGTCCATCTCCTGCGCTCTGCACAGCGACTTCCAAACCAAACGTCTCCCGAGTCCCTCGCTATACTGCCCCCCCCCCCGTGAGGAGTCCTCTCACTCACCACCTTCACACAGACACCAGCTGTGCTCCGAAACCCCAAGTCCCCAAGTCCTGCGCCCTCCCACATTTACCTCTCCCACTCATCACCTCTGTATACCCCACCCCACTGCCTCTCTCACCCACTCACTGAAGACTCGCAGAGCATAAATGCATTTGCCCTCCTCGCCCATGAATTTAGATCACCCCCGATCTCTCCGACTCTACTCATTCTGTGTTTAACCCCGTCTTTTCATTCCACCCTCCCCAGAGCTTCGAAGCCACGGAGGCGCTATGTAAAACTTTATTGATAAGGAAATGCAAACAGCACATCACAATAAGACCGGGATCTGGGCTCCCCTCGGCCCGGTCCCTGGGCCACAGAGACAGGGCAGCTGCCTACACTGCCCGGAACCAGAGTGGTACTCACTCTTCTTGAAGAGGGACAGGAGCGACGACAGGTTTCTCCCCATGAAAACCACCATGTCCCAGGAGTAGAGCCTGGCTGCAGCCCAGAGGGCGGTGGGGCTGGACGGGCTTCATCCCTTCACAGCCCCAGCATCCCTTCACAGCCCCAGCATCCCTTCACAGCCCCAGCATCCCTTCACAGCCCCAGCATCTCTTCACAGCACCAGCATCTCTTCACAGCCCCAGCATCACTCACATCCTCAGCATCTCTCCACAGTCCCACCATCACTCACATCCTCAGCATCTCTCCACAGTCCCACCATCACTCACATCCTCAGCATCTCTCCACAGACTCACCATCACCCCGAATGCAACTGCCTCCTCCTTACCCTCCCTTTTCTCCTCAGCCCCTTATTCGCCCCACACCCCAGCATGTCTTCTTGGCCCTATGTTCTCTCCACAGCCCCAGCAGCTCTCCTGGACCCACGGATCTCTTCGCCCCTCTCCAGCCTCGACATCACTGCGCGCTTGTGAATCGTTCATAGCACATTTTCCCCAAACTCAGTTTTTTTTATTTTTTATTTTCGGGGAGGATGAGGGGCCCTGGGGCCCTGACAGCGAAGCAGACACGAGGACGAGTGACGGAGGCCTCTTCTAAGAGTCGATAAAAGGGGGGTATGTCCGTTTCCCGCCCACCCCCAGCTCTCGCCTGGGGGGGGGGGGGGGGGGCACGGGTGAACCCGGTTCAGCTGGCCTAGGGGCGCCCATTATCCCCGCCGCCCCGCTGGCCGAGGAGGCGCGCTGATGGCCCCTTCACACCTCTTCAGCACCTGAGAAGCGCCCGCCCAGGTGCGCCCGGCGCCTCGAGGCTAAGCGACGACTTCTGGCCGCTGACAGTCCTGGCAGGGGGTGCGACCCCCGCAAGCGGGCGCCAGTCTGGCGCAGCCCGAGCCCTTTACAGCTGGCACCTTCACGGGGGCCCGCTCGGTGCTATTAAAGAGCCCCTCCTCGCGCTGCCGCGGCGTCTGACTTTATTTGATGATGCCGTGCCCTAAAATGTATGGGCAGATTATGCAAGTAAATGTATCCTCTGGTGTTGTTACAGAGACGCCTCCTTTAACGTCCCTGCTGCACTCGACACCCCCAAAGAAGGAATGGAATGTCCCTCGGCTCCAAGAGCGTAGCTAGCATTTGGTGCAGCGGGTGCAGTGGCACCGGGGCCCAATAAACCTGGGAAATGCTCGCTATACTGCCCCCCGTGAGGAGTCCTCTCACTCGCCACCTACACACAGACACCAGCTGTGGTCCGAAACCCCAAGTCCCCATGTCCTGCGCCCTCCCACATTTACCTCTCCCACTCATCACCTCTGTATACCCCACCCCACTGCCTCTCTCACCCACTCACTGAAGACTCGCAGAGCATAAATGCATTTGCCCTCCTCGCCCATAAGTTTAGATCACCAACGATCTCTCCGACTCTACTCATTCTGTGTTTAACCCCGTCCGTTCATTCCACCCTCCCCAGAGCTTCGAAGCCACGGAGGCGCTATGTAAAACTTTATTGATAAGGAAATGCAAACAGCACATCACAATAAGACCGGGATCTGGGCTCCCCTCGGCCCGGTCCCTGGGCCACAGAGACAGGGCAGCTGCCTACACTGCCCGGAACCAGAGTGGTACTCACTCTTCTTGAAGAGGGACAGGAGCGACGACAGGTTTCTCCCCATGAAAACCACCATGTCCCAGGAGTAGAGCCTGGCTGCAGCCCAGAGGGCGGTGGGGCTGGGCGGCTGACCGGGACAGAGCGGGGCTCAGGCTGCTCTTCCCACCACCTAGGACAGTTCTTCCTCCGCAGTGTCCATCCGAGAGAGGAGCCCATATGGCGGAAGTACCTGGGTGGCGGAGCTGAGCCATGCTGACCCCCGGAACCGGCGGGGGGTGACGAGATCGGACCCAGCGGATGAGCGCGCTGCCCTGCCGGGTCGTGGTCACCATCTTGGAGATCGGGGCCTGGCTTCTGGGCCCTGGTGTGAGTGGACAGTGTCGGTATCCTGCGGAGCCCCCCTGGAGGAGGGTAGTGGCTCACTGAGGGCCACGCTGGAGCAGCACAGAAACTGGGGACTTCGAGAACGGCATCGGAGGGCTGCATGCACGCTGTCGCTCTGCCCGATTGCAACCGGAGGCCTCCACAACGCGGACCCACCACGGATCGGGGAAGGCAGGGACAGCGGCCTGGTCGAGAGCTACGGTGCCTGACTGAGCCCCCGAGCTCCATCACTGCAGACCTGATGCTAACGGCCCTTTCGGTGTTGAGAGGTGAGGCGACTTAGCAAACTGTCGGAGGCTTACGGGCGGACATCGCCGCTGCGCTGATCTCGCTGCCCTGATCCTATGGGGACTCTGGATACCTCCCGGGGCCCTGCAGGCAAGGTGGCGGGGGGGCTAGGGCTGTCTCCTGAGGGGATCCTGCCTAGCTGGCTTCCCGCTCGCCCGCCGACAGTGAATAAGATATTGGTACAAGGCGGAATAGAGCCTGGCAGCACAGGCGAGGATGAAGGGAGTCCTGCAGCTCATCTTAGGGACCAAAAAAATGGCGGCCGCTAGCTTCCGTCTTTTTCGGAATGGGGGCGTGGTTTTGAGGTTCTGAGTGACAGGCAACGTCACTGTCTAAAGAACAGTAAAACTTACGCCCCCAAATCCGAAAAAGACGGGGCTAAATTGGAGTGATGCATCTCTCCTCCAATGGCTGGCCTCCGTTTAGGAAGCCAGCCAATGGGGGAGAGACGGGCCAGGGAGGCGGGTTCTAAAGCCGTACTAAGAATCATTAAATCTCCCCCCAGACTGCGCAAGCGCAGCCTTTAGGTCCTCGACCTAATAAAAAGCACTTCCAAAAATGTGTCTTTAAACATAAACAAATTCCAAATATTGAGTAATTCAAATAACAAATGTACACTTTTTGCCAAAATAAATAAAACAATAAATATTAAGAAACATTGCAGATAATATTAAACTAAAATAAGAAAAAAGATGAAGGCAGGCTCTTTATTCAACCTCAGCCGCCAACTGATTTCAGCAATAAGTATCATAAAACTCTCAAGCTATCATGAGGTCTCGGGATTCCAGAGGAAGCTCACGGGTACGAAACATTAAAGAGCCTTTGAAGATCCCTCTTATATAAGACACCAGGAATGAACACTATAAAAGAAAAACAAGCCTAATATGGACAAAACATAGCAAAAGGCACAGAAAGAATAGAAGGTACCCACCCCGGTATGCGACGTTTACGACGCAACCATTACAACGCCGTTCCATTACGACGCGGTCATAACAACGAAAGTTGTTACAACGAATTACGCTGGGGGGCGCTCAAGGATAGTAAATCATTTAATTTACTATCCCAACACCTTCCCTACTATCCACGGGGACTGGTGTTGGAATAGTAAATTAAAATTTTTTAATTTGCGCCCCCCCAACGCAAGTCGTTGTAACGACTTGGGTTGTTACAACCGCGTTGTAATGGAACGCGTTGTAAAAGTGTGTGTCGTAATGACGTACATCCCTCACCCCACCCCAAAATGCATATAATGAAAACCAATAAACAAAAGCTAATCAATCAACCAAGTTCTTCAAATACATTGGTTTTATCTGCATACTCTTGTCCAAAAGATCCCTGCTGCTTGAAAGAGCGTCATCTTGAAATCGCGCTGAACCCAGTGTTATGAGAAGGTATCCTTTCATGCTTCTCGTCTGAGACCTCTTGCTAAGTAAAACCACCCTGCTTAGATTCTAGATATGGGTATCCTTGATTGTCCACGCCTTTTTCAAACGTTTTACTAACACCATTAGTTCAGTGTATTGTGACCATACCTGGACCCCCACCGGAGCGGAAATGTTGACTTGGTAGTATACCTAAAATTGCAAAGCTTCAAATTTTTAAACTCATCAAAGTACTTTTTCTTTTCAATCGCTTTCCTAATTTCCTTAGTTCTGCAAGCCAAGCATCCACAACTTAGATGCCAAATCAACCTTTTCTCCATTTCATTGTGCCAGGAAATAATCTAGTGTGTGGTCTTCTGTCATAGAACATCTCTAAAAGAGTCTTGTTCGTGGTAGAATGGGGGGATAATCTGTATCTCACTATTATTGCTTGTAAAAGTTTCTTTCAGTCCAATCTGCTTACCCTCACAAGTTGAATGCCATACATTTCTATCATACCTTTAGTATCCGGATGGTACAAAGAAAATTTTTGTATACAATTCCACAGCTCCCCTTGAACGTTTATACCTCTCTAGAACATATCTGCCAACCCTTACTAGAACATACCTGTCCACCTGTATCTTCAAGTAACACACTGGGAGCTTCCTCACACCACAATAACTCTTCTGAGAATCTTATGACTGTCAGATGTAATATCTATCATACAAGAAATCCGTGGCAACCTTGATTACATAGCCATGGCCACTACCAAACAGGGAGTGTCTCCTTCACCCTTGAGTGACCCCATAATATCCACAGAAATTTCTTCCCACGGTCCACAGGGAAGGTCTCTGCACACTCTAAGTAAAACAATAACCCCCCTCTCTGTCAACTGTATTTTCACCTACCTCGAACGTTCTAATTCCATAATCTTTTTGTCTGGCCATCCTTTTATCAAGTAATTCCACACCACCTCCTGATTTGCTCACAAGGATTTTTATCTGTAGAGGTCTGCTCATCCTCCATAATGTCCACCTCAAATTCAGAAGCAATAGGTAAAAACCAAGACAAACAATCTGCAACACCTGAAATTTATTCAACATTTAATGTATATTCATGCAATTTAATACCCCCACATTCTGAAGGGCACAGATAAGAAGTGTTCAGATCTCATTCAGAGGATTATGGTCAGATGTAATTGTAAACACATAACCTCATAGAAAGCTTCTACATTCTTTAACGCTCCAACTCACAGCCAGTGCCTCTTTCTTTATTATAGACTAGTTGATTTTGGCACCTTTCAACATTCTGGAGGCAAAGGATATTAGTCTTTCACATTCACCCACCTTCGGCAACAGGCGTCGCCCAGCACTTTACAGCTCGCACCTATCACAGCAGTCATCTTGCTACCTTGGATGAAAGCTTTTAAATACGGGGCATCTTAAGATGTTCAAACTACACTTGACATCTCATGGTCCATGCTAAGACCTCCTCTTGCTTGCACACCTCTCTCAATGCTACAGTCTTTTCAGAGTGATTGGGTATGAAATGACTATAAAACTCCACCATGCCCAAAAATGAGACTAGTTCCTCTTTACTTGTCGGAGTATCAATATTACGAATCACTTCTATTAATTCATTCCTTGATCTCACTCCCTCCTGAGATTTGGTATGGCCTGATAAGCTATCTCTTCTAAATCTGCACTTGTTTTCCTTCAGGGTCATACCTGCATCTTCCAATCTTTCCAACACACGGCACACCTTATGGTTGTGTTCTTCACATGTCTTTACAACAATGACACAATTGCCTTGCAAATATGACACTCCTTCTAGATACCCTACCAAACTGTGCATTATTCTTGGAGATACGGAGGCCGCCGAGAATAACTTAAATGGCATTCTAAGAAATTTATATGAACCCATTGGAGTTATTAAAGCAGTACAGTCTTGTGAACTCTCATAAAAGTTGATTTGGTGGTAAGTGGATGCCAGATCCAACGTGGTAAAATTCTTGGCATCTGTGACTGTGGAAAGCATTTCCACCAAATTTAAAAGTAGAAATGTGTCCACAACTTTCACCCTATGCAAACCTCCCAGATCAACATAAAGTCTTATGTCTCCATTGGCTTTTTGAGCCATGGTCACAGGTTTCAGACATTCGGTTGCTTCAGCAGAGACAATGATACATCCTTATCCGATGTTTCCAAAACAAATTTCACAGCATCCTGCACATTAATCTGCATTCTTACTTAAAAAAAAAGGTGTTGCTCCCTTCCTCAATTTTATATTCTAAGTGTAATTTCTAAAATAACCCAAATCTGGATTAAATACACTGGGATATTTCTTCAAAAAATCCATACTGCTCACTATTTGATAATGCACACCTGTCTCCATCACCTTTCAAATGCACACTTGTAACTCTCCGGTGGGATCAAGATAGACTCACTTTAGGAAGCTGGCACTTTATGTGATAATACTCTAATGGGTTACATCGTGTACAGAGTCCAGTGACTCCCCCAGCAGTGTACAGGGCTGAATGTAAACACAAAGTGCTCTATTTCTGGTAGTGTGAGCGAGCAGCCTTAGGCCTAACACAGAGGAGTATAAGACATTTGTTATACACACAGTGACTAATAAATGACACAACTCAAAAAGGAGATCCACACCAATTTTATAAAAATAAACTTCTTTCCAGATTTATTTTAAGAACAAGATGTATGTTAAAAGGTAAGTAAGTTTTTAACGAAAAATATGTTCACTTTTATAAATAGACGCTTAGTGCAATTTTTCAGTTCAGCAATCTTAATCTCTGGGGAAAAAAACCAAGAATGCAGTTTTGCAGGTAAGTGCACAAATTATAAATCCAGTCTTCGGTGTCTTTGGTCAACACCAGGCAGGGTACAGGTTAGCACCAAGACTGTACCACCAGCTGCACAGGGGCGGGCAGTTACAGAGGTCAATCTCGGTGTTGGGCACCTAATATTAACAAATGGAGATTGGGGGTGATCGAAGATGCGCTGCTCACAGGTGAGTAAAGCAGTATCAGGAGTTGGTCTCCTGGGGTTTAGGTAAGCACGGGGACAACAATGCAGTACCAAACTAACACCCTCAGCGGCACTGGAGCGGCTGGGTGCACAGTGCCTACACAGTATTTGTCGCCCAATGCAACTCAATGGGGGAGATCGGTTTTGAAACAGGCTCGGCCAGGACACTGAACGAAGGAAACCCACAGCTGCCCAGGTAAGTTCTGATACTAGGGGACATAGGGACACCATTAGTCAAGCTCCCCAAGGCCCGTGGGCTTCGGGTGCAGGGGTGTCCTTTGGCGTTGGGAAACAGCTTACCGGGCAGGTCGCGGTCAGGGGGTGTCTTCAGGTTGAGGCTGCTGGCATTATGGTAGAGTCCGACAGGGGTCAGCCCACGGTGGACCTTGGCTCAGAATCGCTGGGTAACCGTCGCAGGACTGGTGGGCCATTTGGACTCGGGCCTTGGGTGTCGGGTGCAGAGGTGGATATGGAGGCGGTTTCCAGTTCCACAAGGCAGAGTTCTTTGATCTTTAAAGTTGGTCTCTTCTGGACGGGTCCACTGTCCATGCGAGATTTAGAGTCTTGGTGGAAGGCAGGCAGGCAGTCCTCCCAGGATTTTGGAGATCGCAGGGCCTGCAAGGTGAGTTTACTTTTATAGCAAAGGGTTACCCCAGTTCAGGAAGGACCACAAGACCTGGCTCTAAGAATGACCCCAGCACTTAGACAGATCTGCTCCCCACATCCCCCCAGCGCCTTGAGAGGTGAGTAGTTGTGCTTTGCCAGCCCTTGGTCGAATGATTGATTGATAATTGATTGATTGATTGAAAGGCAGCAGACAGGCCGGCAGGGCTCGCGCCAAGTCAGTCACTAGTCCTTCTTCTTTCTTGCTGATGCGGGTCTTCCGCATCCGGACTTCAAAGGCCGTCAGGAATCTGAAATCAGGGACTGAGGGTGCCACCTAAATACTAGATTTAGGGTTGTTAATGGGGAGTGACATGTAGAGACTAAGGGGTTCCTTAACTGGGGTGTCTACACACTCTATTCTGCCACCCTCCTGTGGGAGGGGGGTGTAGCACTAGCCCTGATTCGATAAGTCTCACCATCTTCAAGATGGTGAGCACTGAAAGGGGTGGAGGTGGCGAAGGGGGGGGCACACCATTTTTTCTCACTAAGTTTACCGCCGGTTCTCCCACCAAAAGTGAATTGGGGGCTGCCATCTGAGGCTGGGGTCGCAATACACTCTCTCAAGCACTGTGCTCATCCTGGGGGAGGAGAGGTGACTCCCCCACACAGAATGCGCATTGTGTCTTGCCTCAGAGAGCAGGGGCTCTCGACCCAGGGGTCCAGAAACAGGTTTGGTGGTGACAGGCTGCCTAAAGCCAGTCAATGACCACACCAGGGTTGGTAGGTTTTCAGAGGGCACCTGAGCACTTCTTTCCGCGACTTACATTTCACACTACGGGGCAACCGCAGCATAATAAATAATGTATACACTTATGTTCAATGTCAATATATTTGTGAATAATTTTCAATTGGATTCTGTGTGTTTTGTGTTGAAATGTTGGTACGCTCATCCTTTTGTTAAATAATGTTGTGTTCGCCTGTCCTTTGGATTGGGGCCATGTGACTACCAATTTGGAGTTAAGATAGGCTAGTAATACTGCCAAATCTGTAGAAATTCCGTTTGGACTTTTCTTTCTGTATCATTTTGGCTAGGTTCATTCTATATAAATACTACATATATACATAACATACCATACATAAATGCCTAGAACCTGTCCTTAAATTTCATGCCCTGTGGGTCCCTGGAATTTGCTGCCTCTTTTGAACATGCTCAGTTGCTCATGGCTCGGAGGTTAACTATAGGCTGTCCCTTCATCTCTCTGCCCACCTTACCTGCATAACTTCCAAACACATGGGATTTTCCAGAATTTGCTGGGCCCTATTCAAAAAGACTTTGTTGTGACTTCCTCTTGGAGTATCCTAGCTTACTCCTAGGACTCAGGAGTACGCCAGAGGTGCTAAAGGATCAACATACTCCTACTTATAGCATAATATTTCAGAAATAAGGCCTGCTATGAGTTTGTATGCTCCTACTGTCTTTCTCACAATCTCTATAGCATGAAGCAGGATAATAGATGTGTCTAGACAGTAGCTGCCTGCCAGTGTGCCATGCCCTTTCGATTAGTAGTACAGGAGTCAGGCAGGCCTTGGACATCGGTACAAACTGTTGTTCTCTGAAAGGCAAGTTGTTAAACCACTGCTTTTAATATGAGTCGAAGTCTGGAAATGAGTCTAGATTTTTCAAGTACAGTTGTTTCACTGCACAGCTTTAGCTAGAAGGTGTCAGAGCAAAGGTTACTTTAACCTAAACTTTCTGTTGAAGGCAAAAGGTTGCCAAACCAGCTGTAGTACCTTTCTCCATTGCCTTTGACAAGTACAGCAATGAAAAATATGCTTTGGCAGAGTCAACAGATCTGGCACTGGCAGCTGGTGCGATAGGTACGTACTTTTTTAATTGCAAGCTTACATCACAAAGATAAAAAATAAACATGCTGGCTTAATGTGCCATATAAATGCAATAGAAAATGTAAATAAGAATGACAACGTTTTAATAGTTACTAGCAGCTAGGTCTACTAGTTTAAATGAACACACGAAAAAAATAATCTTACTGGCACAGAGAAATGTTCTGTTGACTTTGAAAAACTATATTCTGAAGACTAGGATGATTTGAAAAATAATAAAAACATAAAGAAAGGGAAGGCTAAAGAACGGGCAAAAAGTATTGGCCAACGAGTTCTGGCACTCATGTGCATTTCTGTTTAGGCAGATGTGCACATGTGATCAGGCAAAATGCCATCTCTCACTATTGAAGAGAATTAATGCCTGAAATGTGCTAACCTGTTTACCCATTCTATGGGGTGGGAGGAAGCAAACCGTAAATGATTGTTGAACAGATCAATGGATGAAGCGAGTGGCCTATGTATATTTTTTATTTCAGGTTTTATTTAATTACATGAGGCTGTTAGGTAGGGGAGACCTAGAAATGAGTATTGCCGTGTCTTGTTTTCATCAGGGGGATAGGCAGCCTTGGCTTCCCTGCAGCGACTTCTTTGTGGATCTCGAGTACAGAAGACAGGCTGGCCTCCTACAATTGGTCACTCCAGCGAACATTATGGGTCCCTTACCGTACCCAACAATTAATGTGTCCCCTAGTCAAGAGACATCGTAGTACCTTTTTTCTAGTGGCACACCAATTCCATAATCTGCCTAAATTATGTACAGCATATTTCCCAGGCTAAACAATTAAGCATATACCCCAACACTTTTAAGCTACTTACGGATAGAGTTTTAAAGTACAACAAATATTAGGAAATAAATCATAAAACAGGCAGCATAGTCGCCTACATACTGCCATGATTCGAAAGATCATTTTTTGTAACTGAACGCATTTTGTGATATATGCAACTATTTTCTCTGTTCGGTGAAGTGTGGTCTTAGTCCAACCATGTCTACAGATTAGCATTAGAGATCAGAAGCGGCAGTCGATTCACCTTCACCTCTAATATTTAAAGTCTTTTATGGTTTCACTTGCTCACTGATTATATCTTAATTGACCCATATGCCACATGCGATCTGTTTCTGTGCTACCTGTGTTTGCATACTTGATAATGCTGAACTCATACTCTGTGTGGTAATAATGCTATCTCCCACTCCATAGTAATTTATACGTCATTACCTCGGTACATTGAGCGTATTGTAATCCTCCATTACTCCTGACCAATGCCGTACTGTAGATTATCTGTTCTATTTTTGCTATTTGTCACTTTCCTAGGTGCTCTTATACTTTTCGTATGTTACAGCTCTCTGGAACAAGGCTGGGTGGAGTATGAGCCTTACAAAATGACAAATAAATGCAAATAACTAAAATAAGGCAACTCACAATGTGGACCGTATTACAGAAAGTGCTCCGGGAGCGCAATGGACATCTGCGCCTGCTTTGCAGGCCACCGGGGCACTTTGGTATTACAGAAGAGGCTGTAGATGTTCGTGCGGCAGTTTCTGTAATACAATAGCCCTGGCACATATGTAGCGCCAGTGCTATTGAGAGAGGGTGTTCCCTCCTTCCCATGGGGGTGTGGCCCCATGCAAACGAGGGAATCACTTTGCCTCTGTGCCCCCACCATTTTTCCGATGGAAGCACACTGAAAGTGCGCCACAAAAAGGTGGCACACTCTCAGTACGCTCCCGGAGGGCATCCCTTAATAGGGGCAAAAGGGGGTCCCATGGACATCCCAGACATTCTCCTGCAGGCGCGTGCAGTCACTCACTGCAACCAGATGCAAGGGAAGCGCTGACCCCTTTTGAAAGTGCAGACCGCCTGCATGATGAAACACAGAGAAGCTTTTAAACAGCCGGAGCCGTATCACATATACAATGCACTTTCCCTGTTTGCATCACAGTGCATCTTTAAATAGGTGCACCGTCCGCAAACAGGGAAAGTCACCCTTTTACAGTGAATGTGCTGCCCTGGGGGCAGCCACAAAGTTGTGCTGTCCTGTGGCAGCGCATGCAAATGAAATACGGAACGGCTGCTTCAAAGCCTCTCAATGTTTCACTTATACAGGCGCTAACCCACCTGCACTTTGATTAGAGATCCCTTTGCAGGCAGGTGCAGTGAGTGGCTGCACCCACCCGAGGGGATGTCTGTGGGGTCCATGGGACCCCCTTTCCTTCCTCCAGAGGGCTGCCATGAGGGGGCGCACTCACAGTGCACCACCTTTTTATGGTGCATTTTCAGTTTACCTCTAGACAGCTACTTTGCATTTGCACCCACATCCATAATATGGCGTGGATGCAGAGTCAAAGAGATTCCATCATTTGAATGGGTCCGCACTCCCATGCAAATGAGGGAACGACCTCTTGAGGAAGCACTGATGCTATATATGCCCCAGCGCTATCATTACAGAAGGAGTTGCACAAATGTTTGCGGCCTGTGCCTGTTGCACCCCCGGGCTCTTTCTGTAATATGGCCCCTGCTACGTATTTCACTTGAGTACTCTGTCCCCGTGGGATGTGCGAGTTTGTGGCTGCTCGAAGTGCAGTTCATTCTTCACAATAGGGTGCCCTGTCTCTGTTTGCACCCAGCACATCTGCTTAAAGGTGTGCTGTGGTGCAGACAGGGAAATTGTACCTTTTTAGTATGTGTGTTCTCTGAGAGGTGTTTTAGGCACAAGGCAGACTTAATGGGTGTTGTGGTATTACCATATAGAACGTGTGTTATTAAAGTATAGAGTGTGGTAAAAATGGTTGCTTCACTCGTTGCAAAAATAATTATTTGTTTTTAGATCGTGCTTCATAGCGTCCTTTCTAGGCACTGTAAATAGCATGTAATACTAATCAAAATTAATTGTTCTAAATTTGCATTGTCAGGAGGGTGGAAGGGTGAGTTTGGGTTGCCAGGATTCGAACTTGGCTCACTACGGCAATCAGCCCTAAGTCACTGAGCTGACTTGCCAAAATACAGACGGAGAACCCAAGAACACACCTTTTCTACAAATCCATGAGCTGAGATTGACTAAGACCTCAGCGGCGGCTCCTCTGCTATGGCGGAGGAGCGTTGCTCTCCCTGCCAGCAGCTCAAAAACTTGAAAAATAAAGCGTTAATAAAACAGGTTTATTATACTTTTACTTTTCAAGTTATAGGCCGGGCCGAGTCTTGGGGGTAGGCCCATTGTGGGGGCAGTCACCAGGAGGAGTGGTAGGTGCACTTCAATCAACCTAAGAATGTGAGCCGACAATGGTAATCCGACCGTATTAGTACTATTGGATATTTCGGCCGCATTCGACACGGTGAATAATAGTATCTTGTAGAAAAGACTAGAGAACATCGGAGTGAAAGGACTGGCACTGAAGTGGATGCAATCATATCGGACGGGCAGGCAAAAGGTGGTAACAATTCCACCTTTTACATCCCCTAAGACCCCTGTGCGCCACAGGGATCAGCAATAAGCCCAATCTTATTTAATATCTATCTGTGTCCTCTGATTCCTATTATCAAGTGCTTTGGTATTGATCTAGTCAACTATGCAGATGACACACAACTGGTGTTCTCTTTAGAAGGAAATCAGGGAGGCTCCCTAGATAAGCTCCAGGAGTGCATGCATTATACTTCTAAATGGCTCAGAAAAAAAACTCCTTACAAATCAATGGAGACAAAACAGAGATAGTATATGTCTCCGCAGCCAAAATTGCGTGGCCCTTTCCCTTCGATTTTAGACTCACCCCTACGGATAAACCACTGATTCCAGCTAGAACAGTGCGTAACCTGGGGGTGTTAACGAATGATAACCTTCAATTGGAGTCACAAGTTAATAATACAGTTGGTATTTGCTTCTCCTTGATAAGAGCACTACGTCAGATCCTTCCACTACTGCCTGCCACTACCAGATCTCAAGTAGTGAGGAGTATAATATTGAGTAGGCTGGACTATTGTAATTCATTGTAACTGAGAGCACCAAACTCAGTGCTACTGAAGCTACAGAGGATCCAGTCTATATCAGCCAAATTTGCTTTAAATAGGCAGCACAGTTCCTCAACGACTCTAGCTTTAAAGGACCTTCACTGGCTACCAATTCATGAGAGAATTCATTTCAAATCTCTCTGTATTGTGTTTAGAGCAGTACATGGTTATGGTCCGATATCCATGCAGGAAAGATTTACTTGCTACACTCCTGGGAGAGACCTTCGTTCATCAGGCGCAAATCTGGTAACCACCACAAGATTCAAGAAGACTAGGACGGGTGGCAGAGCATTCGGTGTAGCAGCCTCACGACTCTGGAACGATCTTCCCTTAAATATAGGAAAAATCAAATCTCTGCTTCCATTTAGGAAAAGCGTAAAGATATGGCTCTTCCCTAGGGAATAGTAATACGAGCTACTCAATATCGGCGATCAGGTTATTTTTATGCACACTGACAATAGGGTAAGTCCCAGCGCCAGAATACCCGTAGGGTGACAGTTTTTGTGCTCTATAAGTTCAAGTTACATTACATCACATTACATCAGTGCACATGTCGGTTTGGCTGGCATTCTCAGGAAGGCTAAACCGACATGCCCACTGAGGTTTCTTCAACCCAATCTCCCTGGGAGTGCAAATCAGGGTGTTCAGGCTAATCCTGATGCTGCTCTCATGTATGTCAGGATTGGCCACTACCTGCTCAGTTTCTTGTTTTTGTATTGTCGCAGTCTGTTTCCCTAGCCATCCGCCTCACCACTCTGCCCTAATGCCTGCCTCAACTGTAAGACCTCCTTCTTTAGCTAACAATTTAGATATTTGGCAAAGACAGGGTAACAATTCCACTCGAAGATGAAAGGCTGAAATGAAACTTAATGTATGTATGCAAATTACACAAAAGTGGTGATTAATACAATTAAATATTCTTTTGTAAGGAATGAAATTCTGAATTTCCAGCGTTTCATAAATTCAACACATTGGCTATGTTTTATGTATAATTTGGTAACCAAAAAAGTTATGATAAATTACTGATCATTCATGAAATAAAAGTAAATGCAAGACTTGTAATTAATGTTGTATGATTCTACGTCCTACGTCTGAACAAAAGTTGTGAATGTCTAAGCACGCAGGCCTCACTGACTGGTAATTTCTTATCAGGACTTCTCTCCTTTAGTATTTTGGCCAAAATATCCCCATTGGCAGCTCTCTAGTCCCTGAGGGTAAGATGGGCGGACCTTTAATCAGGGGTTCTCAGCCTTTTCTGTGACAAGAGCTACTTACATTTAATGAAAACCATCCAGAGCTGCTAATAATAGTAGTGTGTTAATAGTGAGCACACCAGACAAGATAACATTAGTGGCAACCCCATGCAAGATTACTAGCAGTGATCAAGTGCATTACGCAGGGTTGCTAGCAGTCATGTCAAAAAGGCTTCGTCAATTTGAAATGTCTGTACGTGGCTAATACGTGACAGTTATAGCAGCACTGCCTCTTGTAATATCATTAATAAGTCTCTCAAACGCTGTATGATTTATCACTCAAACATCAGCGTTAAATACATTTTGGAGATTCATTGGATTTTCAGTCCTGAAAATATACACATTTACATCTCAAATACTGGCTCTTCAGATTTGGTGTACATACATTAATTAAACCTAGCAAACGCCTCTAGTTTAGTAGGCTAGGCTGCACACGGGAGGACTACTTACAGGCAGCTGGAGAGCTGCCAGTACCTTACGAGCTACTCCCTCGCCTTTATTGAAAAACAAGTGATATAGGAATTTGTGGAACCAGAAGACCTGAGATTCTTGTAATCCCTGCTTTGAGCCTGACTAACTTGTGTGATCCTGGCTTAATGACTATCGTCCTGTTCTACGATTTACTTGCTTTGCAACACTACTAATACTCGGATTCAAGCTAACCCTCTTATTAAATCCTATTCAAAACAAAGACTTTGTTGGGAATGTCTGGAATACAGGACTTTTTACACGCTAAAATACATTTCACATCATAACTCTTGTGTTTTATGTGCCTTTAATTGGTTTTTTATATTTCTATTTACATTTTAGTGTTTACTGGTGGAGAGGAAGCCAACATGTTCCTCAGCCGCAGTCTGCTGTACAACCGATTTGATTTTGAGATGTTTGTTCCTGGGAATCCTGAAAGAGAGTGCTACGAAGAAGTGTGCAATTATGAAGAAGCACGAGAGATTTTTAAAGACCCCGTTAAAACTGTAAATATATTTTTGTTTTATTATTGTATTTTTGTATATTTATTTCTGCTTTGGCGATGTCTTGCTTACCTTGTGTTGGTATCTCCTGTGGAAGGTTAGCTGTGGCTGAGACAAATGCACGCAACAGTGCACCTAAAGAACGCGGAAAGAAAGTGGTAAAAATGCGGAACTGTAGGACTGCATTAGATTTTCTTGGGTCTGCATGTTTGCCCTAACCCTGCTCCCATAAGGGCCTTTGTTACAATGAGGAGCTAATCACGCATACAGTAAGTACTGACACTACTGTGTGCAGTATCTACCGTGCACTTTTATATAAACTCTGTACTATATTGCCAACAGAAGTTGTGTCGTCTTTTTCTCTCGTCCGGCAACACTTACTATGAGCAGATGGTTTCAGGTGCTCGACACCGGCACTTAATTGTCAACACCAGCACATATGGCAGTCTGCCACATGGGGACACTGTATTTTTCATTTAGAGATGGGCATAACAACAGTTTATAAATTCAATATACATTAAAAATACCGACGCCATTTCTCATAGCTTTGGGGCCCTGAAATAATCTGAATTGTCTCACTTTGTGCTACCATTTGTATTGTCATTTGCAGCACTGGCTATGTGTGGTGCGAGCTGAGTGATCTTCTCACTAGGGCCCCTGGCACTTATTTCTTTAGAAATTAAACACTGGCTACAACTCCATCATAATGATGGAGGAGCCCAAGGATGTTTTAATCTCTATTTAGGAAAATCTGTCGGATTTACCAGATGTGAGCAGTGGAGTGTATGGGAAATGTGAGATTAAAATTGGACCACGGTAGACCCAATATTTATTCCTGTCCACCGTAACCCAAATTAAAAACCTTGCAAAAAGACAGTTTCAACAGATAGCTGTCTATAATAATTAAGTGGTCAACATGTTTCAGCACATACGGGCAAGGATCTGCCCAGTGCTTTCGTTAGGACCCATCAGATTTATTTTGCTACTGCAAAAAGTGAAAGATAAAAGATGTGTCAATGCACTTAGAATGGTTGGAAACAATACAACCTGATCACCTGATTAGTGGTGTGTACAATTTCTCCTCAGCGATACTCGTGTATCTTGAGATATCTGAAAATATATATATACAAAATGGCAAACTGAGAAATCAAGAAAAAACCACATGTTCTCTATACTTATAACCATAGTGGCAATGTATTGCCAGCTAGTATACTCCATCTTAGGGCAACGGCCGTTCTTTCTTACCTCGAGTATTTGAGGGAACTACCTCACCCCACCTGGCAACAGCTTAGGGTAAAGGAGGCACCGCTCTAAAAAAGGAAAAAGCAGAACAACCCATCATTTTCTATGGTGCTCTGCCCATCCTTACGTCTTATCGTTCATTATTCTAATTACAGTCCACACACAGACCTACCATCCACATCTACAATGAAGTGCCCACCCATCTCACTGTGGGTTAATGCCTTCGCATACGTTGTTCTTACAGTGTTGTTAAATATGCTCAATTTGTTCGTGCCATACTGCTCTGCCATGTCACTTTTAGTAATTATCACAGGTTCTTACAGCCAGTAGACCATTAAGTGAGTGCGACAACAGCTCTGCATAGAATAGTATATTCATATACTCTATACTCCAACAGCCCTGTGCTAAATAGTATATTCATATAAACGCGGTAAAAGGCGTTTACTGACAGCGTCTCCTCACCTGTCCGTCGGTACCTCGAGACGGTCCTCCGAGCCGTCGGGGAGGTTCCGACTGCGAGGAGTCAATTCTATTATATCTCTAGGGCTGATTGTTTGTTTCAGGGACGTATGGCGCGCAACGGCGTAATGACGTCATCATACCGGGTCCCAGTGCTTCTGCGAAATGTAGTGTATATGAAAGTATCGCAAATTCGTCGATATTACTCGCCGATACTTAGTGAACATCACAGATCCTCAATAATTGACAGGCTTTGCTACTAATAAGGGATCTTCTATCTTAATTTACAATCTTACATGTTTTATACAAGTTCATTTAGGCACTAATACTCTGAAAGGTAATACATTGAAAGGTAATACTAATGCCCCTTTTCGGTGAACCACAGCATGACTCTGTCATATGCTACTTGGTCTTTATAGTCCCAGGTAGAGAAAAACATATCTGATCATTGGTCAATATAAATAATTTGATTCTTGATTAGGAATTGGGAGAACCAAGTAAAGCTGACCTGTGAATTACAATACCCCCATTCATGAGGTGATGAGTGTTTCTATATATTGCCTGGCATATCATTATTGTATATCTCAAAAGAAGAGCAATAAAGGCCACAGCATGTAACCAAACAATATCTCTGGGTCTAGTTCCTTATTTATGTATTCATTATCAGAACTAGCAGGTTGTCTTGATTTATAACACAACTGTTTCTTACAACAAGACCCAGGGGATGGCATTGTTCAGGCCCACTCTATCACTCTTTAGTCTAAATACCCATTTCTGTTCTTTGACCAGAAGAAATTTAGATATGTCAGTCACATGTTCTGGGATGTATGCTTGCTCCAGAACTGTCCAGACAAAATCGTCTGGACGATGATTTACCTCAGAAAATGACTTGTCAATTTTGTGGCTTGCTTCTTACAGCTCACGGTGCTCCTATGCTCCATGATTCTGAGCTTTACTTTGCGAGTGGTCATCCCCACATAGTTTAACTTGCATGGGCACGTGATTAAATACACAACGATCTCGCTGTTACAATTTGTAAATTTCCTCTGCATCCAGGGTTTACTTGTGCCAATATCCACTGATTTGGATTTCATTGTTTGAAGGCATGCTCTACAAGAGCCACAAGGATAGTGCCCTTGTACAGCTGGTAAACTCCACAGGGTATCTGTTGTCTGGGACTTGGAAATGTGTGGTCTAGTATGTACAAGTTTATCCCGTAAGTTGGTACTCCTTTTGAAAGCAAAAAGTGGCTCTGGTAAATGCTCTCCTCAATATTCAGTATCTTCCAGTGTTTTCGCACAGCTTTTTTTTACTTTTTTAGACACTGTACTGAAAGTGTTAACAAAAGTTAACCTCAACGTTTCTTCTTTTGGCTCTGATTGTTCGAGCAGGGCTTCTCTATTGGTATTAATTGCCCGCTCAGCTGAATGTCGTACCAGTTTGGGAGGGTATTTCCTTTCTACCAACTGAGATGTTAAGTTTTTCGCATATTTCTGAAAACTCTCCTTAGAGGAACAGTTTCTGCGAATCCGCAGAAACTGGCCATATGGGAGATTGTCATTCAATGCCCTCGGGTGATGACTCTCATAACTCAATAGTGAGTTCCTTGCCATGGGTTTGGTGTATAATTCTGTTTCTAACCCAGTGGGGGAGGCTACAATAAACTGATCGAGGAATGCCACCTTCTGTTTATTGATTTCAACTGTGAATTTCAGAAAATCATTTCTGCCATTAAGCCAAACAAGGAAGCTGTCAATTGCTGCTATTTCTCCTCGCCAGATGACCAAAATATCGTCTCCATAGGCTTATCGACTCATGGAAGGGATTGGTTACACTCAAAACATGCTCCTGCTCGAACCCGTGCACATACAAGTTTGCCAAGCTAGGAGCAAAACACTTCCCATGCTGGTACCGGAAGTCTGGAGATAGATGGTATTCTCAAATTTGAAAAAAAAAATGTTTTTTTCCTTCATGTCAATCTGCGCACATGCCATGATAAAGTGTATCGGTGTTATCGAGTTCAGGTCTCTCTCAGCTAGGAGTAACGCGATTGCGTCTAATGTCTCGTCCTGTGGAATCGAGGTATAAAGTGACTCCACGTCAAAAGATACAAGCATATCCGTTTCTTGATTGAACTCAACTTCGGGTAATAACCTCAGCACGTCCTTAGTGTCTTGTAAAAAAGTGGGCATCTCTCTTACCGTTGGTTTGAGAAAGTGATCTACAAATGTGGACAAGGGCTCCAATAAGGATCAAAAGCCAGATATAATCGGGCGTCCTACTGGTGGTTTAGTGGGTTTATGGACTTTTGGAGGAACATAAAAGTAGGGCATCATATGATGCTTTGTCTGTAAGAAGATTGCTCCTCGTGCCGTGATCCACCCTTCACGCATTGCCTCTTCAACCATGATAGCAATGTTGTTCTTAATCCTCTCAGTTGGATCTTCTTTCAGGGGGCGATATACATTCCTGTCTCCCAATTGTCTCAGGCACTCTGCTCGATAGACTTCTGTATCAAGGACTACTATCGCACCGCCTTTATCAGCCGGTTTGATAGTAATTCGGTGGTCAGACATAAGGCTGCGAAGTGCTGTTTGTTCTTTTTTTGGAAAGTTTGAAAATTTCTTGTGTTCTTTTTCAAGTATAGATGTAATATCGACACTCACAGCTTGTTCAAATGTGAGTACCTGGGGTGGAACCATATGTGTAGGAGAGTTGAAGGTAGATTTTTTCTTGAGCCGTGTTAGTATCCGTGATCTCAGATTTATCTTCTTTACCTCTAAAGAAGAAATGTAGCCTGACTTTACGGAAAAAGTTGGCTAATTCCCAATTAGTCTGGAATGTATCTCCATTTGTTGTAGAGACAAACCCTAGGCCTCTATTCAATACAATCTCCTCATCCTTACTGAGTCGCCTGGAGCTGAGATTCATTAGTAGTCCGTCTCTGCACTTGTTCCCGTTTGTCCCGTTTGTTTCTTCTTGTTGCTGCGAAGGCTCCGGGGTGATGGAGGTGGACTCCAATGGACCTGCGCTCGTTGATTTCTCCATCTCCCTCTCGGGTGTCCCAGGCCAAACCCTAAAAAAGGTTGGTTATTAAAGTTGCCTTGAAAGCCTGGTGGTTGAAAAGGCCCCATGGGTCCCATCGGGCCAATCTGGGTGTGTAAAGGGGGACATTGCCAAGGATTTGGTTGCCACCACTGTTGGTATTGGCTTGGAGGGCCTCTACGCCATTTCGTTTGGTAGTTCCTTGCTCGCCCTCTACCATATTGTCCGCTCCTGGTGGATGTGTCGGAATCACTTGCACTTGATCCTTCATCTGAACTTGACGTACCATATGAGGATCCCAGTTTACGTCCTCTGTTGTTGAATCCTGGAGGAACATAGCTATCACTCGTGTACGGGTACACTCTTTCATGAGTACATTTTGCCAGATCTTTTTTAAATTTCTCAATCTTCGAGAATAGAATATTGTCTTTAAATTCTTTATTGTTTTTATTTGATTCCTCTTGATTTTTCTTAAAGGCTGTGATAGTAGTTTTAATTTGTGCCTCTAGTACTTAGATCTCTATTAAGATGGGGACTGCCATGCGCTTAGCTGTTTTGATAATCAAAATAAGCCAATCACGCGTGCAGCGCCATGCAATCATTGACCAATCTTTTAAGAACTGCTTATCTGTGAGAAACAATCTAGGAGCATTAGTCACCAGTAAACCTGTGGGGGCACAATTCCCTCTCAAGTATTCTGCAATGACAATTCCATGGCTTACTGTAGGCGAGTGTGATTTTTTTAGCCCTAACACTTTACTCCAGTCCTCTTCATTGCTGCTTATAGTCGATGGAAGACTATCTAAAACACTAGGATTCAGGGAAAAAATTGACTGTAATTCCCCTTCATCATAAGCTAAACCCCAATTTTCTGCCATATTGAATCAAATTTGTGTACGGAAATGGACCGTGTGCGGCTGCAAACATACAACAAGACAAACAAGACGTAGCTAAATTGCACTTTTTATGCAATTTCTAAGGTCCAGACCTATTGCAAGACCGCAAATAAACAAAGACCCACAGGCTGCTCAAGAACATAACACAACATTTTATTAGGTAGGGTCAGAGGCAATATTTAAAGACCTACCGGGATAACATGCCCCAAACAAGCAAACTACACAAGCAAAAATATCCCAGAGTCTACAAGATAATAGAGAACCTTAGATATTTCTCTTGATAAGGACTGCCACAAAATATAAATAACCAAAAAAAATATTGATTACATTTTCGGATTCCCATCACTCACCAGACCAGGGGCCAGATGTAGGAAGCCTAATACCGGTCGGTAACGGCCGAAATTACCGAATTTTGGGCCTTTACCGACCGGTATTAGGCTTTTCAGATGTAGGAGGCCAAATTGTAGGATTCGGTAATTTACCGAATCGGTAATTTAAGGAATCGGTAAATTCCTGAATTCTTAAAATACCGATTCGGTAAATTACCGAATCCTTAATGTAGGGAGCACTCAAATGAGTGCTTTTCTCATTTCTGGATTCGTTATTTACCACAAACTACAAGTTGGTGGTAAATATTAAAAAACATGAAAAAAGCAATTTATTGCAATTTTTAACAGTGCCATGTGGCAGACATACATGCCCTTAGTGCATGTATGTGTGCCACTTGTGCACCCATGCACTATTCAGGGGTGCAACAGGGTGTCAAAGTGACACCCTGCCACAGTTAAATGTGCTCCCCATTTTACCGAATCATTCAGTAATTCCCATTCATTCCTATGGGTCTGGAGGCCCATAGGGATGAATGGGGAATACCGAATCGGTAAATACCGATTCGGTATTTACCGAATCTTACCGATTCGGTAAAAAATACTGAATGAATACCTACATCCCATTTACCGATTCTAAAATACAGAATCGGTAAAATTCGGTATTTTAGATTCGGTAAATCTGGATTACCTACATCATGCACCAGGTGACATGCTTCATCATCTGGGTCTCCTCTGATAGTCAACCTAGTGACTTCAAGGGCTACAACTCCATCATAATGGTGGAGGAGCCCGAGGATGTCTTCATTGCTATTTAGGAAAATCTGTCTGATTTACTAGATGCGAGCAGTGGAGTGTATGGGAAATATATGCAGTGCAATGGTGAAATGTGAGATTAAAATTGGACCACGGTAGACCCAATATTTATTCCTGTCGACCATAACCCAAATTAAAAACAGTGCTAAAAACAGTTTCAACAGATAACTGTCTATAATAATTAAGGGCCATATGTAGGTAAAAGGCATTTACCGAATCGTAAATACCGAATTTTACCGATTCGGTATTTACAAATCGGTAAATGCCATGTAGGTAATTATTCGGTAACAATTACCGAATCGTTAAGATTCGGTAATTACCTTAAGGCCCATAGGAATCAATGGCAATTACCGAATCGGTAAATACCGATTCGGTACAATTACCGATTTGTCAAGAGTTACAGGGTGTCACTTTGACACCCTGTTGCACCCCTGATTCTGGCTTGTGTGCCATGTGGCACACATACATGCCCTGAGGGCATTGAAAACCGTGAAAAAAGCAATTTATTGCAATTTTTGCCTGAGGGCATGTATGTGTGTCACATGGCACAGGTGTACATGCACAGATGTGCATGTACACAGGAATTCGTTATTTATCATGCAATAGTATTTCATGTTAAATATCGAATTCCTAAGGGCCTGTGGCACTGTTTCCAGTGCCACCTACATCCCATATTACCGAATCTGTACATTTACTGATTCGGTAATTTACAGGTTCGGTAAATTTACAGAATCGGTAATTATCTGGGCCCCTACATGCTTCAAGCAGGCGCAGGGTTTTGACGCAGCATGGGCCCCAAAGTGACTGAGTGAAATCTTGTAGATTTCACTCAGCCACTTTTAGGAGGCGTTCCTGCGCCAGAATGTCCCCCCTGCGCAGGGACGTCTCCTTCTGGCGTAGGGATTTACAACGTGACGCATCTCCCAGATGCGTCACGTTGTAAGTACCCCACACCATGGCACATCTTTTGCGTCGCCGCTGCGTCACAAAAGTGACCAAACAGCGGCGTAAAAGGGGCGCAAGGGGTTTGGAAATCTGCCCCTAAGAATGGTTGGAAACAATACAACCTGATCACCTGATTAGTGGTGTGTACAATTTCTCCTCAGCGCTATTCGTGTATCTTGAGATATCTGAAAAAATATATATACAAAATGGCAACCTGAGAAATCAAGAAAAAAACACATGTTCTTTATACTTATAACTATAGTGGCAATGTATTGCCAGCTAGTTTACTCCATCTTAGGGCAACCATGGTTCTTTCTGACCTCGAATATTTGAGGGAACTACCTCACCCCACCTGGCAACAGCTCAGGGTAAAGGAGGCACCACTCTAAAAAAGGAAAAAGCATAACAACCCATCATTTTCTATCGTGCTCTGCCTATCCTTACATCTTATCGCTCATTATTCTAATTACAGTCCACACACAGACCTACCATCTCACTGTGGGTTGATGCCTTCTCATAAGTTGTTCTTACAGTGTTGTTAAATATGCTCGATTCATTCTTGGCATACTGCTCTGCCATGTCACTTTTAGTAATTATCACGGGTTCCTACAGCCACTAGACCCATAAGTGAGTGTGACAACAGCTCTGCATAGAATAGAATAGTATATTCATATACTCTATACTCCAACAGCCCTGTGCTAAATAGTATATTCATATAAACGCGGTACAAGTTCTGCGCAGTTTACTGATTGGTATGTATACAATAGTGCTCCGTTTGTGTTGAAATTTGAGCTATTAGGTACCAATTCACTGTCTTTCAACCTCTCTCAACCTCCCGTTTACTCTCACACCACTGCCTTTTCGGGGTGAATCATTGAATAATCCCTTATGTATTTAACTAGGAGACAGCGCGTTCTTAGTATTAAAGACACAACATTCACAGGGTGACCCATCATGCCGTTAAACCCCCTTTCCTCATTGCTATCTTGGTATGCGTCTCGCATTGTAACAAAGACAGGAAGTCTACAACAAAAGCAAGCGGAAATAACTGGAGAGCGCACTCGCTCACTGCTAAAAGGCGTTTACTGACAGCGTCTCCTCACCTGTCTGTCGGTACCTCGAGACGGTCCTCCGAGCCGTCGGGGAGGTACCGACTGCGAGGAGTCAATTCTATTATATCTCTAGGGCTGATTGTTTGTTTCAGGGACGTATGGCGCGCAACGGCGTAATGACGTCATCATACCGCATCCCAGTGCTTCTGGGAAATGTAGTGTATATGAAAGTATCTCAAATTTGTCGATATTGCTCGCCGATACTTAGTGAACATCACAGATCCTCAATAATTGACAGGCTTTGCTACTAATAAGGGATCTTCTATCTTAACTTACAATCCTACATGTTTTATACAAGTTCATCGAGGCACTAATACTCTGAAAGGTAATACATTAAAAGGTAATACTAATGCCCCTTTTGGGTGAACCACAGCATGACTCTGTCACATGCTACTTAGTCTTTATAGTCCCAGGTAGAGAAAAACATATCTGATCATTGGTCACTATAAATAATTTGTTTCTTGATTAGGAATTGGGATAGCCAAGTAAAGCTGACCTGTGAATTACAATACCCCCATTCATAAGCTGATGAGTGTTTCTATATATTGTCTGAACAGCAAAACACACAAGATGATGGACGGAATGTTGCACAATGGCAAACATTCACCCCCATTCACAGATCAGGGTTTAATCCATCGTTATTTTGCTCACCAAGCAACCCCAGTTCAGACATGGAAATATGCAAATCCGTCTTGACCCTGTGCCTCATGGGAACAGTCCAGACCGAACTGCCAAGCCATGTCTTCCCTGGACCGGAAGTTAAGTCCAGAAATAGCGGCAAACTCAGTGGGTAGACTCTCTACAGTGGGGGGTATTGACCTAATATCTTTAAGGTAAAGGAGCATGTCATCGGCCAAAATCAAAACCACATACATGCCATCTCCCAGTGGGTTCCCGCAGTCCTGGCCTTATACACGTAGATGATAAGCCAGAGGTACAAGTGCCAGAGAGAATAACAGAGGGGATAGTGGACAACCTTGGCAGGTCCCTCGCTGTATCGTGATGGGGTTAGATATGTGACAGCCTATACGCACTCTGGCCTTTGGGTTAGTATATATTATAATAAAGTAATCAAGCAGAGAAATCGGGTCCCAAGGCCATAGTGTCACAGTACTTTGAGTAGAAATGGCCACTCCAGGTAGTCAAATGCCTTATGAAGGTCTAGAACCATGCATCCCGATTAGGGGTGTTGAGACGGGGCATACTTAAGCACTCGGAAGAAGTGACGGATGTTCAACGATGTGTTTCGAGCAGGCACAAAACCATTTTTATCCAAGTGAACTAACTGTGGCACCAATGAGGCTAGGCGATCTGCCAGTATCTTCGCCAGTATTTCATAATCTGTGTTCAGTAACGCCAATGGGCAGTAAGCGCCCAATTCAAGGGGGTCCAGTCCTAGGCAGTATGATAAGGAGGGTGTCACTCAGTGTGGGTGGTAAGGATGCTCCAGTAAGGGCAGCATCAGATAGGGTTTTCAGGCGGGGTGTCAATTGCAAGGCATAAACTTTATAGAATTCGACCGGCAGGCCATCGGGCCCACGATCTGACTGGTAGACAGTTCATGGCTTGCTTCCCATATTTTGAATAAAATAATTTCCCTACTGAGTTCTTTTCTAGAGTCTGGGGAGACCTGGGCGAGTGGGACGGTGGAAAAGAAGTCGCTGATGGGGCTTGGGGAGTATAGAGGTATAGAGGTACGTGTTGTGCTGAATAAAGGCAGAGTAGATGTCCTTCTGTGAATGAGTTACATGGCCTGTGTCTGAGCGGATAGCCAGAATGGGGCATCTCTCTGTTTCCTGTTGTATCAGGCACACTAATAGAGTACCAGGGCGGTCAGTGTCCACCTGCCTGTGTTTAGCATGTTTTGCATAGTTTAAACATCAAGGTCTTCAAGGCTCAATAATTTACCCTCTAGTTGCGTTATTGTAGTAGTGAGGTGGCGGGGCATGTTGAGTGTGGTACCCATTCAGTGTCCCAAGATAGATACCTTGAATGCGTCCCATTCTACGAGGGGTGATGAGGCAGAGCCTGCATTAAAGTCAAAATACTCTTCTATGTTGGTGGCAATGGATGCTTGAAAAGGAGGGTCGTCTAGTGTTGAAGCCTGTAGCCTCCAAATGGGTATGGGTGGAGGCGAATGTTCCCAACATATCTGTAACTGGACAGTATTATGATTGGAATGTGTGCAACCAAAATAATCCGTATCGGTAATATGTGGGATAATATCTTGAGTGCAAAAAAATCTATTAATGCGAACATGGAGGTTATGTGTATGGGAATAATGGGAGTAAACCTTATTGGAGGGATTGTGATTTCGCCAGACATCTAGGAGTTCCCAGTGGTTTAGTCAAGATGTGAGAGTAGATGTATTGGGTGTGGCTACTGTGCAAGGTAGGGGCAGGAAGGAGCAATCACGGCTTAAATTTAAAACGCTATTGAAATCCCCACCCAGAGCATATCGCTCCAGCATTCAAACAGTGTAGTAAGTGAATGTAGGAATGGAGCCTAGTTCACATCTGGTGCATAGAACACTCCAAGCAGCAGACGGTGACCCCACCCCCTGAAAGAGCCCTCAACAAATATGTAGCATCTGTCAGGGTGTACCAGTGTATGGGTGGCAGCAAAAGGGACTCCCGCCAGGATCCAAATTAACACCCCTCGGGCATAGGAGGAGTAATTAGTGGAGAAACCTCCCTCGGCTTCTCCCCTGCATTCTAGAGGCTTGCAGGCTTGTGATGTGAGATTCCTGAATGTAAGCTATGGGTGGATTTCTTCGTTGGAGATATGAATAAATGGCATGGGGAAGGAGGGGGCATGGGGAAGAGAGAGCCCCTGTCCTCCTGGGCATAAGAGCATGTGTTTTAGTGAATTTATGCAAGTGCATTACATAGGTGCGAGGGGACAAAAATACAACGATATAACAATGATCAGGGAATGCCATTGAGAGCAGACATACAACAGGCATCCACCCAAACCAAGTAAGTGAGGAAAAAAACTGTGTGAAGCAACTGGTCAAGGGGTTATGCAAGTGAGGCAGGTGATGGATTAACTGTGGCTTCTCATAGTACCAAGCAGGCGTTGTAGTAGTCGTGGTGGCCACCCTGGTCCCCATTATAATGAGATGAGTAAGCCCAAGCGCAGCAGGGGTAACCCTCGGGTCTGCACGGGGAGGCAGGAATGAATATCAGTCAGGAGGTTGCGGTCTCATAGCAACTGACATAATCGAACATGAACTTAGATGAATCAAGTGGTGCAGATTGCTTGAACAAAACACAGAAACCCAATTGCACAACATATCAAATGAGATCATTAGAAGATTGAGGGGTCACCACAGGCATCCCGTCTGCACTTGGAGGGATACATCAGAGGTGAGAGAGCCACATTCATCTGAGGAGACGGGACCAGTATCATCTGTGCTAGACCACGGTGCATGTTCCTTGAAGTCAGCAGCCACCTGGAAGCCCTCCTCGAAATTCGGAGACCCATAGGATTATGGAGACGTCTGGCATAGCGGATGGGTACGTTTTTTGCGTTTCGTCTTCAGTGGTGTTGGCCCTTAGTGAGTCTCCGAGGCGGGATCAGTCTTGGCTAGACCGTTCTGCTCCATCCATGACCAAGCGTCCGCTGGGTCAGTGGAGAAGGAGGCCTTATCGTCATATTGTATACTGAGGCGTGCTGGGAAAAGAAGTGCATATTGGACATGGCGTTTCCTCAGCTTACGCTTCACCACCATAAATGAATGTCTTTTGCACTGGACGGCCAGTGTATAGTCCAGAAAGACCAGTATTTGGGCATTGTAGACTTTTTAGGTTGTCATTCTTATGAGCTTCTCTCCGGACAGTGTCCCTATCTCGATAATTCATGAGTTGAGCAACCAAAGGGCGAGGATTGGCGCCTTGCAGGGGCTACCATGTGGGGACCCAATAGCGAGTTCTACAGAGAAAAAAAGTGCCAATCGGTCAGCTGACATAAATTGTGTATGCAGGTGTCAATATAGGTTTCCACATCTGTGCCCTCCGCATCCTCGGAGATTCCTACTACCCGTATATTGCTGCATTTGGACCTCCTTTTAGCATCCTCTGCCCATTCCTCCAGGAATTGGACGATGTCCTGTAGCGTGGTAAGGTGTTTACATAGATCAGAGGTCTGTAGCTGAGGGGCCATGACCACCTGCTTTGTCGTGTGTACCCAGTCAGTTAACGTTTGTGGTCATCACGTAACAGAGAAAGGTCAGTGGCCACTGCATCAATTTTCACTTCCAGTAGGTGTGCAATTTTTCTATTGCCTCTGGTACGACATACAATTGGCCAGCAAAGTATTCTATGTCTGGCCATCAGAGGACCGCTGGGAGTCTGGGGGAGGTGAGGACGGATTAGGAGAATGTAACCACTTCACCAGTCATAGGCCGGACCACAGCACTGGCTTTCCCAGCAGAGTGCACAGCAATGAAGGCGCAAGTGCAGGCCCGCTTATGATTGCCAGGGAGAGGACCTGATCTTCACAGCAAGAGCAGCCCTGTGTACAAGTCCTACAGTTGTATGCTGAAGAGTGTCCGAGCAGGCGATCACCTAGTACGTGGTCTGTTTCGATGATGGGCTCTACTCACAGATCAGTTGGATATCCCAAAAGTGAACCTCACATATCCATTAATATGGGTATGCAGGAAGAACAAGGCTCAAATGGACACCTCACAAGGACGTAAGGATTCCACCAGCATTGAGTGCAACAATGTTTTAGAGTCCAATGGATACTGCAAGTGGGTGGAGAAGTCTCCTAGGTAGGCTAGGAAGTATATACGGCCCTCAGATCACTGCCAGTATTCCCAGGAGCTGGTGCAGGTACCTGGGCTGCCCATCAAGGCACAGCAATCATCAGCGGTCCGGTCCGGAGCACTGCAGTGTGAGATGATTAGGTGGTAGTCACTGCACGTGTCCAACACCCCCGCCTCAGGTCCACGTGTGTGGGGATAAAGAGGAGCGGGAACAAATAAGGCTGCAGGGAGTGTCTTCGCCCTTGCTGCAGAGTATGCTCCAGCGGCAGACCTCTGACCAAGTCTGCCCCTTCAGCAATTGCCAACGATAGTGGTCAGCTGCGTAAAGGTACGGGCCGCCCACCCTCCAGGAGCATGGCATGCAGGCCTCATGCAAAGCACTGGTAGAATCTAGGCAGTGAGCAGCGGGTGCTCACCGATACTAGTGGCTGAAGGGGCTCTGTAATGATGGGTCAGTAAATGCAACACGGTTCCGACTCACCGCAGACAGGAGAAGTAGGCTTTCCAGTGAAGTGAGACAATCATGGGTCATCAGCAGAATGTGCATCCTGGGCCTGAGCATCCTCGCAGGTGGCCTGACAGTGCAGGGTTCTCAATTTACGGTGGCAAGTGAGCGCTCCTCAGGACCAGTGTCAATCCACCATGGCTGCTACTGCTTGTACAAGTGAGTTGTGGGTCGGATGGCCATCCGTTTTAGCTGTCTAAACCAGGAAAGAGGGAGAAGTGGCACAGAGCCTCTCTAACATGCATCCGCCATGTTGCCCACCCAAGCCACGCCCCTGTAGTACAGTGGACTGGTGTGTGAACATTTATGCAATGAAGATTGAGGAGGCCCTTTGAATTTTAGTGGGTCGGTTGCCTTATAACTGGATTGTCAGAGGAAGTGTCTCCACTGAACTAGCTGCTGGTGTACATGCTGAAAATGTTTATCCCAAAACAGCTCCTATATCCATGTTGTGAGCCGGTATGGAGGGAAAAAAGTGGAGCACCATGAAGGAGGAGGATCCGTGCTGGAGTTTCCCCAGGGGCAGCTTTCCAGATCCCTAATCCAGCCGCGTATTTTTGATCCGCGAGTCCCCTGACCGTCTTAAGCACCTTCAGAGTCTTTTGACAGTCATTGCTACTTTTAAAGAATACATTTTGAAATCTTGCAGATAGTCGTGCACACAAAACTTCGGGACTGGCTTTAGGTTTGCTGGCATGGGTAATCTCATTAAGGTCCTAACCAGAGACATAGACCACAATGCAGCACATTTTTTCTTGGATTTTGAAAGTACCTTAACATGGGGAACCTTCTAAAAGTTTTGACTTGCACAGACCTTGAACAGGGGCCAAATTTTTTCCTTGATTTTGAAAATGCCAGATCAACAGAATTTGAGAAGGAGATCTACAATCAGGTGAATGTAGTGTTAAAAGATGCAGAGGGAATATTGGACGATTTACAGTCATACAGAGGTGCAGGCCATGAAATTCGACAGGCAATTCAGCATGCTACTGATGAAAAGTTGCAGGAGAAAGCATGGGGTGCTGTTATTCCTTTAGTTGGGAAACTAAAGAAATTCTATGAATTTTCACAAAGACTTGAAGCCGCACTGCGTGGTTTACTGGGAGCTTTGACAAGCACGCCGTATTCTCCTATGCAGCATCTAGAGCGAGAGCAGGCTCTTGCAAAACAGTTTGCAGAAATCCTCCATTTTACACTCCGATTTGACGAGTTGAAGATGACAAATCCGGCCATACAGAATGACTTCAGCTATTACAGAAGGACGTTAAGCCGTATGCGGATTAACAATGTTCCAGCAGAGGGAGAAAATGAAGTTAATAATGAAATGGCAAATAGAATGTCCTTATTTTATGCAGAGGCGACACCAATGCTGAAAACGTTCAGTGATGCGACAACAAAGTTTGTATCGGAAAACAAAAACTTACCTATAGAAAATACGACTGATTGTTTAAGCACCATGGCTAGTGTGTGCAAAGTGATGCTGGAAACGCCTGAGTACAGAAGTCGATTTGCAAGTGAAGAGACTGTGTCCTTCTGTCTGCGGGTAATGGTGGGTGTCATTATCCTGTATGACCATGTACATCCAGTGGGGGCTTTTGCAAAGACGTCAAAGATTGATATGAAAGGGTGCATCAAAGTACTTAAGGACCAACCTCCCAACAGTGTGGAAGGCCTTCTTAATGCTCTCAGGTACACAACGAAACATTTGAATGATGAAACTACCTCCAAGCAAATCAAATCGATGCTCCAATAACTAGGAACTGAGACTTTTACCTGCTGTAGACAGAAGACAGTATTCTGCAATCACTGATATGCACAGATTTTTTGCAAATGGCAACTAGTTTCTTGATCTTGACATACTTTGCCCCTTTGTCCTCATGTAAATCATCTTGTTTTTAAATGCGCTCATTCTTTTCTGTGCCAAAATCAATGACAAAAAAGTACATATGAACCCTGGAAAGCATTTCTTTTTATTTTTTTACTTTTCAGAATGGTCTTTGAAGTGGCAGCTATTTATGCATGACCTCTGAGTTCTTCTATACACTGGAGGATTCCGTGACTTGAACTTTGAACTCGCTTTTATTTTCAGGAAAAAAACGAATATTTAATATTGATTTCTCTGAATGGCAAACAGCCTATTTCTGGTATTTAAAACACGCCACTTGTTTTTCATTTTCTATTCAAGTATTTTCATGTGATAAGAGAAAAATATGAACAGATGTTTAAATTTACTGTTGTACGAAATGGTACTCAGCACAATGATTTTTTTAAATGAGTAAAATAGCAGTTTTGTTTTAAAAATCTTAGGTTTTGCGTTTAGAGTAATTTTCGTAAGGATGTATGTTATTTGTTTAACCTTTTAATGAGTAATATTAAATACTGTGATGTGTGTACTGGAATCACGTGTGCATGATCTTGTCAAATGGATGGCTGTGGATAAAGTATTAAAAAAAGTGGTCCACCATTCAGACATGTTGTTACTTTAGTTATTTTTGAAGCCGGACTGCTAAAGTAAGAGTCTTTTCTTCAGAAATATCATCACTAATAATCGCCATGTGCAGGGAGCTCTCTTCCAGTCTGTTTGTGTTTGTGGGGACGGGGAGCATTTCTGGACTTTTTATATCTGAGTTAGCCATGGTTTAAACTCATTGTGCTAATGCTATCAGAGGAGCTTTTAAATTAGGCAGTCCTTATGACGCTGTTCTACTAGCATTGGTCTGCCACAATGCTTTTGATGGTAGTGGGGTAAGCAGCAGCTCCGCCATGAAGATACATTAAATAGAATGAGTGATGGAACGTGAGAGAAGACAAAGCGTCTGCCAATTTTTTTGTGGCTGTCCCATTCCAGCCATACTCCTTACTCTCATTCCGGCATATCTATACCTCTGTCATTTCTTGTTCATCCTCACTTTCTTGTTTGATCATAACACTGACATAGGAGGGCATATGTTTGCAGTGAGCCTGTTACCTTGAATGATCTGCGTGTAATATTTGCATTATGATATCCAAATCTCAAATCAAAGATCTATGCTTTGCCTTCAAAGACCATGCTCACTGAAGGGACTATGCTTACTGAAAGTCTATGTCATGAGTGTCGTTTGAAACATACGATCTGTATACTTAATGATATGTGATGACTTTCTGTGCTAGCAGTAACATGTGCAAGGTGATCCATTTGGCCCGTAAAACATTATACAATTCAGGGCTTGTCCATTTGCAGACCTTTGTATAATTATTCTGAGGTCATCAGTCATCACTCTCAGACATGAAACAAGACTGCATCCAACACTTTAGGAACTGCTCTTCCGCCTCCTCTAAGCTGCAGATCCCAGGCTCTGCGTAACCGGTACGTCAGAGCTCTAAATGTTCTTACATGTCCAGCGTTTATATATCCGGGTCAAGGTGTGCATTTATTTTGCTGATGAAGCAGATTAATACACAAATGGAATCATTTAGGCTATATGTTATGTTTATGCACATATGGCATTGACATGACTATACTAATTAATATTTCCTTTCTTATGCAGACAAAGTTTTGGAGAGAATATTCAACGAAGGGTCCCTATGCTAAACCAGGTAAGGCCAGAAAACAATTTCCCATGCTTACTCTTTCAAGTGGAAGTGTTTGTAATACCGAAATGGGTTTGTTTCATTCAGCCCCACCTAATGTTCCTGCGTTCTTTAATGCTCAAATCTGAAAAGTGAAATATAACTTCCAGTAAATGATAATGCTCTTTTTTGGAAGTCTTGAGCCTTTTTTAGAGGCTTTAGCATGTGAAAGTGTGTTGAAGCAGAGGCATGTAAAATTACATTGAATGAGAATAGAGTGGTATTAGGTGTATGGAGGAAAAAGTTATATTAGTTCACGAGTGAGTGGAAGGTGTGAGTATAAGTCTAAAGATCCTTTCTGCAGCACTGTAAGGCTGGCAGGGCAAGCTTTTGGTGTTAGGGAGGGCGTCATTCCAATGCCAGGGAGCAAATTATGAGAAGACATGTTTGCAAGTATATCCTCTGTATACATTTTATATTTCAATTTCTAGATAGTTACCACCACCTTTGGTGGCAACCTAGGGCATTGAGAGTAACCTCATGCCATGTAAGAGGATATGTTTGGTACACCCTACCTGGTTATTAAACCGATTCTGGACCTTCATTTTACCATGCACCAACACACACACTAGATTTCCATGTTGGTTGGATAGAAAAAATCAGGATGTCAGTTTCACATGAACTCATGTCCCTCCGAGCAAGGGTGCAATGCCGCTAAACCACGTTTGTCACATTCCTTGAGACAACAGTGTGTATCAATGAAAACATCAGCACATTTCTATTATTTCAAAATGGAATATTTCACTACACATTTAAAATATACGGGCCTGCTTACAAAGTTGGCATATTTAGCCCTCTGTATGTTGTAAAACATTATTTGAACCATTGGAAACCTCATTTTAACAGGCACTGGCAAAGCATGTAGTCTTCACCTTTTGGACATTTTGGCTTTGCCAGTGCTGTTGGCTGATTTGTAATAACATATGCACCTGCTTGCATCATCATGCATGTGTTCATTTATGTCACCATGTATGATCATTCCTACGAAATGACTTGGTTATATTTTTTTCTTATTTACTGATCCAAGAAAATTGTAAGCCCCCTCCCTGTACCTTACATAAAATGTCGTTCTCACTACAGGCTTTAAAGCAGAGCTTGTTACAGAAATGAATTTGTTTTTCAAGGAGATTTGATAAATCAAGCCCTTCTTGGTAAGACAAATATTCTAGTTCTGGCTTGTCCAACGAGTAACACCAGATATGGGCCTTGCCCCATCCCCAGTGGAAAAGGTTAGAAATCTGGGGGGCATTTTTGACACAAAAAAAACCTCTCCTTTGAGAACCAGATAAATCAAATAGTTTCCTCAGTTTTCTTTCTTGTGAAGATCCTGAGAATTGTTTTATCCTACATTCCCTCTAATCTTCCAAAATTGATCATGTCAGCACAAATTGTGTCCAAATTGGACTATTGTAATGGATTCAATCAATCAAATATAACTTTATTTGATTGTTAAAAAGCAATCATAAAAGTATACATAAAAACATTTCATTAAAATACATTTCAATTCATTTTACAATCTCTCAGTGTTCTACATAAAAAAATTCATTAATGGCAAGGTTTCCGTTTTGTAACATCCTAATCTCATTAAAGTGCATTATATGATCATACTCTTTCTACTGCGCATCACTTTTTTCAGAAACAATGTAATTGTTTCAACACATAGATGGTTATCCAGGTATTGCATGCTTAACATAGCCAGACGGCACTGCCGAAAGCCCACCTCTCTCAATAGCGGCAATAGAAGGCTATGCCTAATCTGGTTATAGAATTTATAAAATAAAATAACATGCATTGTGCTTTGGGGGAAGCATCATCACAGCGGTAGAGCAGTAAATCTTGCATCCAATTATTTACTGTTGGAAAACTAACCAATCTGTGAAAAATTCCAAATCTAAAACGGGATAATAGAAATCTATCATAGTTATCGGGGACATACATCAAATATGGTTGAATATTAAAAGTTGTTAATAACATTTGATGTTGCAGGACAGTAGGTTTTAAAACCTCAGATGTAAGTCTTAAGGAATCCAAAAATGCCAGGCCCTCCTTTTTCAGGTCCTTACGTGACATGGCTGAGATAGTAAGGGGATTTAGAAAATAGTCTAACTTCCCAATATCCGTTACAAATTTACATACATAGCTCAGCCAAGGTATCCTCATTGCTCCTTCTAGTTTCAGAATATCTGTCAAAATATCTCTATTCAGCTTTGTCTCTTCTTCAGTCAACAGCCTGTGCCATAATAGCACAGGTTCAAGCTTGATGAGATCAGATATATAGGCAAGACCCAATTCTGCATGGCAGTTATAATTAGGAGTGCTCTTAGGAACTGCAAGGATAAACTTTAAAAAGGAGTTCTCAACTACCTGGATGGGCATAGGGTCTGCAAACCCCCATACCCCACTACCGTAACTTGCACCAGATACACATTTAGCTTTGTAGATTTTAATTAAATCCACCGGTGGTCTGGTGCCTAATTTCTTCGAGAAAGTCTTGAGGGCAGCCGTCGAGCGAACCATAGCAAGTTTTTTCGCTGCCACTGCCTGTCCCCATGACTCACTATGATTAAACAGTATGCCTAGGTAGGAAAATTGCTTAGTGGATTCAAGTTTCTGTCCTGCTATAAAAATGGCCCTTTTAGTTTTTAGGTGCCTGCCGCAGTGCATGGTGAAAGTTTTTGATGTATTTACTCTTAGACCCAACTCACTCATAAAGAGGGCAAAACTATCCCTCACGCGAGACTTGAGTACGAGACATTAGCACAGCATCGTCAGCGTACAAAAGCGCCGGGATTGGACGGCCGGCTACATATGGGGCATCTAGACTATTATTACACAGTGCTTTCTCCAAACCATTTATGTACAAGTTAAGAAGGAATGGGGCCAGGACACAGTCCTGCCTGACACCACTCCTGATTGGGATTTTGCCTGTGCGTTCCCCCTTCAGGCCATAACGGACGCGGGCTGAAGCGTCACTATAAAAACGTTCAAGATAATAAATAATATTTTCTTCAACCCCAAGTTGTCCCAACAATATCCATAGTTTGGAATGCACCACACAGTCGAATGCGGCCGAGAGGTCAACAAAGGCCAGGATCAAGTTCTCTTTCTTGGCCCTTGTGTACTTCCCGACTAGCATTAAAAGATTTAGGCCCTGTTCCACTGTTCCTAAGCCAGACCAAAAACCATATTGAAAATCAGATAAAACAGAATTATCCTCGGCCCAGACCAAGAGCCGGTCCAAGATTATTCGGCCCACTATTTTAGTGAATGAATCTAAAAGGGAGATGGGTCTATAACAACCCGGGTCATGTCTATCCCCCTTTTTATAGATGGGAACAATTGTAGATTCCACTCAGGTGGGCAAAAAATCTGAAACACAACTAGCATTAAGTACCTGGACCAGAAGGGGGCCCCACAGGGAAATGGTAGCTTTAAAAATATCTATAGGGACACCGTCCGGACCAGGGGCCTTCCCACCCTGACTTACATGCAAGGCTTTTTCGACCTCTTCTAGGGTGAACATTAAGTTTCTTGAGGTGGAGTGGGCAATAGAGACAGAAGAAGGACTCATCAGTCCCTCACCCGGATAAACTTAAAAAAAATGGCCAATCCAATCCGATTCAGGAATTGCAATCTCTAGTCTGGGACCAACCTCTTCTCTAAGAAAGGGAGTTCTGATAATCTTCCAGAAGCCCGCACTATCGTTCCTACCTGAAGCTAGATGCAGGGCTTCCCAAGCTTCTACTTTTAGCTTGTTCTTTCTGTTTTTTATAGCGATTTTATACTCTTTCCTCAGTCTACTAATTTCCTCAGCACACCTAGGTTTCTTATTCAATTCTTTCTTTAGTAGTGCATAAGCTCTAGTGCAACTAGAGTCAAATCCTCCTCCTTTTTGTTTGGCATTTTTACACTGTCTCATAAGGGAGGTCTTAATTTCATTAGAAATAGTGAGGAAAGCTGCAAGGAGCATTTCGGGTGTCGAATCTTCCCTCAAACAAATCGCTAGCTCCGATGTGCCTTTACCAATTATTCTGTTTAGTATTTCAGTTTGATCCACCATAGCCCATCTTAACGAATAACCATTTGTGCTACCGATAGACAGATTTTCATCCACACTGTCCCTTTCTATTTTACGTGTTAAGGTAGACTTCTTTGGGATCAGAATGGTTACACAGAGCGGAAAGTGGTCACTTAACGCAATATCTGAGACCTTAAAAGAGTAAACTCTATTTGCGTGCTTATTTGTTACAAGAGCATAATCAATAATAGAAGAACAACCCCTCCCATTAAATGTTGGGGATAGGGAAGATGGTATCATACTAACTTCGTTTGCAAATCCCAAATCAAATTTACCAAGCAATTCATTAAATTGTTCACCCGAGACAGAATGATTGAAGTGTGACTGGCAAATGCCAGCTTCCCGTGTCATTCCACACCTGTTATCATCCATCATGTTACACAAAACACAATTAAAATCTCCTAAAAAGAGTATCATCAAATCATGTCTAAAAACCTTATCCTGTAAAGACAGTGCTTTGCCCAATTTTTTGAAGACATTAGATACATCAGCAAGGGGAATATTATTATATAGATTGAACAGGGCAATTGGAATATCAGAAGCCAAAACAAGTATCAAGAGTTGGAAATAGATATCTTTAACAGGCTCTGTGACCCTTATTATATTCAACTTATTGGACAAATAAATGCTCAATCCCCCCTTTGCTCTTCCATGTATTACCTCCACAGCTGGGGTATGGAAGGTCTTAAAACCATCAAGATGGACCGGATCCCTACTCCATGTTTCTTGGAGGCAAATTAAATCTTGAGTAAGGATAAAGTCCTGCCAGAGTGGATTACCAATTTTAGATTTAATGCTGGCAATGTTCCAAGAGGAAACACTGCATAACGGGGGGACCAGTGGGGAGAAACAGGAGCGACAGCAATAGGACTATGATCTACAGATAAGGTCACAGTCCTATGCTCACTCCCTATCTCTAACTCCGTTTCCCGAACCTCCAGGCCTCCTATGGAGCCCTCAACCTCTATCCTGTTAGGAACTTTCCCCCTACCTACTTTTAGATTTTCCCCATGTCTAACAGCAGACATAAGGTCAGCTGCTATGCCTGGGGGATTTTGTAGGGTATCTAACTGTAGTCAATCATTATTATCTAGTCCGCTAAGGATGTCAAAGGGATTAAATGTTGGAATAACATATCTTTCTCCCATTTGACCCCCCTGATGTAAGAGTGGACGAGGGGGACCTAAACACCTAATCTGCCGCGGGGGGCAATAGAAAAAACCGAGGGGGAGGATGTTAACAAAATCAGGATCAACAGACCCAGGACAACCCCTCTCGATTATATTATGAACCAGCATAGGTGACTGGAATGTAAAAATTACACAGTCTCCGCTCAGTGATTTATTTGACATACCCACCCAGCTCACTCTTCTGGCCATTTTAAATTCAGAAAACAAAGAGTTACTGGGTCCAAGCTTAGTAGATAAAAAATGGAGAGATTTGTTCCTCAAAGTTGACCAATGTTCGAAGACATTGGGGGGAGGGGAGGAACATCAGCTAGCACCACTGTATATGGCAGTGCTTCATGAGGTAGATTTAAAATAGGTAAGGTTGAAATTACATTGGCCTCTCTATTATCCTCTACTCTTCTTATTTGTCTTACATTCTCGTTAGTATTCATTTGGACAGGACCAGATGGACCAGGTGCATTAGGTCCGATATTACCCCTTGACTCTGTAGGCTCCAGTCGTCCGTTAGCATCACTATTTTTGGGCTGAGTTTGAGTTACTGGAACCCTTGATGTATTATTAAGCATTCCATTTAAGTCCTTAAAAATTGGTAATATGGGGATTAATTTGTCCTGAATAGGCTTTTGATTACTAACAAGCTTTTCCTCCATATTAGTTACCCTGGTTTCTATATTCGTAACTTTTAAACGGATAGGCTCTAGAAGGGTTGTCAAAAGTGTCTCCATTCTTCCCCAAAATCACTCCTCAGCTGCTTGATTGCTTATGCTACTTGAAGGAAAAATACTCTCTGTCTGACTGTTACTATTTTTTCCTTTTATTCCAGTTGGTTTTACAGGAATTTTTCGCTGTTTATGGCCGACATTTCCTTTAGCATTTTTTGCGAGTAACCCTTCCTTATTAATGTGTTTTAACTTACGTCTTGCCTTCTGCCCTCTAGTCGTTACATGCGGACTATCATTATTAACACTTGACATTGGGACAGAAACCAGGCTAGAAGGTGTGTCAAACCCCAACTTTTCAGTAAGGTCCTCAATCAAAAGTGGAGGCTCAGAGGTTACATTCCTCGGGGAAATTGTCGGTGTCATAGATAGCCTCGTTAGAGAGGGAAAGGGTTCAGATGGCATATTACCCATGGCAGACATGATATCATGCGTTAGTAAGATAGGTTGAGCCCCCAGCAAGCCCACAAAAGAAGGTGCTAATATCGAGTCCTGGGAATTTATAGTGAACATCGATATGTTAGTAGCAGGCAAATGGGGAAGCGTACCAGCTGGAAGGGAGAGGCGCCTTTCTGTGCTTTCAATGGCAGACGCGACTACCCCTATAGTTTTTTGCAGCATTCGATCAATTGCTGTCAGACTAGGAAGAGGAGATTTTGACACTACCCTTTGCTTTGTAACAGGGGCAGACTGTATGGGAATATTCTTACCCATAATTTGGCACTGAGATTTACAGGAAAATCCTTGATTAATATGAGAAACAATACAACAGTACTAAGATTCACAGAAAGAATTCATGCACTAAGGTACAGAAAGATGGGTTCTTATTAAAAAGTAAAATTAAATTTTGATAAAGTATTGCCAGTTGTACCTGATAAAAAGGTGACTGTTTAACACCAAGAAAACATTAACAGATTAGCTTGTTAAGTACTGGGACTATGGACCAAGGGGGGGTGGCCCAGCCCAGCCTCTCCCGGCCCCGAACGGCCCGTCCTTTGCCCGGGCTTAGCCTGGCACGGCCCACGCGCGGAACCGCGACGCGGGGGCTCTGCTCAGTTTTAAGCGCCTCCTGGCGCGGGATGGTCGGTGGCGGCTTCCTGCCGCTTGTGCTCCTGGGCAATGTAGTCCCCCCCTCTCTGCGGCCGTGCAGGTGTGGAAAAGAGCTACGGCGGCGGGGGGGGGAGACACGAGACCTGAGCCAGGAGCTGTTATGGCGGAGGAAGGAGCAGCGCGGGATCAAGAAGGGCGGTGGCAGGTAGATTCAATGTGCCCCCAAAGTCAAAGTCAGCATAGGCTTACAACAAAAAATGGTATCTGAACTTCAGACCCTACAAAATGCTGCAGGCCGTTTCATTTTTAGCCTCCACAAATTTCATTCAACTTCCATGGCATTGATCCAACTGCACTGGCTACCTATGAAGAAAAGGAAATTCAAGGCCTTGTGCACTACCTTCAAGGCACTACACAGTTGCCTAGTTGCCCGTAGGCAGCGTTTTCGCTAGTATTCACCTACTAGACTGTTATGTTCTTCAGGCTTGAAAAATATTGAGATGCTCAGGTTCAGGCTTGCACGTTGGGGCATTAAAAGCTTTGTGATCTTTACCGCTAAAATTTGGAACTCCCTCTCCTTTGAATTGAAAAACTTCCAGACCCTTTTTTTAGAAAAGCATTGAAAAGTGTCTCTTCTAATCTAGAGACCACACTGTATCCATCCTGCTTCACTAATCGCCCTCACGCATCGCAGTGCCAAAACACTTTAGGGTATACAAGCGTTATATAAAACTTTAAATTATAAGCTTTTTTTCAAATTCAAATAATTATACAAACATTGAAAAGTGTGTATTGAAGATGAAAATGTGCAAATGTGCAAATTTGCATATCTCATAATTTCCAAAAGATATTTAAAGCAGTTGCATGACACAACCATGCATGCCTTAACCACATATGCATAAACAATGTGGTCTGAACCACAACTGTGTCTTTACCACACATGCATTTACAATTAATTTCATTGTAAAGGAAATTGGTAAAGGGATATGTGTGGTAAAGTGCACACCCCGGCCCCCCTGCCCTGGGCCCTAAAACCCGATACCCCAGCCCTGCAATCCACCCGCCCTAAAAGCCACCCCAACTACCCTTGAGCCATAAAACTCAGCCCACTCCTCAAAAAACGACCCCAACCCCAGCTACCCACCCTGAACCCTAAAACTGAACCACAGCACTGAAAACTGTTACTTCCCCTGCTGCCCTGAGCCCTAAAAGCCTGCCCCAGCCATAAAAACAATCCCAACCTCCCCACCCCACCCTGAACCCTAAAATCCGGCACCTGCCCAAAACACAACCACAACCCTAGCCCCCGCCCTGAGCCCTAACACTGACCCCCAGCCCTAAAAACTGCCCCCCCACCCTGAGCTCTACAACCCGACCACCAGCCCTAAAAACTGCCCCAAGCCCTAAAACTGCCCCCTGCCCTAAAACACAACTTCCCTAAAAACCCGGCCCTAGCCCCACTTACCAGGCTGCGTCCCAGTCCTTCCTCTCCCGATCCTTCCTGTCCCTCTCCCTGCCAATCCGCACATATATTCTGCAGACTGCCTTAACCACGCACATGCATGGTTAGTGCATTTGCGTGGTTAAGGCAAGCATTGTTCTGCTTGCATTGAAATGGAACGCATGGCTCAGCCCGCGTTGTAAATGCCATTTTCCATTTAAAGCAAATATTTGAGCTACAGCTGGTATGTAATTGCCCCTGTAGAGGCATTCCATATTGACAAAGCCTTTTTTACATTACTGCTAGCGATCACTGTTGCTAATCTTGCATATGGTGGCCACCAATGTGATCTTGTCTGATTTGGTCATTATTACAACGCTAATGACATCAGTAGCTTGAGATGATTGTTATTAAACATAAGTAGCTCTTATTGCCGACAAGGTTGGAGACCCCTGTATCTAGTTCCACGTTCCATCTGCTCTCCACATTTAGAACAAAGAATAGCTACTGCACATGTAAAGCTTTACAGCACCATCTCTTACTTCTAAATAAGCATTGTCAAAGTCAATAGGTCTCGCCTATTGGAGATCTATTGGCCACGTCAAAGTTATTTTTGACATGGCCAATAGATCTCCTATAGATCTCCTATAGGCGTTATACAGCAGTGTGAACTCTGCAAGTCATCAGTAGATTTCAGCTGTTAGCATACAGGAGATAATTGGTTAAAATTGGGTTGGATACTGCTTACATTCTACAGTGTCATACACAGGGGAAGCAGGTTTTTCAAAAAAGCATCAAAACAACTTTTCATGATGTATGTAATTATTCTTATACAAAAATACAATGAGTGCTTGTAGAATCTTCACACAGAGAAGTAAGAATGCAGCGTGAGACTTGAATGAAGATTAAATCTAGGTTTATTGGTAAGGTGTAAGAAAGACCCATGCATGCCACAGCCAGTCCCATTCAAGTTTACAACCTCCAGCATTTGAACAAGAACATTCCAACACCAAGGCAACATAGAATGTAGATTAGTCACAGTGTGGTAACCAAGACACTGCAGTCCCATGACATCAGAGGCAAGTCAGATGCCACACACCTTTCCACCATAACCACAAAGAGAAAGAAATATATAAGAACACAAAAAAAATTAAGAAACATAGTCATTCAAATAACGAGGTTTCACAACAACCCATGAAAAAATGTGTGGGTTAACAAAAGATTCAGGAACAGGACCAGAGGATCTTTCTTTATTCAAACCAGCAACAGCACACACACTAACCCTACTCAAATTCCAAATTCTGTGATCCTGAGTCCTTACAGCATTCTTGAAAACCTTAACCACACTTATGGGTTTAGAGAATTTAACTTTGTGACCTGGAAGTTTGATAACCACCAAGTCACCAACATTTACCACAGTTTCTTTAGCAGATTTTCTTAAATCAAAATGTTTCTTTCTGGTAAAACATTTGTTCTCCTCCTTCCTACGCCATTGCATATTAAACTTTTGAGGAGAGGAAGAAAATACTGATTCTACAAGATCCCTAACCCATGAGGGTTCACACAGGGTACGAGGAGCCCTTCCCCTAAAAAGAACAAAAGGAGATTCACCAGTGAAAGTGTGAGGAGTTATCCTATAGTTCTCTATTTTCTTAAGAACTTGCTCCTTCCAGTTCAGACCAGAGTTCTGGGCCCATGAGATGGTCTCCATAATCACCCTGTTAAACCTCACAACCATTCCATTGGATTCCGGGTGAAAAAAGAGAGCACCCCTTATGTTTAATGCCTCTGTTTTTCAAAAAGGTCTCCATTTCCTTCTAGACTAATTGGACTCCATTATCAGTGAGAATACAGTCAGGATAGCCTTCTCTGGCAATAAGAGCTTTCAAGAATCTTATCAATTGAATAGTCTCGATACAGGATGTAAAGTGTATCTCAGGCCACCTAGAATATAAATCAAGGAGTACAAAAATATATATCTGCTGACCATTTGAATGGACAGGACACACAATGTTAAAAGCAACCTCCTGGGGGCGTGGCCAAGATGGCGGCTTGAACGGACGGGGATCGAGAGGCTCCCCGGCCCTAAGCCCTAATATCACGTTCTCTCTAGCTGCCACCCCCAATACACCTGCCTAAATCAAGCTTGCACCTCTCTGCTACCCCGGGGCTCTGCCGGCCGAGTCCTTCTGGGCTACTAATCACCTGTGCCCCCGCTTTCCCGGCCGCCGGAGAGGGCAGCGCAACGGCGACGAAGGTTTGAGCCCTTCCGCCGCGTGGTCGCACTGTGGAGGCTGCAGGCGCCGGACCGGAGCGCCGTGGGAGCACATACCGGAGGGCGGAGAGACGAACTCGGCGGCCGAGTGTGATCGCCGGAGGTCACAGAGCGCCCTGGACCCCTCCGGACACAGCACGTCCCGCCGGGGGACTCCCGGCAAATCCAGGCCCCGGCGTGGGCCTACCAGGCGGCCGACCGCGACCAGCCCCGACGGACTTACAGCGCCCACACCCTACAGGTATCGTCCCTGCTCTACTTAGGGACCACGGGCCGGACCTTTTGTGACCCGGCGATCGCTGACGGCCTGCAACCTCCGCTGCTGACGCGACCGGTGCACCGGCGAGGAGGGCTAGAGCCCCTCCGCCGTGCGCCTACACCTCGGCGGCTGCAGGCGCGGACCGGGTTGCAGGGCCCGCAAGCAGCTACCCACGAGGAGGCGACCGGGGCATCTAGCGGCGGAGTACCTGGGGTTCAGTGCTCCCGGCCTCTCCCGGGCCGACCGTGCCCTGCCATCAGCCGACCATCGATCCCGGGCCCCGGCGTGGGCCTTCAGACGCATGATCGCGCCTTCTCTTATCGGGCCTACGGGTCCTTGAACTGCACAGGACACCGGCCTCCGGTCTTGTAGGGTGCCGCTGATTTTTCCCCGCCTCATCAGCAGCCTCTGGGGGAAGCGCGCCGGGATCGGCGACTCCGCCCCCTCGGGGCCTTAGGCTCTCCCGCGGAAGCCCCTTGGAGCAATTTAGGCCCCGGCGTGGGCCTACCGGGCGGTGGCACGGGACCAGCCCCATCGCCCCCTCAGAGCCATACAGCGGGCGGGGCCCCGGTCGCACCCCCCCACAACCCACCGGAACTCCTCTCACGCCTCAGATCTCTGGCGGGGGGATCCTGCCTGTGCTAGGGCCTGCTCGCCCCGGCCCCTCCGCGACCTGCGAGCCCCGCCAGAGGCCTCCTGCCACTCTGCGCCCCGGTCGGGGAGCTCTCCGTCCATCGCACCATCCATAGATATCCCACTGGGCGGCGTCGGTCCGCCGCCGGGAGGGCCCCGGAGCCCCCCCCGCCCCCTGGCCTGCCGGCGGAGAGGAACACCGGCACCTTGGGATGCCATCCTGTTGCACATCTCCACGTTGGTGACGGCCCCCTGGACGAGGGGCGTAAGGTGAGCGGCGCCCAGCGATCTAGCCTACCGACTACTCTCCCCCCCCCCCCCGGGGATCCCTGCACTCCTTGCTGGGTGGCTCTCAACCGCTGCGGTAGGTGAAGCAGCCCTGCTGGACGCTACCCTGAACCCTCACCCACCTGACCCGTCAATTCCGGCTTCCTCCCGGCTGCCTGCTGTTCCCTACATTGGGGCCACCTGTGAACCTCTCCGCGGCAACCGGCCCACGAGATCTTCCTTCAGCTGTTGCCGGGGCGCTGCTCCCCGGTCTGGCGCCTGCACGCTCTTCCTGACCCCGCGCTGCTCATCCTCCATCAGACATAACCTAGCTCGGCGCCGCATGGTGGCCCTAGCCCATCTACTCTGGTCACCTCTACCCTCATTTCCTCACTAGCTACTACGCACTCTGAGTGCCACACCTGCTGCGCCCCACGAAAGACTCTTCCTCCAGACCGCCGTCCCCGGACCGGCTCGCGGAGCTTCTCCTCGACCCTTCGCTTGACCCGGGGCTGACTCTTGAACACCCGCTACTCCTCCCGGTTGGTTTCGTCTACGGTACCGGGCGATCACTCGACAGCTCCCGGCGACGCCCGCTGGCTGGTCCCTCGCCCCGCTCCGGACATCATGACGCACTCCAGTCGCAAAGGGACCCGGAATGTTGTGGAACTCATGCATAAAGCAGCGTCGAAGGGAGACAAGACCCAGCCACAGTCCTCCCCGAAACCCCCCGCGAGCCCTCAAGCGCCCGATGACGACTCCGCTCCAATCACGAAGGCCTTCCTGGCCTCCCTCTTCAACACACTGCGAGAGGACTTCCAAACTCTAAAGCAGGACCTGGCTGGGGAGCAACGCGAGCTCCGTCATGACCTTGATGGCCTGGGTGAGCGGGTGGCCTCTCTGGAGGAAGCTGATCAGTCCCGCAGTGGGGAGGTGGAGAGACTCCAGCAGGAAATCTTGCGACTTCAGGATCAACAGGTGGACTTACAGTCGCACTCTGAGGACTTAGAGAACCGCTCCAGGCGGAATAACATACGGGTCAGGGGTGTTCCGTTGAAGGCTGAAAAGGACAACGTGACCAGTTACCTTCAAGACCTATTCAGAGACATCCTGGGTGAACCGAGCGACTTTGAGATCCGAATCGACAGGGCGCACAGGGTAGGCATGGCACGCAGAGCACCTGCGCCGCCTCCGGACATTCTAGCGTTCCTCCCGGACTTTCCCCTGAAGGAACGCATCCTTAGAGAGGCCAGGAAAGCACAGCCCATCAGATTTCGCGATGACCCCGTGGCCCTCTTTCAAGATCTCTCTAACATCACCCTACAAAAACGTAAGTCCTTCAGACCTGCGACGAACTTCCTGCGGGACGCCGGGGTACCCTACTCCTGGGGCCACCCGTTCCGTCTGATCTTTAAGTGGAACGGCTCCCTCCACCAGCTTCGATCACTCCGCGACACTTGCACCCTGCTTGGGCTCGATGTGCCGGAGGGTTCGGCCTCCAGAGGCGCCTCTCCATCCCGGTCGCAAGGGGACCCACCTCGCCCTACGGGAGACGGCTGGCAGACGGTCCGCAGGAGGAGAACACCGAGAAACATCTCGAAACCTGACCCGATCACGGTCGCCCAGGAACGAGAAGCGGCAGTACAAGAAGTGGCAGATAACACAGCACCTGACCTGTAGAGCATTGACCTTTTGACCTTTGACCACTCCGGGGGTGCTCTCCCACCCATGCATGGCTTAAATGGGGTCGGGCCGGGGAGCCGCCAACTGGACTGCAACCATGGTACCCCTTTCTTTGACTTTCTACGGACCTGTGCCCTGCACGACTAGGCCCGAGACTTTTACCGGTTTCTGTTGGGGGGGTTGTTCTGGGAGGGGGTGGGGAAGTTGGGGAATGGGGGTTCAATATTGGAGGGGGGTTGGGTTGGTCCACTCTGTTGGGGTTAGGGTGGCCACGGAAGGGAGGGGATTGTTGGGGGGGACCAGTACGCCAAGGGATCTTTGCACATACCAGAGTTTGCCCACGTTTTCCACCACTGCGCAGCGCCCTGCACCACTGAGCCCATTCGCCCCTGTGTGCCCCGGCGATGGCTGACACGCTCAAAATCCTGTCTCTTAACGTTAAGGGACTCAATAACCCAATTAAGCGCAGGGCTATCATCTCCTACCTAGAGAATTCTGAAGCCGACATCTGCCTGCTGCAAGAAACCCACCTCCTGGCCAAGGACTGGCACCGGCTGCGCTCCCGCGCTTTCCCACAGCAACTTTTCTCCTCTCTCCCATCAAAGAAGGCTGGGGTGGCTATACTCATATCGCGACGCTTCAAGGGCAAGGTAGGGGCCAAAATAGGGGAAATAAAGGGACGCCTTCTAGCCCACGCTTTCCTGATAGGCAACACCACCTACGCGATTGGCTCCATCTACTCCCCCAATACAGGTCAGGAACTTTTCTTGCTATCCGCATTCTCAGAAACGTTTCAAGCACCCCACACATACATGCTCCTAGGGGGGGACCTTAACCTCGTCATGGACACAGTCAAGGATAGATCGGGGCACCGTTACGGAGACACGGGGGCGATTTCGCAGAAGGGCACTACTTGGTTGCATGATAGGGACATTTCGGACCTTTGGAGACACGCACACCCACTTACCACGCAATACACATTCTATTCCCACGTACACCACACTTACGCACGCATAGACCACTTCCTGGGCTCATCGTCCCTCATTCCCCACGTCACCGCAGTGTCAATTGTCCCGGCTGCCCTCTCCGACCATCAAGCAGTGGAACTGACGCTTAACGTACCCAGTTCGCCGCGCGCTCCGGGGTCGTGGAGGCTTAACGAAACCCTCTTACAAAAACCGGCGGTAGCCCGCCAACTTCATAAATGCATCTCAGACTATTTAGCCACCAACGACACCCCTGATGTGTCGATGTCGTCCTTGTGGGGAGCTTTGAAAGCTGTTGTTAGGGGAGAGCTGATAGCGATATCAGCCGCAGACGCCAAACTTCGCAAAGAAAAAAGGAGTGACCTCTCGGACAAGGTCGCGGAGCTGGAGAGAGTTCACAGCCGCACCGGCGCCCCAAGAATCTGGCGCCAACTTAAAGCCGCCCGGGCTCAGCTGGCTAGCCTCGACACCGACAGGGCAGAATTTGCCGCTCTTCGCCTCCGTCACACGTACTACGTGGGGGGCAATCGCACCGGCCGGCTTCTAGCCAGCGCCTTGAAAGCCAAACTCCAACGCTCCAAAATCACGTCGCTGCTAGACGACGCCGGCGATGCGGTTACCGAAGATGCACAGATCGCTTCGGCCTTTCGCTCCTACTATGCCTCTCTATATAGCACGGATGAGACGTCACCGACAGCCATTGACGAATACCTGCAATCGGCCGATATTACGCCGTTGTGCCCGGCAAGCGTGGAAACTCTTGACGCCCCCATTCGCCCCGACGAGATCCTCGCTGCCATTGCACGCCTTCGTCCGCTTAAATCCCCGGGCCCTGACGGCTTCTCATCGGGCTTTTATAAATCCTTCGGCCATGTCTTAGCGCCTGTCCTCGCCAGGCTATTTAATTCCTTTGAAGGGCCGAGCTCCATCCCGCCCGATATGCTTGCAGCCGACATTGTGGTCCTGCCTAAGCCGGGCAAACCCCTAACGCACTGCTCTGCATTCCGCCCCATTTCCTTACTCAATCTAGATCTGAAGCTATTTACGGGAGTATTGGCGGCTCGCCTGGGCCCCTGCCTCCCGGGCATCCTCGAACCAGACCAATCGGGCTTTGTCCCGAATCGCCAGTGCAGTGACAATACCAAAAGACTCCTGCACCTCGTGGACAAAGCTCATTTCCAGGTCTCCGACTCTGCCCTATTAGCCATCGATGCAGAGAAGGCTTTCGACCGTGTCGACTGGACCTACCTGCAAGCTGTGCTGCGGCGCTACCACCTTGGCGACCGGTTTCAGGCCTGGGTCGCGAGCTGCTACCACCGCCCGTTGGCACGTGTCCGGCTGGGTGGCCTCAAGTCCGACCCCTTCGAGATACAGAGAGGAACCCGTCAGGGGTGTCCCCTCTCACCCCTCCTATTTGCTCTATACGTGGAGCCCTTAGCGCAGAAAATTCGCGACAATCCCCACATTATAGGAATGTCTTTCGGCAACGAACCCCACGTGGTGGGACTGTACGCAGACGACATAATCGCCGCTTTAGACCGCCCATCTAGTTCCATACCGGCGCTTTTGGCGGAGCTGGAGCGATTCGGCGAGGTGTCCGGTTTCAAGGTCAACCAGGGGAAATCCCTGATTCTGCCCCTTGGCAGCCATGCTCTTCCCAACATCCCACCGCCTAACTTCGGGTGTCAACTGCGGTCCACCACTCGACTGCCATACCTGGGGATTACCCTGACCTCCTCCACGATCTCGACGATTAATCACAACTACTCTACCTTATCATCCCAGATCCGGGCTGATCTCGCGCGTTGGTCAAAGCAGCCTCTCTCCTTACTCGGGAGGATCGCGGCGATAAAGATGTCGGTCCTACCCAAAATATTATACGTCTTTCAGACTCTCCCAGTGTCGCCGCCGATGGGAATGCTAGCTGACCTCCAACATGACCTTCACCAATTTGTGTGGGAGAGGAAGCGCGCCAGACTTCATCGACGAATAGCGCACAGGACTGTAGACGAGGGCGGCCTCGGGATCCCAAACCTGCTGCAATACTTTCAGGCCTCGCAAATTCGATATCTGGTGGAGTGGTACCGGCCCGAATCAGAGAAGAGATGGCTCTTTCAGGACAGGGCCATGGCACAGTCCTCCCTGTGGAAGATACCGTTTCTTGCTCGCCAGCACAGACCCCGTTATCTCCTCCGCTCCCCTATCACCCGGACCACTATGGCAGCCTGGGACATGGTAGCGGTCAAACGGGGCCTTACGACCTTCCCGTCCCCACTTACCCCGCTCTTTGACAACCCCGCATTCCCACCCGGCACGGACACCCGAGCTTTCCAGCAATGGCGTGACTCGCCTTGCCGATCAGCCGGGCACCTCTTTGATATGGAGGGGTTCCTCTCTTTGGCCGACATCTCGCGCGACTATGGAGTGGATGGCCCTCACATGTTTCAGTATTTCCAAATCCGCCATTGGCTCTTGAGTCCGGACGTTGCCCCTCTGGTGGGCCGGCAAATGACACCGTTCGAACGTTGGCTCATATCCAAGGACTCAGATAAACATCTCATCTCAGACCTCTATCGGATGCTCTCCCCTGCTGCAGATCCTGACAAGACCGCTGGCCAGCGGCGTTGGGAGGCAGAACTTGGACGACCTCTTTCCTCAGTGGAATGGAACCACATATATTACAGGGCCGCCCACACTACCCGCAATACCAAAGCCAGGGAATCGGCGATCAAACTGGCTATCTACTGGCACCTTACCCCGGCGAGACTCAATCAAGGCAACCCGACCCGTAGCGCGCTGTGTTGGAGGGGATGTGGCAGCCGAGGTACACTGACTCACCTCCTGTGGGAATGTCCCGCCTTGCAGGAGTACTGGAAGGTCGTCCTGGACGACATTGACTCCACGTTCGACACCGAGATCCCACGCTTCCCAGCTTACACACTCTTAGGGCTTCCTAATGCACTTACATTCCCCTTGAGATCAACTCGCGGCAAACAGATGGGCATTGCAATGCAGGCAGCTTCGCAACACGTCCTGTCGCTCTGGGGCTCCACTAACCCACCCACTCACAATGGCTGGCTGCACAAGCTGTGGTTCACGTTGTGCATGGAACGGATTCAGGCCACACTCACGCATACCACTGACGCATTCCGCACCACTTGGCAACCGCTCCTGACGTTGCTCTCCAGGGAATTCCACGAAATCACCTGCCCGAAATATCTTCGTATTCTACGACTCACAGACTGCATTGTGGACCAAACGCAACCAGAGGCACCCTGATACACTCTGATTAGCTACAACTCACACGATTACTATAGACGACTGGCGTACTGGTGGGGTGGGGGGGGGGCGTTAAGGTTGGGTGTTTGGGGGGGAGGCGGGTTCTTAGGGCTGGCTTGTTTCCTTGTTGCCCCGATTAGGGGATTCTTTAGATTTCCGGGCACCACTTTTCCGTTTGTGCATGCTTATCCTGCTCATCTAACGCTTATTAGAGAAGACGTGTCTGTCTGTCTCGCTTGCCTAACTTGCCTGTTGATTGTCCATTGCTATGCCATGCCTTTTTTCCTTTTTTTCTGTTTTAAAACTCAATAAACATACTTTGACATTAAAAGCAACCTCCTTCCACGGACCAGATGATAGTTCCCTAATCACCATTGGTTGAACCCTCACCAGTTTTGATTTCTCACTTGCGGAACATACCATGCTGTCCCTTACAACCCTCTCAACACACAAATCCATACCAGGCCACCAATAAGAGGATCTGAGTCTCTCCTTGGTCCTAGACATACCAAAGTGAGACTCATGAGCCTAAATCAGTAAATCCTCATGTACCCCAAGAGGAGGTATGATACGTGTCCCACGTACAAGCACTTCATCAAAAATACCCAATTCATCTTTGACTCACCAAAACTTGCAAACCTCTTCAGAAGCTTTTTTTTAGAGTGCCAACCATTACGAATAAGCATCATTACCTCAGATAAAACAGGATCTAGTGACAACTTTAAACACCATTTTTCTTTGTCAATAATGGTATCACCAACAGAGCAGACATGAACATCACTCATGCACCACTCATCATCAGAGTCATCATCAGAGGAACCATCAACAAATCTCGAAAGTGGATCCGCCACACAATTATCCATCCCGGGGATGTACCTGATGTCAAAATCATACTCTTTAAGAGCTATGACCCATTTAAAAAATCTACCTGAGGTCAAATCTAGACCTTTTTTTTAAAGTCTCACACAGTGGTTTATGGTTTGTTTTGGCTGTGAATTTAGTTCCCCACAGAAATTTTTTAAGCTTTCTGATGGCCCAAAACACTGCCAGGGCTTCACGCTCAATCACGGAATAATGTGTCTCAGCATTCTTGAGGCCACGTGATATGAAGGTAATGGTTTGCATACCATTTTGATCCTCCTGTTGAAGCACCGCTCCCAGACCCTTGAGACTAGCATCAGTGGTAACCACCGAAGTCTTGGAGGGAACACAAATTTTAAGATTAGGAGCATTACAGAGCTTTTCCTTGAGGGTGGCAAATTCAACGTCACATTCATTGCTCCATTTGAATTCTGCACCTTTCTTTAAAAGTCCCCTCATGCATGAACAATGTTCAGCAAAACCTTCAACAAACTTGTAGTACTCAACCATCCCGAAGAACTTCATAACTTCTTCTCTGCATGAGGGAGCGGACATGTGAGAAACACAGTCCACAAGATCAGACTTCGGGGCGATCCCATTACCCGAGATTGTATGACCTAAGTACTTTATCGAAGTAGTGGCAAAACGACACTTCTCAAATTTTACTGTGAGATTGGCTTCTTCAATCTTGCTCAACACAGCATCAAGACGATACCCATGTTCCTCATTGTCTTTACCAAAAACAAGGATATCGTCCTGATAGACGCACACCCCTTCACAACCACTCAATACAGTCTCCATTGCACATTGAAATATGGACGCCGCTGACACCAACCCAAAAGGCATACGAATAAATCTGAAGGTTCCAAACGGGGTAATAAATAAGGTGAAGGCTCTCGAGGTCTCTGCTAACTCAATCTGGTGATATGCCGAAGCTAAATCAATTGAATTGAAAACTTTGGCACCACCCAACAACACTAACAATTCAGCTATATTGGGAAGGGGATAGCTATCCACCACCACACATTTATTGAGTTGCCTCAAATCCACACACAAACGAAGTGACCCATTAGGCTTGCGTGCTGCTACAACTGGAGCAAACCAATCAGTACTGGTAACCTCTTTAATTATGCCGCCAGCTTGAGCTTGTCCAATTCCCTCTTCATCTCTTCCCTCACAGCTATTGGTAAATTCTGACTTTACAGAAAGAGGGTTGAGAGTTGGGGTCTAACGGAATATCTAGTTTAAAATCTTTGAGACATCCAAGACTTTCCCTAAAGACCTTTGGAAATTTTTGCCTAACATGTGTCTCAACAATAATGTCAGATTTAATATGAAAGGAATCAGATTTGATAGTCATAGAATGAACGTCAGGTTTTAAAACAATGGGACAAGAGCCACTGGGATCTAGCATGACCCCCAAATCTCCATGGTGGAACCAGCTGATGATGCTGTTACCTTTTGGTGAGACGTAAATTTTGCCAGAATCCACTTCACTAGTTTCCCGGATGGAAATAATTAACAATGTTGTAAAGAAAATGGGCTTCGAGAATTCAAAGAAAGGCATTTTGTAAGTATTCGACTTTTGGCCACTCCCACGATTACAAACTCAAATTTACTGTACATAATGATGCAGGGAGATTCGATATGCAGCTGGCTGTGCGTGACCCTTATGAATGCACAGAAGCAATGCACCTCCCTGCCCCTCACCCCTACCCACTCCAATAGTGGTCTCGGAAGGACCAATTGTAAAATATTTGGTTGTGGTCAGAAAATATAGACAAATGCATCTTATATGACAAAAGCTTCATTAAGGAGAGTTATGTGGTGCTCTGCAGACTAATGGTTTGTCAATCAATCAATTGTAAGCTTTATTCGGTTTAAAAATCACAAAACCATAAAAGCATACTAAGATCTTGAAAAAGTTTTACAGCACAAGATGATAAAATGTGTTAAAAGTAGCAATTCATGATAAAAACATAACAATCAACCACCCACAGACTTACAACTTTGCTATATATAGCACGGTTCATTTTTTAAATTTGCCATAGTGTTTAACAACTCATTATTCCATAATATGATACAAGGAATAAAATGAAAGTGGTAAGGCATATATTTAAAACTGTAAATACATATACAGTACAATCATCATTTGTCATATTATGTCCCGGTTTCTTCACAGACAAGTGCTTCAAGATATGAATTATTGTGTCTTATTTTAATTGTCTAATGGATGAAGATTGCCACAGCGTTACAGACTTTAATATTACCTAGGCTACAGATATATTCAAAAGCAGGTCTATATAAAAATAACCTCTCCTTTAAGAACTAAGGTCGTAAATAAGACTACCTAAGTTCCCTATAAAAGTTACAGAACAGAATAAAATGTAACGTTGTCTGATTTGATTTACCGTCACAGGGGCACTTTGGCAAATTTTGGCTCCACTTGCCCATTTTTGGAAAGGCTATTAAAAAATTAGCCAAACCCATCCGCAGTCTTATAAGGTAAAATCTGTGCGTTGTATTTGTAACCTGCAATAAATAGTTTTTTATCCCAATCCCAAGAGTTCTCTCACAATAGTCCTTTGTCAAGGGTTTCATATTGGCATTTACTTCCCTCAACCAGTTACGTGAGTCTACCAAACTTCTTTCTAATTATTTTTTATCGTATTCAAGTATTTGGTAGGGATTTTCCAGATCAACATCCTGAACGCATTCCTTTAAAAGTTTTCTCATATATATCAGCCACGGGATTTTACTCCCATGGTCAAGGGCAATACAGTCTCTGTTTACCTCTTGTGTAAACCTTGCACCATCTTTGCTCCATATTCCATACCAAGTATTTAAACTTATAGTACTTATAGAATCACTAATATATGGTGCTCCAAGTTCTTTATGTACACTATATGTAGGGGTGGAATTTGGTACAGCAAGCAATCTTCGTATGAAATTATTTTCTTGGGTTAGGAGGGATGAGCAATTTGGTTTGTCAAAAGTTCCAGGATTTAGTAAATGGACTGAAAAGTACCAAGATGCACAGTGCCATAAAAAGTTTGCAAATAGATACAGTTGACGAAAGAGTATCATGGTTACAAAGAAAACATGAATGTGATGCAGAGCAACACACAAAGTACAAATTTTAGGGAATAAAAAGCAAACAAACAGTAACTGGTAGCACTGTGGACTGTGTTTATTCCCACACCCCTTTGCCAGTGAAACCCCAAAGAGAGAGACACATGCCCACAGCACCTTGAAGAAGGGAAGGATTTGAGCATAAGTCAAATTGTTTAGAAATGGACAGACAATAAATAATAAACAAAAATGGGAAATGGGGCTGTTGGAAAAATTCATCCACAGCTGTACGACCTCGGTCTTTAAATGCACAGCAAATGTGACGAGATAAGAACAATATTTACTGGCCTGTTTACAGAGGAGCTCGAAGGAAGTGCTGATAGCCAAAAAAACAGTCCTAGGATGCTTGATTCCGGTCCAGGGAAGACATGGCTTGGCAGTTCGGGCTGGACTGTTCCCATGAGGCACATGGTCAAGACTGTTTTGCATATTGTCCATGTCTGAACTGGGGTGGCTTGATGAGCAAATAAAAGTCACAGTAGGAACAACTCCTGCTGTCTCAAATCAGAAAACAAGTCCTATTTCAGAAAACTGTGCCCTTATAAAGTGTTTAAACTTTTGTCAGCCTGAACACAATCACAATCGACGCACATATCAATTTATACAGCCAATTGGATTTGCCGGTGCGGAGCCAAAAACTTGTGCCATGCAAAACATTATTGAAGCTAGCTTCTATGTGTGCCTCAGAATTAATTAAAATAATTACAATGATAACTTTCAGCCCTGTGCTGGGACATGTGCAAATGAATTGCGATTCTCCTATTACAATGACTAGAGAATCTGGATTTCATTAAAGACACGGAGGCTAACATTATGCATACAACTTTCAATACAGACCCAAGCAGCTGCATACATCACAAAGTAAAAGTTCCATATTAGAACATTAGAAAACATATAAAAGGCATGAGCACTAGGCAATCAGCCTCTTTTAAATGTGGTGTAAACAAAGGAAAGGTCCAATAAACTTCAAGGAAAAATCCAATAAACTTCAAGTAAAACTCCATAAGTTCTTTAGTGTATCACGAAGATGAAAGATAAATCAATTGATCTGTGGGTCGTGAACATGAAGTTATGAGAGATTATCTTAAAAAGAGAGGGAGATATAAATGTTTCAAGAAAAAATACAAAAGAGCAAAAGAACAATTCTGTAAAGAAGTATAACCATTATAAATGCAAAGTAAGCATTCAAAATAAACATATCACAGTAGTAAATATGATACGAAGTATGTAAGAGTATACTGTATGTTAAAATCAATCACCCAAGGGAAAGGGTGGGAGGGATAATGTTAGCCTCCGTGTCTTTAATGAAATCCAGATTGTCTAGTCACGGTAATAGGAGAATCGCAATTTCATTACAAGACCGGAGGCTACCATTATGCATGTTGGTAGCCATGCAACATCAGACATATGAGTGATTGGTTTGCAATAGTGATGAGCAAAAGTTCTAGAATTAGACCAATTAACAGCTTTAAGAATATCATTTAACTTACCACCTGACCAAAAGGACTTACTGGCCATTGCACCTCTGATAGAATGTGGTTTGAAAATATTCAGATCGATACCTGCAAGGTTCATAACAATTTTAACCCATTTTGCAATAGAGGCAGAGTTAATACCTTTGTGAGATTTAACGAAGGATATAAGTAACTGATCCACATCAGAGGGGCGAAGTGCATTAATTCTTAAGTCATATTCTTTCATACAGTCCACAACAAGTTTTTTACATATATCAAAGCGTGGGTAGAAAATAGAATCAGACATAGTCTTGGTTCTCCTATGCAGTTCAAATTTGACTTAAAAAATATTATAAGATCTATAAGAAATATCAAGAGCTTTAACATCAGAGACCCTACGACAAGAAATCAAGCAAAGAAGTGTAGCTAATTAGATTGAAAGGTTCTTTCTGTTCAAAAGAGAATTATCAGGCCAACTACAGAAAAGGTCAAGAATTAATTTGACGTCCCACAGAGATTGATATCTAGGTTTTGGAGGTCTCCTAAGTCTGATAATCTTAAGGATTCTACAAATAATAGCATTTTTACCTATCGTTTTACCGTTGATTAGGGCATAACCTGCGGAAATAGCTGACCTATAACAATTGATAGATCTATAACTCAGACCCCTCTCAAATTGTTCTACAAGGAAATTAACTATATCAATGATAGGTGCTTCCACGGAATCCAGGTTCCTTTCCAGGCACCAACGTAACCAAACCTTCCAAATGTTGTTATACCGGTAGTGTGTTCAAGGGGCCCATTATTCTCTGAGGAGAGTTGAAGTTGTCGACGAAAGTCCTGCAAGATCATTGGATCTCCTGACACTCTCCAGACAAGAAGGCTCAAATTCCCTGTTTGAACAAGAGGGTGAATTTGACCGTCTATGTCTGTAAGAAGGTCCGCGAGGGAAGGAATTAGGAAAGGAAGATCATAAGTCAGCTCCAGAGTAGTAGGGAACCAGGCTTGGGATGGCCAAAAGGGAGTCACCAGGACAAAGAAAGCGCGTTGGTGTCTCACTTTCTGAAGGACTTTCTGGATCATGGCAAATGGGGGAAAGGCATAAGCGTTGATTCCTTCCCATGATTGGAGAAAAGATTTCACTGCTAGAGCACCTGGGTCGGGCATCCAGCTGTAATAATTTTCCAATTGGAATGTGAGTCTACTCGCAAAGAGATCTATTTGGAAGGGACCCCAAAGGTTGTTGAGAGAATTGAACACAGAGGTGTTGAGTTTTCAGTCGCTGTGATCTAAGAGGAACCTGGAGTTCCTATCCGCACAAAGGTTCGATTTCCCTGGAAGGTTTTCTGCTCTTAGAGAAATCTTGTGTTCCAGGCAGAACATCTACAGTTTCTTGGCTAAGTTGGAGAGGTCTTCTGATTTGGTACCTCCCAGGCGATTTATGTAAGCTACATCAGACATGTTGTCCATTTTTAATATGACTGACCTGCCTTGAAGAGAGTGTTTAAAACTCATAAGAGCATAAAGACCTGCTGTGAGTTCTAAGAAATTTATATGGTGCGAAGATTCTTCTTGAGATCAGACCCCTCCAGTGTTCTGATCTAGGAAACAGGCTCCCCAGCCATGAAGGCTCATATCTGATTCTAAAATAAAGTCTGATGTTGAGCCAAAGATTGCTCTGCTATTCCAGGCGTCCAAATTATCTAACCACAAGGTCAGTTCCAAAATGGCCTCCCGGGTTAGCGAAATGTGATGTCCATACCACAGGCCTGATCTCAAAGCACTCCCCTTTATCCGTTAAAGGGCTGAATAATTTAGAGGGCCCGGAAAGATAGCTTGTATAGAAGAAGAGAGAAGACCCAGGAGTCTAGCTAATTCTCTGAGGGATAGATGTTGATGTTTCAGGGCATGTCTTATCTCCTTCCTGATTTTGGAAATCTTCTTCGGTGGAAGTAGGAGAAGGCAATTTGTGGTGTCTACAGTGAAACCCAGGAATTCCATAGTTTTCGAGGGAGATAAAATCGATTTCTCCTTGTTTACAATAAAACATAGGTTCTCTAAGAGTCTTGAGGTCTTGAAGGATTTGAGAATGATCCTGAGACATAATAAGGATATCGTCTAGATATATGATCAATCGAGTACCTTTTTCTCTTAAAGATGAGGCGACTGCCCTCATTATCTTGGTGAAACACCAAGGGGCTGATGAGAGGCCGAAGGGAAGAGCTTTGAATTGAAAAAGATGGTTTTTCCAAATAAATTGAAGGAAGGGTAGATGTTCTTTGGCCATAGGGCTGGTAAAGTAAGCATCTTTCAGATCTAATTTGACTAACCAATCCCCTTCTAATAAAAGATCTCTCAGAAAATGGATGCCTTCCAGCTTGAAGTGTCTGTAAACAAGGTATTTGTTGAGTTCCCTCAGATTTATGACGGGCATTCCCATGTCTTTTTTCTCTACCAGGAAGAGTGTACTTACGAATCTCAGCAAGTCCATAGGGACTTCTACAATTGCCCCTTTCTGAAGCATTGAAGAGATCTCTTCCTCTATTATTTTCTCTTGGTCTAAGGTAAGGAGTATTTCCGTGTGGAGTGAATTTTGGATCGGAGTGTCTATAATATCTATAGTAAATACGTCTACAGTGTTTAGAACCTAAGGGTCCTGAGTAATTATTTTCCAGTTCTGGATAAAGAATTTTAGCCTGCCTCCCACTTTTGGGGAAGAAAAAGGGGGTGGGGGGTAAATAAAGAGTTGTAGTACTCACTTTGAGAGTTCGTGTCTTTAGTTGCTCCTCTCGCTCTGAAGCCTCTTGAACGGAAGCCTCTTCCTCTTGGAGGGTATAATTGGGGTTGATTGGAGGATTGGTAGCCTCTTCCAACGTAACCCCTAAACCTCAAGTAGGGCCTGCGAATGAATTGGCCGAAATATTGGCACCTTCTTCCGGCCCTGCCAAAAAGGTGGTTGATGTTGAAGACCCTTCTCATATTTTGATGGGCCTTGTCCAGTGCTGTATAGGTGGATACGTATTTACCTAAGGTTTTGATTAGGTCTTCACCAAAAAGTAAACCCTTTGGGTTGAGTGAGGGCTCCTTGTCAGCTAGGTCACTAAATTTTGGGCTTATCTTTGTAAGAACAACCATTCACCTTTCAGAGTTAAGACTGTCGTTGGCATTGCCTAAAAACACTAATGCCCTTTGACTCCAACTTCGGATTACATCTGTGTCTAAAGGAGACCCATTGATATAGTTATCTTCGGCAGCATCAATGATCTTAGCTAGATGTCCTAAAACATCAAGGAGCTGGTCTTGGCAAATTTTAAGGGACCTCTCCATACCCTTTCTAGGATCCCTGCCAACCTTGAAAAGGTATTTTATGAGATCGGGATCAAGGTTAGGCGTTTGGCAGATCTTACCCTCGATAGAGGGTCTTGAACATTCTGCTCTTAAAAGATTACTGGTGTCTCTCTCCAGAGGATTTCTTATCGATTTGGCAATAAATTTGTTAACATGCTCATGGGGGGCCCAATCAGAGCTCCGGGGATGTTTGATGTTAAAAGGAGACAACATCTCCTCGCCTAGAGGGTCCAAAATACTATCTTTCGAAGAGGAAGGGATATATATTTTCCTCAAAGGATTGAAAGTCATAGTCTTGGTTGTCTTCATCCAAATCAAGGATGTATTCATCAGGGAATTCTGAGGCATCATCATCATGAATGTCGTCATGAAAATTAGTATCATGGTTGAATTCGAGATCATCACTTTGAGCACTTGGATAGTTTGTGCCGCGTAGGACACCTTTATATTATGTGCCGCTAAGGACACCTTTAAATGTTGTGCCGCGAAGGACACCTGAATTATTTGAAGTGCGAAGACCTCCCATGATGGATCATGCTTTTGATTGCCTCCTTTTCCATGTCAGGTAGGGGGGCATTGACCTCGTCCTCATCGATATCAGACATTATGAAATGTATAGGAGATAGTTATAGAAATATATATATATAATTTTTTATTATTATTATAATTTTTTATGTATGTATATATATATATATATTTATTATTTATTATATCCCCCTTTTTTTTAAATAAGGAGGGAGAGATAGCAGATGGGGTAGAGTTTAACTAAATAAGGTTAGTATTATTATTTGATCTAAGATTGAAAATATTCCCTTTAAAAAATGAGGGTCTCTGCGTAAATGGAGGAGAGAGATTAAAGGATATATATTTAGATTCCTTGGATCCTTTTTAATTCGGGAGCGAAAGGACTATTTTCTTAAAAGAGGCTCGAAATCGCCAGCTGATCGTAAGACGCGAGCAACTGAAAAGCTGGGCTGGTTACCACGGTAAACTTGTGAGGCAGAGGAAAGATCCCTCGCAACGCGTGTACGCGACGCGGGTGTTGCCAGGGTGAATTCCTCTAATGGCGCCCAAGAGATCTCCGAGGACGGAGGTGTCGAGGCGGTAAGGGAGCCTTTAAATTATACAACAGAAATTGAAGAGTGAGAGCATGGAGAGAGGACCCAAAGAGTGGCGATCCTCTCCCCCGTTTATAAAATAAAGCGGTACCGAGGATAAACGACCGGGAGGTTGAGTAGGGAAATCCACGCCGGTCTCCGTAAATTGGAGAGCGGGGAGAAAACGCTAACAGTGAGAAGGCAATGACATGAGGACATGAGGAGTGATAGCCAAGAAGTTAAAAGGCAATAAAGGTATTAACAGTAAATTGAGTAAAGTATATTAGTACAACATTCAAAATAATACAGGCAGTAATAATAATAATAATAATATATTGGCAAAATGATTAGCTTATAGCAGAGAATATCTAGAAAATGAAAATGTCAAACAGTTAGATAAAACAGTAAGGTAATAAGAAACGTAGAGAACTTATCTGCTTGGAGACGCATTTAAAAGAGGCTGATTGCCTAGTGCTCATGTCTTTTATATGTTTTCTAATGTTATAATATGTAACTTTTGCTTTGTGATGTTTACGGCTGCTTGGCCCATAGGATTCAATATCAAATACCGATTCGGTATTTACCGAATTGGTAAATACCGAATTTTGCAAGGGCGCAGGGGGTGTAACTTTGACACCCTCTGGCACCCCTGTTTTAGGCTTGTGTGCCACATTGTGTGCCACATGGCACAGGTGTACATGCACCGATGTGCATGTGCACCTGAATCGGTATTTTACCATGCAATTGTATTGCATGGTAAAATACTGATTTTCAAAGCCCTGTGTCAATGTTAAAATTGGCACCTACATACCAAACATGCATTTTCGGTAATTTTACCGACTGATATATTTACCGATTCGGTAAAATATACAGAATCGGTAATTTTACCGATTCTGTAATTTTACCGAATCGGTAAAGTTACCGATTCGGTAAAATTACCGAAAATGCATGTTTTTTTATCCCCCTACATCTCCATGGCCATTTACCGGTCGGTAACGGCCGAATTTGGCCGTTACCGGCCGGTAAATGGCCAAAATCTCCCATCTACATCTGGCCCGTAGTGCTGTGCATACCTTTATGACAAAAGTACAAATTCCCAAACAACAGCTGTATTTGCGTGTTTTGTCTGGGTGCTGGGGCCTGACCAGAACAGAATAACAAGGGGCATTATTGTTTAACCATGTCTACATGTTCAGACTAAATCCCAGCAAAGAACAGAACGCAAAAACAACAGCATGTTGTGTGAAAGTACAGTGTGGCACAAAGCAAAATGAGTTTGTATAGTAACGTGCACAAATCCGAGGGCAGTCTGCATTGTGCTCATGCTAACATAGGGAAAACGACAATGGCCTGCACGGGACATATGACAGTTTCATTAATAATTTTGAAGTGGGAGCTTAAGTTTGATAAAGAGCTTGCTTTATGTAGGATGGTGCGGAATTTGGCCTGTTTAGACAACCTTCTCTGTGCCCGGGAATTTGACAAACTGCTTCCATTGCTTTAAGGCAGACCTACAAATTGTGGCCTCTTTATTCTTAGTACAAGGTCAGTGAGATTACCTTTTCTTTCCTGAATAACCACAATGTCTTCTAGTTAATAAAAAAATATTGTGATGACTAATATATACAGATCAGGAATACAAAGTTATTTAGACTCCATGTCTCGCATCGCTCCCTGACATTTTGCTAATCTAATCTTGTGAATTGACCTGTGTATTCATAGTTCGGTTCACAAAGCAGGGAATCACAGAGGGGTTGCAAAAATACCTCCCGATTTAATATTCATTAAACGATCTGAACTTTGCAACCCATTGTAATTTGCTAAAATCACAGGGATGGTTGCCTGCAAGTGTCAGCAGATCACCATCCCTGTGATTACATTTTAAAATGGTAAACCTTTTTTTAAAGCAGCCTTATTTCCTTAAAGGAAATGTGGCTGATTTTTAAACAATACAATATTGGTTAATGCACATCATCCAGGGACCAATAGTGTTTTTTAAAGAAACTGACAAAAATGTGTTTCATTGTTTTTTTCCAAGTTTATAAATTACTTCTATTTTTGTATTGAATATTTATTAGAATCACTTCAGAAGATTGATGTTACTGGCCTTCTGACTGGTCTGGTTGCTACTGGAGCAATATTGATTATTTTCTGGTTTATTGGGTATTACATCTACAAATATAAATGCAAGACAAGAAGACAAAGACCTGGGTAAGTAGTTAATCAAGGATTTTATTGCATAATTTATTGTTTATTGTTTAATTACTTTCTAACAAATACATGCTATAATCCCTAAAAGTATATTTCCATAGTAAATCTTTTTTTACATACATAAAGCTTACATTAGATATAAACACAAGGATAAAGATGCATACCTCATTGAGCTTGCGAAAACAAATTCATAGCTGGCTCATCTTGGCAGTGATGATTGTATTTGAGCGTCAAGTGTAATAATCAAAAACGATTTTCTACCTTAAACCAGGAAGCATTAGCTTATATGTGAAAAATCCAGGGATTGTTCTCTAAGATGTGTTAAATAAAATATGAGAGGATTCACAAAGTGCTTTAAATAGTTGATTCCTTTTCATGCTACATTATATGAAGTTCAAGATACAAAATCAAATGCTATTCCATGAGTCCTCCTAAGGCTGTTGCAAGGCTTCAAAAATTGCTCCTGCTCACTTAGAGTGGACTTTTGATCTGTTTCCCTGTCCGCAGTGATGCAGGCAGGGAAACAGATCAAAATATTGCTCCAACCCGCAAGGAGCAGCATTAGTAACTGCTCCCTGCGGGCTTGAGCAATGCCAGCTCCCACTGAATGCGAGCAGCCGGTAGGGGGCACGGTGACTATGGTGGGTACCCACCTTTTAAAGTGCATGGTTCTGGGGGCGTGGCCAAAGTCAACCTGAGAAGGAGGGACAACATGCCCACTTTCCCGTAAGAATGTCACCAGGCCCGGGAGATGGGGTCCCCAGGGTCCAAGTCAGCCCGGGGAGGAGGTCCGTGTGCCCCCCATGGAAATGTCACTGGGCCCTGGGGATGGGGTCAACGTGGCCGAAGATGGCCTGGGGAGGGTGACCACGTGCCCCTACCTGCTAAGAATGTCACTGGGTGCATGGCCTGACTTGTCATGGAGTAGTACGTGAGTCTTGACCTATCCAGGTTCCAGTAATGTTCTGTGCCCCATCCACAGCAATGGGACCGGCCCGACCACTGCACAGGATGGAGGAGACACTTACATGAATTCCCCCGTATGGCAACCTGCAGAGAGTCGGTCCCAGCCAGACTGTGCAGGCCCCAAGTTGCAGCCAAGCTCACCCGCAGCCACCATTTTGTTTGCAACGGTGTAGGCCTTGGTGCTGCCGGCCAGTCCATGGTGGAGTCCAGTAGAAGTCCAGATGTCCAGAATCAGTGAAAACCTGCAGGGGGGGGATTAGTGTCCCTGTGTGATGCCACCCAGACAACAAACAAGATGGACTGCCGGCCCAATTCTCTCCTGGACCCCCCTGTCAAGACCGGATGGGCACCCTGTGGAGTCTGGGGAGTGGCCGATGAGCGGCCCTGCATTGGCGGGCCTGCCGAGTGAAGCAGGCTAATGAGAAGGAAATGCCACATGGAAGAGGCGAGCACTGTTGCCAACACCCAGACAAGTGAAACTGCCCAAACTGCCAATCCCAGGGCCTGCCATTGGAGAGAATGGGGTGTGAGCACCCAAGAAAATATTCTAGGTGAGCTGCGTAGCTGCAGTGCCCTGTATGTCTACCCCCTCCAGCTTTCCTGGCTGCACCTGTGGCCAGTGAACTGCTGCTGCGCCGCTTCTGGATTGTGTTGTGGCCGTTCTTGGGATAGAGGAACTCAGGCATATCCACCAGCTGAGTCCCCGGTGGGCCTGACTAAGGGAGAGGGGAACTGGTTCCGGTAGCTGGAACGAGTGGGGCTGCAGGTCTGTGAGCCCGCCAGAGGTGCAGTAGTGCCGTTCATATGGAAGTAGTCATGATTGGATGCCTCACTGCAGAGAATAAAGGATGCCCTTGTGCAATACCCCAAGGCACCCCCCACCCCCACATAAGCTTCGTGAACTGTAGGGCGGATCCTGATCCTATTGTGAATGTCCCCTGGGTGCCTAATCCACCTCAGAGGATTGAGGAAGCTCTTGTGCACTGCCCCACAACACCCGCTGCACCAGCTCTATAAGCTGTAAAGGTGAACCCTGTGGCTAGTCTGAGTGTCATTTGGTTGGCTACTTGCCCTTAATGCTTGGGGGGACCTCAACACCTTCCTGACATGCTCAGCGCAGTTTTCGCTATGTGCTGGAGTGTAACACCACACTCCAGGGAACATGGGTGCTGCACCCATAACCTACGTGAACACATCAATGCTTGTCAATGCTCTGCTCTGGGGGCCATGCTTTCTCCTTCTGGCCTGGCCTGGGAGTAGAGTACCTTCGCCCTGGTGATTTAGTGACCAGCTGCCTGATTGCCATTGGCTTTGGGTGACAACCCGCCACTGGGGATCTCTTTAAATGGCCTTCCCGGCTCGGTGGCTGATGCCCCCTCGCTGATAAAGCATGCACCAACAAAGCCACCTGGGAGATATCAGTGACTTCCTTCTGGAGCATGGCAGCACCCGTAGAGATGGATGAGGCTCCTCCTCCCCAGCAAATGCATGAAGAAAAACCCGCTGCGGCTCCCAAAATGCAGGACTACATGAACCACTTTATCCAAGGAATCAGGTCTGAGATTGGCTTGCTTAGGGTGAATGTTAAAGCATGCATCAAGAACATCATGAAGGAAGTATCAGAAATTGGGGAGGGAGTGGATGCTATGGAGCACTTGGTGGTCGCCCGACCGGAGGATCAGGAGATGCTCTGGTGGTGTGTTGTAGCCTTAGAAGAATAACACATCGACCACCAGGCCAATCATGAGGACCTGAAGGATCTCAGTAGGTCTCAGTCTTTGAAATAATATCCATATTTGAGGGGTGCCGAAGGGACAGGAAAGTGCAGCCATCTTGGGATTCACAACGGCACTGCTACAGGTGATTCGGGGGGACAAGGAGGAGCCCCCTTCTTGGATAGAGCCCTTTGCTCTGAATCGTCATCTTAACACGTTTCCATTACTTCACTGAAAAGTAAGCAATTTTATGCCTTGGCAGTAACAAAGCAGACCTGTTCTTAAATGGGCACACTATCTAATTATTCCAGGATCGCTCCTCTACAACCTTGAGGCTCAGACAAGAGGTCAAACCAATCACAGACATCCTACGTGCCTTGGACATTAAATACCAGTGGAGCCACGCCAACGCTCTACTATTTACCTTGGAGCACAAGCGGCGATCTTCCCACTCCCTCATGGAGGCAAAGCAGCTCCTGGAGATGTCGTCTCCGGAGGGGGGAGGATCTTTCTTCATGGCCCGGCGTGCACCAAGGAACACTCTGAAACCCTTCTGGTCCACAGTGAGCTCCCGCCGCCCCAGAAGCTGCCCAGCAGGAGAGCTTACCTTGAAGATGAAGAGAGACATTTTTAATGCCTCCGTAGCGTGGACAAAGAAGTGTTGCTGGGAAGCTGACAATTTTTGGAGGGCAGCGCACCTGGTGGGAAAGGTACACCACCACCAGTTGCCTGCATGCCTTCTGTCAATTGGGTGAAACTGCTCCTGTAGATGACAGGAACACTTTTATCTAAACAAATGTGATGCCAACCGCCATAGTGTCTTGCCAGCTAGGTGCACTAAGTATTTCAGCGAGAAGCCCCCAAAATGGGGGTATGGGTGGGTTGTTTTGAAAATTCTAAAAAACATTTGTCTTGTCATGCAGGGTGTTTTTCCTCTTTGGGTGATAATTTTTCCTGCCTGTGACCAAAAAAGAAAAGCCTGCATCCTAAGTTCCACCCTCACCATGGTTGCCTTCTATTACGTTGATATCACATTTAGGGCCCATTTGGTGGCTGGGTCACTTGGAAGAGGATTCCAATGGCAGAGACAGCTGAGGTTCTGCAATCAGAAAGAAGGTGACTGATCCACTCTGAATGAGGGAGGTCAACCACCTAAAAGTTTTGCACTTTGTCCTAGGCCACAATAATGCAGAACTGAATTATCCAAAAGTAGGATTTAAATGAGTTAGTAGGGTTTTTTCCAGAATCATAAATTGTTATCTTTTATTCCGTATTAATGTCTTGCCATTTAGTAATGCAGGATACTGAAAAAAGAATACCTAGGGGGTCATTAGAATGACAGGTGGACTAAGTCCGCCTGCCATCCCATCGGGGAAGGGACCGCCCGTCATAAGGGCGGGGGTCCCGTGGGGGGTATTAGGATGCGCCCGCCACAGTGGCGGGCGCATCATGCATGTTTAACATTGCGGCGGGCGGTGTTTACACCAGCACCCGCCGCAATGTTAAAAATGCTTGTCATGCATTTGCATACACTAAGCGGCAGGCACCGCGCGGTGCCTGCCGCATTGTGTATGCAAATGCAGGGGGGTACCACAGGTGTACCCCATGTGCACCCCTCACCTCGCCTTCACCATGGGGGCCTGCAACGGGCCCCCAAAGCGAAGACCACATGCTTTTCCATGGAGGCATTGCCGCCACGGAAAGGCATCTGACAAAGCCCATTCTGATATGGCTGGTGGGGTCTGATAGACACCACCACCCTATAAACCCTTTTCCGCCCGGGGCGGAAAAGCGGTGGACGGTCTTTCCGTCCGCCACGGACCCCCCAGCCATGTTAATATGGCGGGGGGTCATTGCAGCAAGGATGGCGGGCAGATCGCCCCTGCCAGGCTACCACCAGCCTGGCGGGGCGCCCGCCATCCTAATGGGCCCCTTAATGTGCAGTTTTATTACCCTTAAATGTTATGCTGCTGATTATGACTTGCTCAGATTTCAGCTATGTGTCCCCGCAGATGTTGCAAGCTTATTGATCCTTCATCAGAATTTTCCGATCAACATTTCAAGACTGTGCAGTACAGACTTGTGCACCACAGTATTAGGTGTTTTAAAAAACATGCTATCCAATTTTGTTGGATCACACATTTCTCTTTAGTATAAATGAGCCAGAAAATATGTCCATGTACTCTTCTTAGAATAAAATCAATGTGTACAATAACTTTTATTTCATTTTTAGCTCCACAGTGAACCATGCACGATCGCATATTCGATCCAGTATTTCCAGAAGACTAGACCATATGTTCACTCCACAACATCCTCCTCATCCACCTCCAACTACTTTGAACTTGGAACCGCCATCTTATGAAGAAGCTGTTGCATTAAATGGACCCCTTGAAACACCACCACCTTCCTACCCAGAAACTATCGAGGAGATACAGCTCTTCAGAAAGTCCATTTCTCTTCCAGCTGGACAGTCACACTGACATATTGAGAGATAGCTGTGGAAGCAAACAGTGTAAAGGACATCTTGCCGACTAAAGCTCAGTTGGATGCCTTGATACACCACCATAACCCCCCAAAACTAAAGAAGAGTTACAGAGGTTCTTTGTACTGATATCTTAAGAGATAGGCATGCATCAGGATGGATAGTCTATACATTGTGACAAATGCTGCAAGTGAATTCTCTGAGCTATCTCTTGCGAGTGGGTTGCAGTTGAAATGCCCTACTCCACTCCTTTTTAAACATCAAAATATGTATTAAAAAGTTACTTGAAAGAGCAGATCTCCAACAACATTTGGGGGTAGAGAGACAGTCACCCATGTGCCCTCCTTAACAAAATCTTAAAAAGGTAAATTTTGATATTTTTTATATTTGAAGTTGCAGCATCAGATACTCTTATTTCATGTTCATAGTGAAGTATACACGTATGAGGTCTGATTTTCTGTTTCATGTCAAGGTATTGAACTATAAAGGAAATATTTGCAGAAAAATGCGCTTTACAGTGGAGCAGAAGATGTACTTATAGAAATATAGTATATAGCACATTATTGTTGCAAGCTCTTGGCTCTTCACAGTCCTTTTGTTTTCAGGCCATTCCAGTTATTTTGATGGGTCTCTTCACTACTCCGCAATCTCAGGGCATTAACAGCAAAGGAGTGAGAGTAAAATTCGGATAGTGTAAAGACAGTCACCAGAATAGACAGGATGAGCCATTGATCTTTATCTGCCACTTGTATTTCTACTGGGGCTCCTCCCAGTGAGTTTTTTCTTTTTCCTGACGACTACCTTGATATTCCCCAAAACTGTTTGCATGCACTAATACTGCTGAATGATTGCAAGGTAAATTCTCATTTTAACGCCAAGAAGTGCTAGAGGACATCAAGAAAACATAAAACTTTGCACCAAAGTATAATGGACATTGTGAATGTGTGTGTGATCAAAGGGTAGATGAATTTTATATTCACATGTCCTTGTTTATGCTATTACTGGAAGGACGTCACGGCGCAGATACAAAACATCCAAGGCTGTCTGATTCCAGATAAACAGGAGGAGAACATCCTGGACCAGATAGATCAGCTAATGGAAGGAACCATTAAACAGAATGGACACAATGATTGGTGTATGAGTAGGCATGACTTAATTTTGTGGTAGCATACTCATTCGCATTTTTAGTAGTACTCATGGCTTACGCCTTGAATTCAGGAGTACTACAAGAATATGTCACAGCACAATCTGTGTGGTTCTGGCTCAATGTTGCATTGCAGTATTTGGCGGTAAGGGTACTGCATAGAAAAAGTGATGGAGTATCAGTGGCGTAGCTAGACATTGTGCCGCCCCTAGGAGCGGGGGGGGCCTGGCAATTCCTTTGACAGCCACAGGTAGGAGTGGGGAGGGGAGACTACAAACAAAATTATCTATATCAATATTATATACTCATTACCAGAGGTCCTGATGAATCACATGTTAATGCACCATAGCGAGAAACATGTTGACCGATTTTTAAACACCTCTTAGTCTAGTCTAGAGCCAGGAAACATTAAATTCCAGCAAACTCAGACTAGCCCCGCTTTTAATTGAAGCAAGGGACCACCCGAATAAAGTTGTCTCTGGTACCCTTTTGCTCCATTTTAATCCACTTCCTGTCTACAACCCCCTGGCCCCACACCCGCACTTCACCCATAGGCAGTTGGACTAAAAGATCTCCGCTAAAGAGCCCCTCTTTGAGGTGAGCCCGTTGGGCATTGCACCGCCTGCCCAACGAGGAGCACTGCCTATGATGAAGCATGACACCTGCAAAGGTGTGTGAGGCAACTATATCCAACACAGTGGATACCCAGTGGTAGGATTGCACATGCTAACCACCACGCTCTCCCTTTCCTCTTCCTTGTGACTGCGGCTGGACCTTCCACTCCCCTTGAGTGGTATTTTCGCCCTGCCGATCCGACAGGATCACTCTCCCTCTATTTTGTATACACACACAAGTTCATGGTTCACCCACCCAATTTAGATGTGATGGAATTGAAATTATGTCAAAGACAGAGCCTACTCCGACTCTATGGCTGACATACTCTTCCATAGTTGATCATCTGACTGCCCACCCAATGTAGAGTGTTCAATCAGTGGCTTTTTTTGTTGCTATCCATCACTGCAAGGGTCCGCCAAGACTGTAAAATAAAAATAATGACCCCCTCACCATTGGAGAAAGCTCCCATGGTGTGGGGGTCCTTAGATTTTCATGTTTCAGAAACTTACCCCATCTTTGGAAAAATGAAAAACAATGTAAAGGTTTGACAGGTGGGCGTCATGTTTGACTGAGCAGTTAGTCAAACTTTTACAACATTGATAGGAACCACCATCACAGCGATTCCATTTAATGCTAATAGCTGTCTGCAAGACTTAGATATTTGTAGATTTGGTGGCTGGAGGTCGCTCAATAGTCTCTGCATTCTGACTGGGTACCCTTCATCCACCAAAGTCTAAATTAGCCCCAATATGTTGTCAGGAGCCATGTCAGTGAGTAAATATTTCCAAACCTCTTGCAAACGCTACCTCTATTCTGCATTGCATTTTGTAATTGAAAGACAATAAAAGGAGCACACAGGTTGGTATATACATACTCACCTAAGAAATTTTCAAACAGAAACGTACAAGAGAGTACACTACAGTATTGAATGTATGAGAAACTGGTCAAACAAAATATTTTTTGGGATAGATTAGATAAACATAAATAGGCCTTTTGTCCACTATTTACTAATAATATTACATCATGTCAAACGCAGCCATTTTTAAGCAAGAAAAATAACAGGTATTACTATTGCGAAATGTAATGGTACTGTTTAATGATTTGAGTGTTTCAGAACAACGTTACTATCAACTTGCAATTTCAGAGCTCTCTACTAGTCCTGTGTCAAGTCAAGTGGTGGTTATTAAGCTATGTCTGGTTTCTCAGACCATATTACTTCCACTATCAAGGCCTGATTCACAAACAAACTTACACATTTGAAATTTTACTTCTTTGGGTGTTTACAAACTCTAAGTTTAATTTTACTAAGAGTAATTTTACGGATGTGGAGACTCCTCAGTCGGGGAGGAGAACTCTGCACATAAAAATATTGGACAGGCCAATATTTTTAAGTGTAGAGTCTCCCTGGTCGTAAGATGGCTTTTAGTTAAATTAAACTTGGAGTTTGTGATTGCCCCAAAAAATTCAAATTTCACAAAAGTGTAAGTTTACCTTCGAGAATTAGGCCTTAAGTACTTAAAAGGCTGACTATCTTATACTTGAAATGGCTGAATAAACTTACTGTCTCTACACTTGACAATTAAAGTTACCACGGCCAACAGTTACATCTAGGTTACACTGAAGAAACAAAAGTCAAATTCTGTGCATTTGAATACGATAATGTTCAAACATTTTCTAAAAGATGATAGCACCTTCTTATGCACTTATTCCTAAACTAATTTTTGTTACCCAAATTCAGAAATAGATGTTTGGACCATAGCTAAGTAGCACTGGTTAGAGGCCACATAATAAAGTATATTTTTGCTATTTCATATTTACATTTTATGGAAATACAACTTCGAAAGATCTGCTATGTAATAACACAAATAGATATTGCAACTGTGAATTGTATATTTCTTTGTCTTTTTTGTGGTGTGAGCAAATAGGACGAGAGAACTTCCTGATCCTCTGAAGCCCTTTTGACACTCGTAAATGAAGCAAACTATCATTCTGATTTACAATTTGTTGGACTGGTTAGTAGCCTGTCCTCCTTATTACAAGAGCCATAAGATAATATGCACTTGTAATAAGGCGGACGAGTTACACAAAGCGTTTGTGACGGAGTAACCCATACGCAAAACTCAAAATCAGCACCCTAACACTTGTAGCCTGACAGCCAACTGGCAAAGAAAAGTTTGGATTTAGATTTTATGCATTTCACAAACCATCCATAAAGAACTCACAACCTGCATAAATGTGGAAAATCCAAAGTATTACAATTGATGCACGTAAATTCCAATAGCTGACTCATTACTTTCAATAGTTTGAGAATATTGTGCATGAACAGGAATGGCCATCAACATTAACATGTATGAACGTGAAAAACTGGAGGAAAAATTATAAAGGAGATACAGGAAATTGAAAGGGGCTCAAACTGCATAACTCGTAGAGCTGAATATAAAAAAGTCAGCAGGGGAAATCTCAAACAAAAAAATATTCAATCATAAAAGAATAAAAATAGCAGTGAACACACAGAAGGCCTGTTAGGTTGTAGCTGAATGACACTATCAGAGTGGCATAGTACCCCACGGTAAAATGAAAGCCAATGCTATGGGTGTGAACAGATGGAGAAGTTCACTATTTTAATTTTCATGATTTTCTTTTTAAATAAGAAATTTAAAAAAGTCGAAAAATAACGCAAAACGTAGATTTTGTGGAAGCATTTGAGTGGAAACTCTGCTACAAACATCATGTTATAAGGGATTCTCCCAAGGTTATGCTGTGCAAAATTGACACACTTCACAATATCTCAAAATGATGAACTTTGCACAGCTTTGCCTGCGGAATTTAAACTTTGCACACCACTAGCCATGGCACAGAGGAAGATGAGAAAGAGACAATTCACAGGGGTGGACCTAGTTGTATGTATGTTTCAGAACTGAGAAATGCTGAAAAAAGTGATCATCAATGCAAAAAAGATTTCTGGGAGATAATTGATATGGTGAATGCAGTGGTAATGGCTGTAGGCGTTATTGGAGATGTTAAGGAGTCGCATTAAGATAAAAAGATGTGCATCAGGGTTAAGGTCAGCAGAATGGTGTGGCAGCCACAATCCATGTACTAAGGAGATTACACAACTCTGTGTGATGCATCATCAACACCTCATGGGGCTTAATGCTGTGTGAAGCAAAGGCAATGATGCACTAATTCTCACCTCAGGTAGATAAGGACGCTTCATACCTATAATATCGAATTTTTGAATCTCGCAGCATAGCATTTTTGCAGTATTCTTCAACAACGTGAAATTGGGCTCAGCTTTGGTAGCAATGTTGCAAATTCATTTTGCAGATCATTTGCACATACTCAAATATGATTAAAGCTTTTTGCGAACTCTAGCAGTAGGCATTTCTTCAATAGCACTCAACAAGTCGAGACGCAGCGCAATACCTTTACTAGAAACATGACATTGCACTTCTTGCACACCAAACTATCACCTGTCTCGTGTCAACCTCAAATCTCCAACAATGAAATGCAACTGCCTCCAGTCTCTCAAAATGTTCACCAAGACTCTCCCCAAAGACTAAAATGTTGTTGTGGAGAACAAGTACCACACTTAGCACTTGCAGCACATTAGTCATCACATGCTGAAAGACAGCAGCTGCTGAAGCAAGCCCAGAAGGCATCCTGCAAAACTGAAAAACACAGCTGGGCATTATTCTTCCTGTAGAAAAGGGTGGCCTACTATTCAGTTTTATCTCTTATTATGGCCCAGTACATGGAAGGTGAAGCTGTGTCAGAATTTACAATTGAAACTGTGTAACCTAACTGGTGAAATTGTCTTAAAGAGATTTCAACTTTTTACCGGACCCTTATTTAGATTCTTTCAACTCATTGAAATCAGCATTAGAGAAACACAGAAAAGCTTTTTTAAGATTTAAGATTTTTTTGCTCAGGGAGCTATGATATGACAAAAAAATCCTACAACTAGATCTTAAGCCATTTTTTCAACATAATTTCGCCCTGCATCAATGATTGATACGTTTTTTAGGATCACCTCTCCTACCCAGTGTAGACATACAGCACCATGCCAGTGGATTTTCAAGCCATTTGTTGGTAGTGGTTGGCTGTTCTATGCCCATGTCCTATCAATCGTTTAGTCACTTTTTTCAGTAGAGGATAATATGAGCTTGATTAATTTAGAAATCCAAAATTACTTTATATACACTGAGTCAACAGCAGATGAAGCCATAGTGTGTGGCACTTTATAGCACTATTAGAGGAGTTCTTATATCTCTAAAAGTACAGAAATCCAAAAAAGAGAAGGAAGCTGTACATTCTTTACAAGCGGCGTGATACCCAGCGTATCAAGCCATTGTAATAGATTTGACATCTCCTTAAAAATGTGGTGGAAGATGAAGAAGAAAATGAGATATTTCTACCTTATAATGGAAATTATAAGTAACTGAACATTTGAACGACAAATCTTCAAGGAAGGGGAGAGAGAAGGATGGTTTTTAGATTGGCGTTCAAAACAAGTTATTAAATACATTAAATTAAAATTAAATGTTATTATTATATTACACTATATCAAGAATCAAAGTTAGATGACCTGCATTTTGAACACCAGCTATTTCAATTTCTCAAGAAGCTGAGACTTCCCAGCTTGACCTCAGCAGCAGTTGCATCTCAAACTCTATATGGCAAACTGATGTGAGGGAAACTATAGGACAGCTGCCAAGTTCAATAGCTCCTTGAGAAGATGGCTTTAAACAGGAATTTTAAAAGACTCTCTTATCAAATCATGGACCATTCTTTTTAATTCCATATTAGGAGGTGGACAGATTCCTGGCTACTCCGTAAAGGTGTTTTTCTAAACGTTTTTAAACTGGGAAAATAACCAATTGAGCCCACATCATACAGACCAACAACGCTATTAAACTGGATTACAAGATTTACATACAAATATTGGTAAACCATATCAACATATTTGCTCCCCATCTCATTTTTAAAAATCAGAATGGGTTTCTTACCACTAGGACTTTAAATCCTAATAATTTAAGTCGAAATGTATTCATATAGTTATTGCGGATGCAATCTCAACAGCAATTATCTTGCTGAATGCCAAAGAGGCTTTAGACTATGTGAGCTGGAGATTTTTATCTCAAGTACTGGAAAAAAATTAAATTTCATCCTCAGCTTCCGAGGTCAATATAAGCTTTAAATCAAGGTTCTATAGCACAAGAAGTTGTATTTAATAATTCACACGCTGGCCAAATTATCCTTCTCTCTCCCATATTACATATTTTCTTTATCAAAACTCCGGCCAAATATATACATCTAGATATACCATATCTGCTCCGCTTTCTGCCGTTTCCAAAATGAAACTCCATGCCGATGATATTGTTTTATTTTTACCCTCTAGCATAACCAATATTCACGCTCCTCTTCAAGCAATAAAGACATATACTGTGCTGAGTATATAGTGTGTATAAAATCAGTGAGGCAAAGACTGAGTGTTTATTGTGCAATATTGCCTCAGAGACATTCAAATTCATTCTAAATGAGATCTATAGATATTTGGGCCTGTATTACCCAGCACAGCAAGGTGACTTATTCCTTAATCAATTATATCTCTTTAATAAAAAACATTTTTTAATCTTCTTCAAGTATGGAAGACCCTTCCGTTCTCAATTATTGGCAGAATAGCACAAATTAAATTGTTAATCCTGCGCCTATTTTTATTTTATTTTATAGACACCTCTTGTAATTTAGATTCCCCTGTTTTGACAAATTAGAAAGGGCTCTGTCCTTGTTTATTTTGAGAATCACGCTGTCATCTGGCCAATCATTATTACAGATTTACCTTTTCGTGTCCAGGACAGAGAGCACGCCAACAACTTAACATGAGTATCTACGAGGAAATCTCAAAAAGTACTGAGGCCAGAGCCTCCACCTTCGCGTTTAAATCAGATGAAGCTGATCGAATCTATGCATTGATTAGGGAAGAAAACGCACAGGAAACCACGACCTGCTCCAAAGAGCAACACATAAGACAACTTATATATTTGAGCAAGAGACGCATCAACCAACAACTACACGCAAGTACTTTGGTTAAATACCATCGTAACCAACGTATACCCAGGGGCCTGAGGATTGCCCTCAAACCATCGCTCTGCAAAAATTCTAAAAAATTCCAGGAAAGGTGGTATGAAATCTTGAATAAATGCTCCTTGGATTTGATCCTTTTAATCATTGAAGAGTTATCTGGTATATTGGAAGAGTTGACAACTGAAATTAAAGAAACAACCACAGAACTATCTAAAATGCTTTCCGAGGAAGATCTTAAAACCATACTTGAGGATATACAAAGACAAATGGACAAACATACCAACGACATAAATGAACGTAAGATTCGGAAATACAAAAGAGATACCCTTGACTATAGACTTGGAGAGGTATATACATGGGCCGAAATCTATGCTCAGAAAAGAAGGAACATACCTTACAACTCACAAACAGAAACCTCGTCATCAGGTAGTGACAACTCTCAGAGATCCAGGAGAACCCAACCCACACATACCAGTACAGACACTCTACAAGCCCAACAACCTACTACCAGCCAGGTCACAGAATCGAGTCCTTTTTTAGAACAGGGCCAGGCACAAAAAGGAGACCCCGGAGAGGACAGAACAAAAGAAAAAGAGAAGGAAAAAGAACCACCCATCATGAGAAGTACGACGGGAACCATCAAGGACAAGAAACCAAAGAAGACATAAACATAGACCAACTAGTTATCAACATCAGCAAATACCAACTCACCGAACATGAAGAACAACTTCTACAAAAGGGCACATCGTTTGTACCCACCACCCATACAGACAATTTGGAACTGGAAGTTAGTTTCTTTAAACCCATGCGCAAACTACGGCTACGCCACTTCTTCGACAATGTACTACCCAAACAACCTCATCAGGAGGCCGACCAACTATTGGGATTAGGACCGCACAGCACATTCCAACCACCTATTAGTCCCAAAACGTTGGACTTATTTGAAAACAGAGTCAAACAGGACCTACAGAATATCAAACATGGCAAGAGACATACCAAAAACATCACTCAAAAAGACTCCGATACTTTAAAAAAGATATCAATGAACGAGCAGATCATATGTGTGAAAGCCGACAAGGGGGGAGCCCTCATCATAATGGATCAAAGTATGTACGAATCCAAGGTCATGGAACACATCACAGACACCAACACATACATGAAATTGGACAATAACCCTACAATTGAATTCACGAAAACTCTAACAAATATTTTAGAGAAAGCTCACGAACAGGGGATAATTAACGACAGAACCAAGAACCTTCTAACTAAAACCAATCCAAAGAGCCCTAGTCTCAGAATGGTACCCAAAATCCACAAAAACCTTATGGACCCACCCATGAGACCAATAGTCTCCACACATGGATGCATCCACGAACCAATTGGACAACTGATAGACAAATATCTGCAAGCCGCAGTTCAATCCATGAGAACATATACAAAAGACACCACGACTTCATTTCCAAATTGAACAACCTGCACATCAGCCCGGAAGATAAACTAATCTTATGTACTGCAGATGTACGCTCACTATACACTTCCATACCGCATTCTTTAGGTATAGAAGCAATTGAAAAAGCCTTACTAAATTCTACCATAGATACACAATTCCAGACATTCTTGATGGAACTCATGCTTTTTACTTTGTATCAAAGCTATTTTAAACACCAAGACACATGGTACCTACAATTGGCAGGCATGGCCATGGGCAATTCAGCGGCGCCTGTATACGCCAACATCTTCATGCAACAATGCGAGGAGACTCACATTTTCTCCAAGACTGAATGGTCTGATAACCTACTACTACTAACAAGATACATCGACGATATCTTCATCGTCTGGAAAAACACCAAAGAAAAATTAGCAAAACTATTGACTGAATTCAATCAAATTGATGAACGCATTCAGCTAACTTGGCAAATATCGGAAACCAGTGTCAATTTCTTGGATGTCAAAGTTTCAGTCAACCAACAGGGATTTGAGACAGATTTATTCACTAAGCCCACAGACAGAAATAACTTGCTTCACTATACGAGTTTCCACGAATTTAACTTGAAAAAATATCTCCCATTTTCTCAAATGGCACGAGCAAAAAGAATCACATCAGACCCCATCAAAGCGGTACAAAGAATTGAACAAGTTGCCAACAAATTCCACAGCAGAGGATACCCACGCAAAATCATTGAGGAATCCATACACAAAATTTTGAACATAGACAGACAGAAACTATTGCAACCAGGCATAAAGAAACAACAGACCCGCATAGTGGTAGTTTCTAAATATTCGACTGCTAGTCCAAAATTCAAACAGATCATATATCAACATTGGCCACTGTTAAACTTGGAACCAGACTTCAATCAAATCTTTATGGAGCCTCCCTTATTTGCGTTCACCAGAGCACAAAACGTAGGAGAACTGGTCCAACACAAACCCACACCGATCATTAAATACACTGGCACTAAACCATGTTTGAACTGTGGGAACTGTAATAGCATCATAAAAGGCAACACAATCAATCATCCGATGAGAGGCAACACAATCAAGCTTCAAGTCAATGCCACATGGGATTCAAGCAACGTCATCTATGCCCTGAAATGCCCCTGTGGAAAACTCTACGTCGGCAAGACGGAACGGAAAATCAAGATTAGACTGACAGAACATAAGTCTAATATCAGACTGAAAAACAGCAAATCCTCCGTAGCCACCCATTTCCAAGAACAAAAACACAATATCTCCCAATTGAAATTCATCATACTAGAGACCATCGTGAGAATTGAAGGTAGAGACAATACCAAATACCTTCTCCAAAGAGAAAACACCTGGATTCAGAGACTTTCAACACAGAAGCCGCTTGGCTTGAATGATAGAATCAAACTCTCTTGTTACTTATAAGTGCTGCAATTGGAGTACATAAGTGATACCTGTGTGTACTTAACATGTCAATTCTAATTTCAATTCTAATCTTTATTTGTACTTCCATCTTTTATTTGTATTTCCATCTTTTACTTTCATCATTTTTAACAACTTTCACATTTACCCTTGAACCCTAGTTGATCATTGCCCCTCCTATACCCCAATCCCGCAACCCCTGTGTACTATTGAGGGATATTTCCCCCACATAACTACACCCAATAATCGGTGTTTTCACTCCCTAGAACACCTCTTAGAAAACAGACCACCCTACACCATTACCATTACCATAGCGGGCGTGAATCTTTCTTCACTACCCATGAACACGTGACCGCAATAACTAAATGCGATCAAACACGGCAGCCGACGCCTTCGTCCTGACCGGCGTTGTTGAACAGAACACCTACGATCTCCAACTACCTTTGACCAGGTTAGTGTACAGATAAACCGGTTTACCAATAGAACAACAGCATCTTAGATTAGAGCCAACCATGGTACGCCGTGATTACTTATATAGATAACTTTTTGTTTACAGAACTATGAACCATTAGAGACCGGGCACACGTAAGCATAACCCTGAGTATTTCTTCACCTTCCTCACGGGTTCGGGTCCGTTCAAGGTGACCCCATAACTGGACACTCAACCTTTCCCAAACACTTCGCCCTACCCCACACTTTATTTAAAAACCTCACCCCACACCGACTAATTTACCCCACCCTCATTATGCTTTATTTTTGATTGTATTTCAGTATCCTTTCCCTGATGAAGGGGCCGATATGCCCCGAAATGCATTGGATGCACATGAAGGACAGTGCCTAATTGTTGAGAAATGAAATAATTTATGAAAACCACAAATTTGAAATGAAAAGTGAATTATGAACTATTTTGCTGAATAAAAGCGTACCTTACAATTCACAATCAGTTTGGAACCTCTATTTTGCGAGAGGAACACGAGAGTGCACTCAAGGATGGGATAAGTGATCCACTGACCTCACAACCTCTTTGTTCACATACCAACGTCGCGGGACACTTGACGTAACTTGGGTAGCACCCAAAAACACAATTAAACTTTTGAGAATCACGCTGTGCATCTGGCCAATCATTATTACTTGTTTATTTGGAGACAGAACATCAGCAAGCATAGGTAAAAATGTTCCAAATGAATAAATAAAAGTGCGAACTAGGCCTTCCAGATTTTCGTTTACATTATACAGCATCCTTTATTTTATAATTCGCCCTCTCTCTTTAAGGAACTCTCTCTTTCACAATTATGCTTAGTAAATATGACCCATGGTGTGACGTAGTTTGGGGTATTAAAAACCCCTGAAATCCAAAACAAAGTGAGATCTCAGTGTCTGAATTATATCTGGATTATGAGGCAGAAAATCTTGACTAAATATGAAATCCATTCGATTCACGCAGCAACGTCCCTGCACTGCTGTAGTTATTTATCACCAGGTTTGACAGAAGGGACAGTTTATAAATGGTCTGATCTAAAGATATTGAAAATTGGGTACTTATTTGATGGCGCTAGATTAAAGACATTTCAAAACCTTTTGTCCTGCTAATCTTGCCTTCAGCCATTACTATTATTTTGTATGCATCCAAAGACATTCTTTTCTACATGATTTATTAAAAGAAGACATTTATTTTTCTAGTAATTCAGTGAAAAAATGTTCTCAGGGAAAAGAATCTATGTATCCCTTCATTTTTGGTACAAAGAACTCTGCTCGAAATCCAAAACTATATCTAGTGAGGTGAGGTTAAAATGAGAACGATACACTGGAATACGATTCGATAAATTGTAGTGGCAAATCTATTTCAGGCATGGTTATTCCAATTTGGGAGGGGGGGTCCATCGTATGACTTTTTGTCTGTGGATGGATGCTATTCCACACACTGAACATCGTAAATAATATGTTCCCTTCTTCAGCCACTGAATGTCCTAAATATCATTTAGTTGGGGACTTGATACATACATTTTGATCTTGTAGCATTTTAGATTTATAGGCTTCCTGCTATCCTGGGTATTTATAACTACCTATTGGAAATCTTTGGTCAGTCCTAGGTATGATGATTGTGAGTAGTCAGTCAGCATGAATTCGGGTACCATGCTAGGATAAACAGTGCTTCAGCAAATTCCCAAAAATGGAAGGACTGGACATATACTAACTGACAGAGACACCCTTAGAAATGCTAAGCCTTTTCTGATACATGATTTGGAAGTATAGCTATAAGTGAATATGTATTGTTATTTTACTAGACTCAGTGATTAGATGGATGTTTTGATATAACTGATGATTTATGAACAAGTATAGGTTTAGATGATAAATCACTGTCCCTTTATTAGAATTGGAGACATGATCACATCTTTGAGATGATTGCTGTATTAAAAATAAGCACAGCTATATGTGAATATGCACTGCACTGTGTCACAATGTGAGATATGACTGATAGATAAGGAAGAGTGCTCCAACAATGACACCTAATTATGTTCCTTTTATAACTACTTATTATATATAAATAGGATATTTGGCAACTAAAATGTAGAGAATCAGTTAGACTGCATTCTGGCATCATGCTAGGATAAACAGCATATCTGCGCTCCCCCATTCCCCTCAGAAAATGGAGGAACTGAAGCGGTGACAAAGGTATTTTAGAAATGATGTGCTCACTGTGATGAACTCAAAATATAAAAGTTGCACTGTCACTTTATTGGAATTGGAGATATGATTGATATTTCCATAGAGTTGATTTATCATGAATAGGATGATGCACTGTTATTTTATTGGAGATGTTCACAATTTAAATGAGATTGAAATATTAGAAATACGTATAGTTGTACATGAATATGATCTGTCACTTTACTGGAATTTAGAGACATGATTCGCTGTTTAGATATGACCGATAAATAAGATATGGTGCTTCAACTGCTGCACCTGATTATGTTCATCTTATAACTGCTAAACTGTGATATGTAAAGATACCTCTATCTAGTTCAAACACAAAAGGATGGTATACGGATACTTTTCTCTTGGTACTGCTTGTGAGGTAAGGGTTCATCAAGGTACATAGTGGCCAATGGGTCACTGACAGAATATCGAGGAGGAAAATATCGACCTGACAAAATATCGAAAACTAAAATATCCAATTCCTATCTACAAACAGGTAAGTACAAACATATTGAATCCAAAATATCGTTGTAAAAAATATAGTTAGTCAAAATATCGAATTTTTTAAAATGTCTTAAAAGTAATTTAAAAATAATGAAATAATAATATAATTAACTAAAACATACTTAAAAATACTTAAATAACCTTAACATTAATAAATAATGAATGTAAGTTAAAAAAATAAACATACATTTTTATTTTTTAATATATATATATATATATGTTAACGTAATATTAATACAAAAATATTCAATATTTTTAGCATAGGATAGTGGGAGGGTGAAATGCACTATTACCACTCCAGTGAGTGCAACAGTAGGGAAAGCGTTGGATAGTGGAAGGGTAAAAATTACTATTCCCACTCCAGAGAATGAAACAGTAGGGAAAGCATTGGATAGTTTGGGGGTTAAAATTACTATTCCCACTCCAGAGAGTGCAACAGTAGGGAAAGCGTTGGATAGAGGGAGGGTAAAAATTACTATTCTCACTCCAGTGAATGCAACAGTAGGGAAAGCATTGAATAGCATAGGGGTACAAATTACTATTCCCACTCCAGTGAGTGCAACAGTAGGGAAAGCGTTGGAAAGCGGGAAGGTAAAAATTACTATTCCCACTCCAGTGAGTGCAACAGTAGGGAAAGCGTTGGATAGCGTAGGGGTAGAAATTACTATTCCCACTCCAGAGAGTGCAACAGTAGGGAAAGCGTTGGATAGCTGGAGGGTAAAAATTACTATTCCTACTCCAGTGAATGCAACAGTAGTGAAAGCGTAGGATAGCGTAGGGGTAAAAGTTACTAATCCCACTCCAAAGAGTGCAAGAGTAGGTAAAGCGTTGGATAGCGGGAGGGTAAACATTACTATTCCCACTCCAGTGAGTGCAACAGTAGGGAAAGTAATGATTTAATATTTTAATAAAAATAAATCAATTATCAATACCAATAAAAAAAAAAAAATACCAATCACATAATATTTAATAATTAATTAATTATAAATACAAATACATTTTAGTTATTAAAAATTAATTACCTATTTATAATTAATTAACAATTAATTAATTTTAAATGCCATAAATTAATAAATAAATACAAAATATACCAATTAATCATTAACAGTAAATTAATTATCAATACACAAAAATAATTTTAATAATTAATTAATTACAATTAAATTACTTCCCACCCTATTCCCCTATAAACCCACAACCCGCTACGAATAGTAAAATATTACTAATAACATAATTATCAATTAAACAATTCATAAAAATGAATTACCAATTAATACAAATGAATTACCAATTAATAATTAATTAACAATACATTATCAATACCAATAAATAAAAATAAATATTTACTTAATTACATTTAATTAATTCCCACCCTATCCCCCTATAAACCCACAACCTGCTACAGAACTAAAACGCAAAAATAAATTAAAAATAATTAATAATTCCTAAAAATGAATATTGAATTTACTATAATTAAATTACTTCCCACCCTATTCCCCTATAAACCCACAACCAGCTACGGAATTTAATTATGCAAAAATTAAATAACATAAAATTCTTTACTTTAAAAAAATTAAACATACATTACGAAAATAATATACACTTCTAACACATACTCTAACATACAAAACACTTATACAAATTCGATATTGTTAAAAATTCGATATTTTGACAGTCAATATTACTTAACTACATTTCGATATTATTAACACCATGAGTGCTAGAGGTATTCCCCCCTGGTGCTGAATTCATTGAATTCCCATTGTTCATGACAAGGTCAGCTTGTCATGAGCACACGAGCAGTGTACTGCATGACGAGCTGAGCTCGTCATGAGCATGGAAGGGGTTAACAACTATATTATGTCCATCCAATATTATGTCCATTCTATATTTTGGATTCGATATTATGTCCATTCGATTTTTTTTCTTCGATATTGCGTCTATTTACCGTGACCAATGTTGTGCAGAATGACATTGAATTCACAACCACGCCTTTACTCCAGAGTAATAGTACATCAATTGAAAATTGACGTAATAGCAAGACCTCACAATAATCCAAAGCTGGTGTCCATCTTACCTCGACTGTGCCATGGTGTTAGTTGAGGAAGACCAGAAGACATTCCCAACAACCAGGTGAAGGCCAAAGATGTGGCAGCCAGCAACTGTAGAGGAAGAAAACAAACGCATATAACACCAACTTCCTGACTAAATGAGACCCTAAGAGAAGGTAACAGGACAACAAAATAAATGTGAAGGAAGGGAAAATCTTGTGGCAAACTAAACCTCATCCCCCTTCAGTGTTAATGGGGTAAATCTAGAAATGTGGTATTTTGGCCACAGGAATAATAGCACAGTTTTAATCTCTGTGTGGAGGGAGAGTGTCTGCACCCTTTACACTGAACTCATCTCAAAATTTACTACGGATCTGGGAAAGTCCTGCCACATCTTTTGACTGTATTGGAAAGCATAAAATTGGCTGCGGCTTTAAAACGTGAGCAGGAATAACAGTTTTGTAGACAAGCAAGTTCAATTGAATCTTTCATACTGATGACTTTATACCAGGATCATGCCTTCAGAACCAAGAAGTTCAGAGAATCGTAAGTAAATCCAGGGGCATCTATTATATGACACTGCAGCTTTCCTAAATGTTCAGCCTCTGTCACCCCTACCAGAGGCTCAGTTTCATAGACCATCTTTCCAGATGTCAATGCAGTTCCATCTACTCCAAAAATAGGTTCTGGCCGTTTCTTTTGTTGTATCACAATCTTGTAATTACTTTGGACTGGCTCATCCATAAAAATGCCAGAAGCTACAGAGTCGAGTAAGAGTAGTACGTTTATTGGACTGGATTTCATAGAGAGGGAAAGCTGGGAGGAAAATATTTTTCCTCTTTTGGAGACAAACCTTTCTAAACTGGATATCATCAGTGCTAGTCAGTCATTCAGGACTGAGCAGCCCCATTTCCCTCTAACATGAGACAAATTCAAACTGAGAACCCAAACGTCCAAAGTTCAGACACACCCTCACAGCGTCTTCTGTCCTTCTCTGCTTTAGATAGTTGGTTTACGAGTATTCCCGATTTGCATGGGGTTCCTCTTTGTTTTCCTCTGCAGGCCCATTTTCCGTCTGAAATCTCACTGTGGCTTTATATCTCAACCATGGTCTTCTCCTCGTCATCTTCTCTGCTGGGCAGCAACCTGTAGGGTTAGATTCATTAACACCATGGAAATTGTAGGACGATGAACAACCACGGAATGAATGAATGATCATTTTATATAGCGCAAACAAATACCTGAAGGCGTAAAGGCACTGAAGCTGATCAACTATCTGACAGGAGCAAAAGATCTCAATAATGGCCAACGGACAATGCAACTTTTAAATCTTTGTGTAGTCGTTAATAATAGCGGCTTCAACTGCCTCATGCGTCCAGCCTACTCCTGCAGTAAGCTGTTGAAAATAAGCTACATAGCTCACAAGGTCTTTGGAGCCTTGTCTCTGTGTACCTAATCCAGAGTGGGTGGACTGTATAGTATTTTGTATCCCAACTAAGGACGTTTGTTCAAAATTAAAGAAGTGGTCCATATTATTGCTTCTTTAGTTAGATACGATAAAACAAATGCCGCTATAGTCCCGTCAAACGGAAACATTGCGGCCATGCCGTAAAATGGAGGTTACATTGCGCATATAATGGCTGAAAGCGTTAGGATCTCCACTGTATTTATCAGGAGCAGTGCGCAACTGGCTACTGCAGCTGAACACTGAAATATTCTGGCCAAGTGATAGGTCAGCGTTTCCTATGAGAGTTTCCAGATTCTCATGTTGTGAGCTACTTCTGGCACTTTTGACCAAGACAGAAGAACCTCCCATTTAATTATTCTTACCTAACATGAAGGCTCTTTTAACATGCAGTTTCTAATTCTTCCTGTGTCTTTGTTCTGTCTTGTGTTTCAACAAGGAGAGAGGTAGGGAGAAGGGAACACTTTTATTCCCCACTAATCATCAATAATAACAACAAAAGAGTGTTCAGGTTCGTCGGAAAGGACGGGTTTCAGAGCAGAGAGATAAGGAAATAGGGGCACCTTCTTGGTGTTTTCAGAAAGCCCTCACTCACCGACCTGGTCGGTGACATGCTTCATCATCAGGCCCCACTGGGAGTGGCCGAATGCCACCCCAGTGTGCTGCAATGCCAGAATTACTGCGGAGCGGGAAATGTGAAATCATGAGTGGCTAAGTGGTTGTGTGAGTGACTAGAAAAAGTGTACGTGGTGGGAATAAAAATGCCTTAAATGTATCAAAATATCTTTATTATCTGATCAATAAGACATATTAAAATATGTGTGGGAGAACTAAGCCAGATAAATTAGATGGCTTGTTTCCTCTAGCTTTATGGTCTACATGTTTCTGCCAATGTCGGTGTTAATTTACCTGGCATTCGTCAGGACCTATGGTGTAATAAACCCCGGCGGTATGGACGCGCTAAGGCCCACCCTAACAAGGGACGTGAAAGTGAAAAAATTAAAATACTGTCAAAAAAGAAGTGCAAATGTAGGTAGGTACTCGCAATTATGGAGACCACAAAAAAATTAAAATGCACTTGACAGGTGTGAAGCTTGCACACCATAGACCTCGGGAGGGGGGTGGAGATGCAATTGACACACTGCCCTTGGCATCTAGCACCCGCTCAGTACCTGCGTCTACACTCGGTAACCGGGTCTCGTGGATAGAGCTAGAGGAAACAAGCCATCTAATTTATCTGGCTTAGTTCTCCCACACATATTTTAATATGTCTTATTGATCAGATAATAAAGATATTTTGATACATTTAAGGCATTTTTATTCCCACCACGTACACTTTTTCTAGTCACTCACACAACCACTTAGCCACTCACTACTTCACATTACCCGCTCCGCAGTAATTCTGGCGTTGCAGCACACTGGGGTGGCATTCGGCCACTCCCAATGGGGCCCGATGATGAAGCATGTCACCTACCAGGTCGGTGAGTGAGGGCTTTCTGAAAACACCAAGAAGGTGCCCCTATTTCCTTATCTCTGTGCTCTGAAACCCGTCCTTTCCGACGAACCTGAACACTCTTTTGTTGTTATTATTTTTGTTCTGTCTTGCACATCTTTTTTCTGTAGCAGGTTCACATCGGTATTCATAATATTTCTGGCAAATTGTTAAGGACGAGGTTAGTCTGAATCTGACGGGAACCCGTCCCTCCCCATTCCCATTATAAATATGTTGATAAATGGCCAAACACTGTGGACAGTTGGAGGGAATAAGGAGGGGGAGTGGCTGAGTAATGCAGCTGCAGGGACGTCTCTTCTTAGGATGTCATACGGAGACCAATCACTTGTTACTGCTTATTCCATAGGTAAGTAGTCATCAAAGTACTAAGCACTCTTCGCAGAACAGTATTGAAGTTAATAGTACATTCTGGTACAGGCACACCATAATTCCAAAGAAATAGCACATCAATAGGAAACCCACTTAAGAGAAAAAACAATAATCCACAGTTGACGTCCCTCTTACCTCTACTTCCACAGTGGAGCTGTGGTGGTCATTGAGGAGGACTAGGAAACATTCTCAAAAAAACCCAGGTGAAAGCCAATAATGCGGAAGGCAGCGAGTGTAGAGAAAGAAAGCAAACAACCCCTGAGCAGAAATAATGGGACCAGAAAGGAAGGAAATGGGAGAACAAAACAACGATGAAAGAAGGGAATGCCAAGTGGTGTACTGGAGCAAATGCAAAAACACCTTAATAAGATGCACAATTGTCAGGCAAGGTTTGACTGTTCTTCACGTCTTCTAATGCAGGTGTATCCATGATGACTCAGAAGTAAAGATCACACTTTCTAAACCATTGTTGTCTCAAAATTCTAGACCGCTTACCTATGCTTAAGGTGCTATCTTCCCATTTAACTAAATTTCTAGGTTTTTCTATTATGCACTAGCGTTTGACCCTTCTTAATTCTGGCATCTTTTTTTTTTAAAACTTTTTTTATTGACAGGATTCAACAAAAACAAAGGTAGTACATTCGTACATTGTCCATAACTCTGTTAGTAATAGAGTAAAATTATAGATATAGAGGGGAGAAAAAGTACAAACAATGTCAAATAGAGATTATAGAGACAATTTAAAAATTGCATAAAATTAAACTTTAAGAAAAGACAAATAATTTCATAAACAGTATGGCTTTAACAAATAATCTATGCTACTGGTGCTTCAAAAAAGTGTTTCCAAATCCTTTCTTTTCTAGCAAGAGTTTTTGGGCCACGATATTTAGCTAGTGATAGTTCCAAAGTTCTAATTTCGCTAACCAGAGCCAGCCAATCTGCTACAGTGGGTGGATCCTTAGAGATCCAGGCCCTTGCTATAATTAATCTTGCACATGAAAGCAAAATCGTAGTAAGGTCCCTGTTAGGAGAATTGGATTCTTGCATATCAAGTAAAACCAGATGCACTGTAATTTCAGGAATCGTTATCTTATTGTTTTTTAAATAGTCCGTTATACCATTCCAAAAAAAAAAAAATGCAGGACAAGAGAATAACATATGGTCGATTCCAGCAGCTTGCAAATTGCATTTAGGGCATTTAGTTTTATCTGAGAGCAAGTTCCCTTGCGACCATAGAGATATTCTTTGTGGTGTATAATATAACTCTGTAATTGTCTTATACAACTGCATTCTAAGATTAGAAGAGTGTACTATGTCACTTAGATGTGTTAAAGCATTTCCAATCAGTGTTGAATTTACATCCATATTTAATCTACTGGACCATCTAGCTGCAATTTTAGTAGTGTTTTCCCCTTTATCTTTACTCAACAGTTGATATCCCAATTTTATTAGAGACTTGGTTTTAACCAAATAAATACACTCACAATTATCTGAATGTATAACTTCCGTTATTTTCATTTTGTTAAAGAAGAAGTCTCTTAGTTGTCTATATTTGAAGTGCATATCATTAGTAACACCATTTGAAATTTTCAGGTTTTCGAAATCGATCAAACCATTACTACCATAAAGATCTCCTAGCGTATTTATTCCGTGTCTTATCCAGCGGTTCCCCGTCCCATCCGAAAAAACATCCGGGAGACCAGGATTGCTCCATAATCGAAGCTCGGCGTTATAGAACGAACTTTTACTAATATGCAAGATTATGTCCCAAATTTTAATTGCATGTTTGGCAGTCTTGAATTTGACCCGCTTGTAGTAATTTGGATCATGAGCGTGCAGTAGAAATTGGTTGGAATCAGCACCTAACATAAATTGGTGGAAAAATAAAGGTGGCTCATTTTTGAGTAAACTCCTAACTCGAAAAAAAAACGAAGCTAAAAAATACAGATTGAAATCTGGAAAAGCAAGTCCCCCTTTAAAAGTGGGTAGTGTCAAAAATTTGATGGCCCTTAGTGTTTTTTTGTAACCCCATATAAAGTTACTGCATATACTATCAAGCCTTTTAAAAAAAAAATTATTTGGTTGTAACGGTATAGCTCTAAACAAATAAAGTAGTTTAGGTAGTATTTTCATCTTTATCAGATTAAGTCGACCAAGTAAGCTGAGTGGGATTTTATGCCATTTCTTGAGAGTTTTAGTAGTTTCTTTTAAAAATGTATCATAATTGATTTCCAGAATCTTCCCCACTTTTGAAGTTAGTTTGATTCCTAAGTAAACCGCTTCTTTACAAGTATTATAGATCTGCGCATCAGGAGTATAGTTAACTATAATTTGGGTTTTACTCACGTTCAATTTGTACCCGGAGACTCTACCGTAATTTTGAGCTTCATTAATAATTTCCGGCATAGCGTTATTAATATCTGTTGTATAAATTGCTATGTCATCGGCAAAAGCAGTTATTTTTAGAGTTATGCCCCCATGTTTCACTGGAGAAATGTTGGCTTGTTCATTAAGAGCATTTAAAAAGGGTTCTAAAGAAAGAGCAAAAAGCAGTGGGGAAAGGGGACATCCTTGTCTCGTGCCTCTTGCGATTTTGAAGTTAGCTGAGTCTTGGTTGCAATAGCTTATCATTGCCTGCGGGTCATCATAAAGTGACTTAACCCACTCTAAATAGGACCCCGATATTCCCATTTTGTTTAATACAGCCCACAGATATTCCCACCCCACTCGGTCAAATGCTTTTTCTGCATCTAACATAATCATGCCGAGTGGGGTATGGGTAGTTCCTGCTACATCAAAAGCTGTTATTGAGGTATTAACATGTGCAGTAGTATCTCTGCCCATTACAAACCCATGTTGTTGAAGGTTAACAATTTTAGGCATTAAAGGGGCTAAGCGGTTGGCAAGAATTTTAGCAAAGATTTTAACGTCAGAATTAAGTAAAGAAATTGGCCGATATGACCCACATTCTTTTTCAGGTTTCCCCTTTTTCAGAAAGAAAATAATTTTGGCAATTTTCCATGATAATGGAGCTTGTTTAGAAACAATAATTGAATTGATCACTTGCTCTAGTAGAGGCAACAGTTCTTGAGCACATAATTTGTAAATTTCCACGGGTACGCAATCTTCCCCTGCCGCCTTCCCCAAGGGCAGATTATCAATTGCGAGTTTTATTTCCTCTAGTGTTATTTTTGAGTTTAATTGTTGCAGTACGTCAATATTTAAAGCCCGAGGCGGGGTTAGGTATCTATCAAGATACTGTAAAATATCCGCTTTGGTCGGAATCACATCGGGTGTATATAATTGCTGATAAAACTGAACAAATTGTTTCAGTATTTGGTCATCTTGTGCATACGAGATTAAGTCTGATCCAATTATTTCCTTAATTTTAGTTTTAGCTTTCCTATCGGCAGTTTTAAAAGCTAATATCTTCCCGATGCGGTCACCGCCTTCATACTGATCTAATTTATACTTTTGCATTTTGGAGATAAATCTTTCCCTCAATGTTTTTTTTAGTCCAGCTTGTAGTTCTGCCAAAATGAGCCTAATCCCCTCTATATTGTCTTTAGAGTGCCGAGTTGCGTCAGCGAGTAGTATTTCCATATCTAGTATTTTAGATGTTAATTTTTTATTATTTTTACGACTCTCCGCATTTTACCTAAATACATATTGTTGCGCAAACCCCCTAATACAGCATTTGCAAGTATCCCATACAGTATTTATATTGGCCGAGTTAATGTTTAATGAAATAAACTCCTGTATATGTTTTTTAATTGATAAAGTAAAACTAGTATCAACCAGTAAGTGTCTTGGGAAGGTAAATTTCCGAGTTGCTTTTTGATTTTGACCCTTAATGTTAACTTCAATTAGCAAGGGATTGTGATCGGAAGTAACTTTGGGACATATTTCAATCTCGCAGTTCTCTAAAATTGGATCAGATGTCCATATCATGTCGATTCTAGAGCAAGATTTGTGCGGTGCGGAATAATAAGTGAAGCCTGCCACCTGGGGATGTTTACACCTCCAAACATCTTTGAGGTTATTCAACCTTGCTAATTCTAGAATTGCGGCTCTTACTTTGCGCATTCTTTTGTAATTACCTTGACCAGTGGAGTCTACTTTGTAATCAATCGCACAATTAAAATCCCCAGCAAAGATGATTTCACCCTCCCATTCAAGTAATTCAATACTTAGCTCTTCGAAAACTCTGGGGTCGTCAATATTTGGTCCATATAATACACATAATACCAATTTCACATTATCCCCTTGCATCTGCGCAATTGCCCACCTTCCCCGAGCATCAGAAGTAGTTTTAATAGTTTCTAATAGGGCTCCTTTTTGTTTTAAAATGGCTACCCCCCTAATAGTTTCATTTAAAGTAGAGCATACAACCAATTTGTATCTCAATTGAGATAGTAATTTACGATCTTGATATTTAATATGAGTCTCTGACAACAGGACTATATTGGGGTTGTACATTTTTAACTCTTCCTGTACTAAATTTCTTTTATTTTTGCTATTTAGGCCGTCTATGTTCCAACATAATAGTCTTAGTTTAAGCATTTGACTGCAAGGACTTTATAAATCCCCTCTAACTTTACTTTTTTCGAGATAGTTCGATTTACCACACTACTATTATTCAAACAAAAGATGAATCCTGTCACCAATTTTTCCCCCGTTTCCCCCCCCCCCACCCTCCCGCTACAGTAGTTGTCGCACCCTCCCGTGCAACAACCCCGAGCCCTCCCTAGCCACCACCCGTCCCTTCGGGGGGAGCACCCCTCTATCTTTTGCTGCCGGTGATAGGGCAGCGTAGTGAAGGAGCATGCATGCATGAGAGACCGCTCATGCCAAATCTTAGTTTACTCAGATCATAGACACACGTTTACAGGGTAAGAAATGACTACAGAAAAAAAAAATGGCTGCACCCATGAAAAGAGAGACATTAGTAATATAGACCAAAAATAAGGTTACGCTACAGAACAAAAACAATAATATAATCATGAGCTCAATACAAATAGGTTCAAGAAGCTGGACGCTGGAATAAGTGAAAGGTGAAGATAGTATCGTAAGTGTCATTAGTCCATTTACGCCCGTTACATTATCTCCTTAATTGTCTCCTTAATTGTCTTTTTCGTTTTGCTTTTCTTTAGCGTTCTCCCAAGAAAGTTTTTCCAACGATTGTTTAGCGGCAGAAAGATCGGTGAAAAAAGTCGTTTGTCCATTGCGAATGACCTTAAGGCGAGCTGGTTCTTGGAGATAGGCCGTACAACCTAGATTTTTGAAGGCATCTATCATCTTCCGAAGCTCCCAGCGCTTATCCATTGTGCCCTTACTTAGGTCAGATTTCACAAAAAAGGTAAGATTGTCCACGGAGACCGGATTATTAGGCCTAGCCTTAAATGAAACAGCTTGTCGCAATATAAAATTACCAAAGTAAATCAAAAACGGTCTGGGAAATTTACTGCCTGTGCTTCTTTGAGTCAAAGGTAATCTATGTACTCTCTGTAGCTGGGAATCCCAGTCCCAGTCGGCGAGATCAATAAAGGCTCTTTGAAAAAGTTTCACCATGAAGGCCCGTGGATCGGAGCCCTCCATCCCTTTCGGTATACCAAATAATCTAAGATTTTGCCTCCGAGCCCGATTTTCAAGATCCTCGACTTTAGCTTCAAGTGATGAGACTCGTAGTGAATTTTGGTTAGCAGTTGACGTAGTTTTACTCATATCTTCTTCTACTTCCACTATACGTTGTTTGATGTCTTCAATATCCTTTGTCACACCTCCCAAGCCTAAACCAATGTCTCTCATAGCTTCCTGCAGTTTAGTATTGTCTTCTCTAAGCTGCAGATATTGTTGCTGGATCTCGGCCCTTTGTTCTAAGAGCGTCTGCATAATTGTTAACATTGATATATTCGATGGACCTAAGAGGTTGGAAGAATCTTGTAGATGCATTTGAGAGGGTGTTTGTGCGGTTGTGGTTGCAAAACCCGCTAATGATTTTAAAGAATTAGTATCTGAGTTGTCCATCACCTTCTCCACAGGTTCTTGCACAAGATTTAATCCGAGAGTATTGACAGGAACCTCAGCCAAGAGTAAATGAGGATTCTTCGGGTGAGAATTTAATAGTTCTGTATTTTCACTTGGCTGGTCGAGGTTATAGACTCCTGATTCAAGAGCCTGGTCTTCAGATTCGTTCGCCTCTACAGTGTATACAGGGGAGACGGAGGAGATATTTAAAGTAGGAGTAGGGGTAGAATTAGTAGTAGTAAAAGTAGGAGAAGTAGAAGTAGAAGTAGAAGAGATTACTGGAGATCCTGAAATATGTAGAGAACCCCCAACTCTGGGGTCGCACATTATTTCCGTGGTGACTAAAATAGTATCCCTTGGTACCACTTGATTTGAAGTCGCTGCATTTAGGCAAGGGTCCAATGCGGGAACCTTAGGATCCGTATGATGGTTTGATTTAGGATCCTGTATATGGATTGTGTCATCAGGGCTGGCGCCGGAAAGTCTTAGAGCCATAGTTTTGACTCCTCCCTTTGCCTCTATCCATCTTCTCAAAGGACTATCATCAACTAAGCGGTTTTTTTTATTCACTGGCAATTCCCTTGGAGCTGGCTTAAGTAACAGGTTTTTTTGCATGGTCTTGTCCTTGCCCTTCATTTTTTTCTTCTTGGTTATAGTTTTTTTAGTTAGAGCTTTAAGTGAATCATTAACTCCTTCTTCTTCTGACATTTCGTCATATTCTATATTAGACCCTTCGTCAGATAAAACCATAGGTACTTGAGAAGTGCCATCGCCTTCGCCTTCACCTTCGCCCATATGTTTATCCTGTGTCATATTGCTAATTGAGTATGATTGTGCAAGAATATTAACATTCTGTCCGTCATCCACCCTTTGGTCTTGTACCAAAGATAGCACTCCCTCACTGGTATCTGCTGGCTGTAAAGTGGTTTCGCACCCATGCAAAATATCCAGAGTAGGTAAGCAGGTGACAGAACCCAATTTAGCATTTGTGTTTGGTTTCAGGTTTAAATGGGGGAGTTTATCCGACCCCTTTATTAGATTTTTTGTCACCGCACAGTCAGCTTTATCTGCCTCTTTAACTGCCTCTACCGTAGTTCCAGTAGTAGCTGCATAATCATTAATTTCTATGTCTTTGCTGTTGATTTTCTTTTTCGCTTTAGCAGCTATTAATAGCTCAGACCCGGGCTTCAGCACGGCACTGCCACCTCACTTCGAGATTAACGCATTTTTTGTTTCATAGCGCAAGTCCATTGCAACTTTAGAATTGCTAGGCTGGTTTTTCCCTTTCACAGCAATAGTGCTACTATTCGTAACGGGGCACTGCGGTGCCTGATGAGACTCGCTGTTGGAGCCTAGCGCTCCTGCTGCCGTTGTCTCCGCTACTGCTACCGCTACCGCTGTCACAGCCGCTGATGATGCCATCGTACCTGAATGTGTTTGGCTCCGCGTCTGACAGGTCTTCTGATTCCGTGTAGACCTTGTCTGTCGCGTGGACATCAGCGCTTTCACTGCTGGCGTCTCCTTCGGTCTCGGCGGAGTACTTCGTCTAATTAGACGTGGAGTCAGGTGGTCTCCCAGCTGCAGCAGAACCGTGAAGCCGGCAGCTTCCGCCGACGTACAAACAAACTTAGCAGGGCTCGCCGCGACGTACTTCCAGGGATGTATCCAAGTCCTACTTAATTCTGGCATCATGTTTCCTTCCCCTCTATTGTCTTAACTTCAAATCCTTGCTCAAGGAGCCACACATTAGCTGTGAACTAACTTATGCCCAGCATAATTCAATTTTTATTATAAATGATATAACTGTTTTACTTATTTTTTATTGCATACATATATATATATGTGTGTGTGTGTATATATATTCACTGAAAAAACCATAGGTTTCACACCAGTTATAGTTAGGAATTAGCATTTGAAAAACCTATTAAATTCACTGAAAAAACCATAGGTTTCACACCAGTTATAGTTTGCTGGAAGTTTTACTCGCATAAAACCACTGAAATTCCCACGTTATAGTTAGTTGGACTCACTATAACTTGCGCGTGCAATGCACTGCTGATGACATCACATATTACATCACTCATGACATGGTCAGTGACATCACTCATGACATCACTGATGACACCATCCAGTGAATGTCTGTCTTTCTGAAAAATAAATATGTGTTATATATGTATATGTAAAAGTTGATATAAGAATAAATGTTTAAATTGATTGGTTAACTGGTTTATTAAGTGTATCTTAGTGAATACATATATTAGTGAGTAATGTTTAAATATTTAAATATATGTATTAGTGTTTCACTTTGTGTATAAGTGGCTGCATGGGTTGGTAAGTAGCTACATGTGTATGTATATGGGTTATTAGATGTTTTTTTTAGTTTCAGTATGAGTGTCTGTATGGTTTGGTGGGGGTATTAGCACATACATGCATGAATGACTGACTCTCGGGGCGCTAGAGGGCGCACTGCGGAATGGCTGGCTAGTGTGCCAGCTCCGCCGGACGGGCGCGCTTTTGGCGGCCTTTGACCCCTTCAAACCAGCGCTATTGCCAAGACGCCACATGATTTCGGTGTCGGAAGACGGACCCAATGTATCCGTGACATTTGCAGGACACCATAAAAACCTCATCGAGACTTTCGTGTCGGAAAGTCCAGAGTCGCCGGAGCGCTCACAAAATGGCTGCGCCTGACTGCCGGGATAAATGCTGCTGACAGATGTGCGGAGGGAGGTGCGATCGTTTGCCTGCCTGGTAACTAGCGAACATGGTCCGTTGCAGATACTGTGAGTAGCCGAGGAGTCTGTGACCTGCAGATACACAAGAACACGCCGCGTTTCGCCGTGCGTTCCAGCGACGACAAAATGGCGGCGGCGCTGGACCGCATCTGACCTGATGCGGCGGCTGCCCACGGGACGGACGAACGGAACGGAGCGGAGAGTGCAGAGCCCTTCAACTGCGGCAGGAGGACGGAGGACACGCGACAAGTGAGTGAGGATCGAGAGCACCACCGGGCTAGGGCCAGGAGAGCGGGGTCGCGCTGTGATCACTGCGAGCGGAGAATACCTCAGCCCTGGAGCGGTGAGTGGCGCTCAAACTACCAGCGGTGCAAGAGACGGCTTGGCGGGAGTTCCCAACCTCATTAAGATACACGCCCGGCTCCCTGGATGATTACTCCTGTCTGGTGGGCTCTGAACTAGCGCGCCTTGCACCTATGAACAAGGAGGTCCCCGGGCAGCGGCGGCCTGAACAAATGATAAAGTGCACTCCAACTTGGCGCACAGCGGTAACACGTCGTGAATGAGTCAGCTGATGCATAAACGCACTGTAAAGAGGGGAACCGTGAACTCAGCGCACACCGCCACCTCACCTACCAGCATTCCTACGGCGGGCAGTCCAGGGGCACGCGGGCACAACTCGCCTCCGCAGCGCGGGGACATGGGGAAACCTGACAGACAGCAGACCAAGCTCCCGTTCGAAGCGCGGAAACAAGTTAAAAATAACGCACCAGACCCAGAGGGAGAAGGCGACCAAGCGCAGGCAGAGGGAAATAGCATGGAATCGGTACTGCGAGCGATCCAGCAGAGCCTGCAGGAAATGAATGGCAAACTAGATAACGTGATACAGAGAGTGGACAATATGGCGGCGAAGATCGAAAACCACGACGGACGACTTGCAGAAGCGGAACAGCGAATATCCACGGTGGAAGACGACCAAAGGACCACATCGAAGGTCTGCGGTGGCCTGGAGAAAACGGTGGAGAGCCTGCGAGCCAAGGTAGAGGATCAGGAAGCCAGGTCCAGGCGCAACAATGTCCGAATTTCGGGCCTGCCGGAGTCCACCAACACTGGGAGGATGGAAACCTACATTGAGACACTTCTGAAGGAAATCTTTGGTGCAGAAAAACTGTCCTCGGTGTTCTTAATAGAACGCGCACATCGTTCTCTGGCACCTGTACCGAAACCTGGAGCAGCCCCGCGCATGATTATAGCCCGCGTGCTAAATTATAGGGATAGAGACATGATCCTGCGACTTGCCAGGGAAATGGGTACGGTTACCCATCAGGGAAACAAACTGGAGTTCTATCCTGACCACACCATGGCGGTGCAACTGGCGCGGAAAGAATTTGCTCCGGTAAAAAAGAAATTGCGTGAACTTGGTCTGGAATACGCCATGCTGTACCCGGCGAAACTTAAGATTACTAATGCAGGGAAACCAGTTATTCTACAGACAGTGCAGGCTGCACAGGATTACATCAAGAACCAGGTGAAGCGACGGAAGGCACAAGATCGTGGAGAAAGAACGAGCGACGTGGACTGATCGACCATGTGCAAGTAACGCCGCGAATGAATATATGGAGCAGACGGCATTGGTATCGGACCGAAAAAAGACATGGACATGTGTGGCGTCTGCTCAATGGTACGAAACTGCACCTGAACTCAACAAGAGCACGGCAGTAAACTCACTATCACAATGGGCGGCCTAACTTTGACAGCGTCATGCCGCAGATGATTCAATTGCACGGTAAGTAACCTGAGTACAGGCGCTGATACGAGCGGGAGAGACAGGCCGCAAGACATGGAGGTAAGCTGTGAACCTCTGTAAGACACCTGGGTTGCACACATGTGAGACTTAGCAGTCCAGCAGGGCACGAAGTGCGAGTAACACGGGTACAATAAACCACAGGACTGAGTACTTGGACCGTTGTTGGCCTAGAGGACTGTGGTTGCATTACTTGACACCGCTTATATTTTTTTGGCGGGATGGGAGGGGGGAGAAGGATTACTATATATGCTACATTGATGATTACAAACGCGTCCGTCCACATCCACTATGTGGATGGAGATGTGTGAACCTGGTGTCACCCCCAGGCGGGTGCGCCCCAAAACGAGTTCTACATGGGGGTTAAATGTTGTTGAGGGATGGCTTTGGCACAGTTTGGGAGCTGAAGTGGGAGGAGGGTGGGAGGGAAATCGGGGTTTTTATAAGCTACAACCTCTGTGTCTGAGAAGCATGGCAAACTCCTTAGCCGTGAAATATCATGCCAATAGTGCATCAAGACATTTCAAACCTTTGTTGCTGTTGAATTGTACATCACATAATCATGTAGTTCTGGCCAATCGGAAGTATAGTCCGAAACTCACAAGTCATGTAACCATACCCAAACATGCTCATGTCACGTAATACCAACACGCTGAATCTACTAACATGGAATGTTCGAGGCCTGGGCAATCCGAAAAAGATCAGGCAGATATTTGCATACTTGGACCGACTACGTATTGACATTGTCTTCTTACAGGAAACGCACATGGCACACAACAGCACATCCACACTGGGCGCTAAATGGGCCGAATCGGTGGTAAGCTCGAACTACTCCTCCTATTCTAGGGGGGTAAGCATTCTAATACGGAAGGGCACGAACTTTGAGGTCACACACACGCACAGAGATATAGAGGGAAGATGCGTAGTGGTGGCGGGTACGGTTAGGAGACAAAGAATAGCTTATGGTTCGAATACAGATGACCCGGGTTACTTCAGGGAGGTATGGCAGCGCATAGCGACGGTGAAATCAGAACACGTAATATGGGGAGGCGATTTTAATGTGACACTGCAGGACACCTTAGACAGGTCGAAACATACGTTGGAGCAACATGGGAATGCTAGGATAATGCTCCAGGACGCTATGGACGATTTACAATTGGTAGATATGTGGAGGTTTGGTAACCCGGGAAAGACAATGGCTACACACATTAATGCGGCGAACAACAGTTGGTCCAGATTGGACTACTGGCTGGGCACGCAAGAGTTACTAACATGGGTTAAATGTATTACACACATGTCACGAACACTGTCAGACCATAATCCGGTGATGCTAGAGGTTAACATCCCACTATACGAACCACCACCCTTCACTTGGCGTTTCAACGCTGCCGCACTACGAGACCCCTTGTATGTCACCACCATACACAAGGCAATAATAGATTATTTTGATCTGAACGGCCCGACAACTGAGGACCCAGGGCTGCTTTGGGAAGCCTTTAAAGCTACACTTAGGGGGGTGTGCATTAGCACGACCTCGGGGATCCTGAAGGATATACGCCAGCAACTACACGCACGAGAAAAGGCCATACAAACATTAGAACAAACATACACTCAAACAGGAGACACCAAAGTACTGGGGGAAATTCAGGCCCTCCTAGTTGAGCACAGGAAATTTGCAACTGATGAGCTTAATTATGTGTCCAAGGGAGCGACTGCACGGCGATATGGGGAGGGGGGCAGGCCGGGCAGGGCATTGGCAGACAAGATATGCTCAGGGAAAACACAGCAAAATGTAAAGTCCATCAGCACACAGTCAGGAGAGGTGGTAGGTGACATCAAAGGGATACTGAAAGAATTTGTGTTGACATACGGTGCACTGTATGAAGAGCGCCCGTCACCCCCACAGGCAGAGTTACTTGCATACATGGAAGATGTTGAAATCGCATGGTTGGCAGACGGACATAGGAAATACCTAGCGCGTCCTATAACTGTAGAAGAAGTCACTGATACCATTAAACGCTTGCCAAACGCCAAAGCACCAGGGCCTGATGGCTTCGTGACGGAATTTTATAAAACGTTTGCAGACATACTCGCTCCACACCTAGTGAGGCTTTATGGAGCAGCACATGAAGCTCAGTTATTGCCAGCATCTATGAGAGAAGCCTTACTCATTGCACTATTAAAGCCAGGCAAAGAGGAGGATAAATGTGACTCATATCGCCCCTTATCCCTACTAAATGTAGATACAAAGATCATAGCCAGTTTGCTAGCCGATAGGCTGAAACCGCTTATGCCCCTATTAATAAGGCCTGATCAATCCGGATTCATACCAGACAGGGCTACTACACACAACACTCGCACACTGTTTGCATTGGCGCATTATCTGGCGCCAGAAACTAAGGCAGTGGCAGTGTTACTGGATGCTGCTAAAGCATTCGACACTATTAACTGGTCCTTCATTCAAGCAGTGTTAGTCCGAATGGGCTTTCCCCCTATCTTTCTAGGATGGATTTCGATGCTGTACAATAACTTAACGGCGCGCATCAAAATAAACAAGTATGTATCGGAACCTATTCAGATATGTAGAGGCACCAGACAGGGATGCCCGCTCTCACCGATGCTGTTCGCATTGATATTGGAACCGCTGGCTTGTAAAATCAGGCAACACCATCTCTGTTCGGCCCTGCAGATGCCTACGCGTCCCATACACATTTCGCTATACGCGGATGACATGGTGCTATATATTAAAAATCCAGAATTGCACTTAAATCCGCTTCTCAGGGAATACATAAAATACGGTCAACAGGCTGGGTTACAGATCAACTGGAATAAGTCGCTTATTTTATCACTGACAGATAGCACGCACCCGACACATTTAGAATACCCGCTGGAATGGCAGGACGAACCGACAAAATATCTAGGTATATGGTTTCATAGGGATCCGGAAGTGGTCATCCGAACTAATTATGGAAGAGCCATAACGGCCCTTGAGGGGAAAATTAGAAGATGGAATACGCTTCCCCTATCCCTAGCAGACAGAGCAGCGATTGTCAAAATGGTGCTACTACCCAAGCTCCTATATTTGTTCAACAATATCCCGATAAAACCTCCGGCTGCAGTATTCCGCAACATAAATACGATAGTACTTAATTTGCTTTGGGCAGGAAAACAGGCGAGGATGGAACTGCACACCATGACACTGCCATATGCTAGGGGTGGATTCAAGGTTCCGGATTTCTACCTTTACTATTTAAGTGCTCAAGCACAATTCGCACACTTCTGGCACCACGAGATACCTTTTTTAACACACATGGCTGTAGAAGCGGGGGATGCTGACCCGATCCCGCTGACTAGTATTCTACTACACAGGCGCCCTAGACTCCATGATCACGACATTAATACAGTGAACACCACCGCGGAGGCGTGGAGACTGATTGGTAAGGTGGCGAATAGTCTGCCGCTCTATGCACCTGCTCTTCCACTAGCACACCACCCAGCTATATCGGTTACACAAGAGCAGGCTGGTATGGATCTGTTGAAGCGAGCTGGTATAGACACGCTAGGCGATGTGTATGCGAATGGTGGTTTTCAGACCCTAGACAAGATACAGTACATCAGTAACCCGTCCCTCCTATTTACTTTTAACTACTACAGATTGCAAAGGGCGCTTAAGGAACACTATCCCACACACCCAGAGGAACCAAAGATACTTGAACCACTACAGCTACTCCTCACTACACCCACAGCGTCACACCTGGTATCCAAACTGTACACGAGTATACAAGAGGCTGTGGGAGGCAACACGGACAAGGCTAAGGATAAATGGAGTGCGAGCTTGGAAACGCCTCTAACCGACGAAGAATGGGCTGCCTCCTGCACACTTACTGGCATGTTGACACCAAACGGTAACCTCAGAATAATACATTATAAGTATCTACATCAGGTGTACTACACGCCTCAGAGACTACACAGATATGGATTGAGGGAGGACTCCAAGTGCATCAGGTGTAAACAAGAGGATGCAGACTTCATACATCTGGCCTGGCACTGTCGTAAAGTAGCGGGGTACTGGGAACAGGTCATACAGGTACTGAATGAAATGCTAGGGGAATCCGTGACATGTGAAGCGAAAGTCTGTTTATTGGGGATAGCGCCGCAATTGAGAGCTCTGAAGCGCAAATTCTGTGCTGTGGCACTGTTGTTGGCAAAACGAAGGGTATCACTACACTGGAACAGTAGGAAAGGCCCAGACATAAAAAACTGGCTAGAAGACATGACGTATTGTCAAGACACACTGCACACGTATGAAGAAGAGTTGCCGGTCAGGTCTCGGCCCAGAGACTATTGGGGGTTCTTACGTGCCTATTTGCTGTCACATGGGGAGACAGGATCGGATTCAGATAACGGTTAACGGTTGGATCACATGATTAACAAACACACAGGAACAAGGTATGCCACAACGGTACTGAGGGGGGAGGATGCAGTGACGCAGAGTACTTGTAGCTTGAAGATACTTATAGGTTGTGTTGAATGTTGTTTGGTTAAGTTAACTCATGCAGATGAGGGGAAAAAACAAGTAAGAACAATAACATATTTGTAAACGTGTATAACACTGATCAGAGTTACAGAGATCTTCAGCAATGATGCCGCCGGTCCAATGGATGTCGGCTGATGGGCTGTGTACAACTAACATTTTTTCATTCTGTTACACAAGGAGATAGCCGGCCCGGTGGGGTTGTAGGCGATACACATGTATTGTTTATCTCTGACAAGTGCAATAAACTTCTTACACCCAAAAAATTTTTTAAAAAATGAATGACTGACTCTCTGTTTGTATGTGTTTTGAAGACAGCATATGTGCAGGACTGTAATGCTGGATGAGTGTGTATATGTGTGTGTTAGTGAGTGAATGACTGTCTCACTAGTGTCTTTATCAGTAAGTACATATGTTTTAATGTAGTATATGTCAATATTGATGTATATAAGTGAGTATATGTGAGAGTAAGAGATTGTAAGAGTTCCTGTTTAAATAAGTATGTGTTTCTCTAATTTATTGTTTAAGAGAGTAAGTATGTGTAAGTTTCCTTAAAAGTAAGGTGGTAGTGTGTGTATAGCAGTATATGCAAATAAATGGATGTTCAATAGTTTATTTGTGAGTATGTGTGAGAGTATCTTTTGTATGACTGTCGGTGTGTAACAGAATGTATAGGTGTATCACTACATATGATGTGTAGGTATATGTATGAGTGACTATATATAACTGTTGGTGAATGAGTGGATGTGTATATAGATGGTGGAATTATTGAATTGGTTGCTGTAACTGGTATGGGTATCTCCATTTTTTTGAACATTTTAGTTTCTATTATTGAATATGTGTTTCAAGGGTTACATTACAGTGAAAGGAGGTCCGTCAGTCTGTCACAAGGATGGTGTTATCAGTGATGTCATGAGTGATGTCACTGACCATGTCATGAGTGATGTAATATGTGACGTCATCAGCAGTGCATTGCACGCACAAGTTATAGTGAGTCCAACTAACTATAACGTGGGAATTTCAATGGTTTTATGCGAGTAAAACTTCCAGCAAACCATAACTGGTGTGAAACCTATGTTTTTTTCAGTGAATTTAATAGGTTTTTCAAATGCTAATTCCTAACTATAACTGGTGTGAAACCTATGGTTTTTTCAGTGAATATCATAGGTTTTTTTAATGCTAATTCCTAACTATAACTGGTGTGAAACCTATGGTTTTTTCAGTGAATTTCAATGGTTTTTTAGTAGCAAATCTTTATAGGTATAGAAAGTGAAAAATTTTAAAACGAATTTTATATTGTATAAATATGTTTTTTTTTGTTGTTTTTTTTAACCCGGGGGCGCTCCCGGGGCACGTACCGGTGAACGCTCGGGTAAGCGCAATATTACAGCGCGCCCCGGGGCGCGTCCTGGGGCGCGTCCCGGGAGCGCTATTGCCGCGAACAAAAACAACATTGTGATGTTTTGCGTACACGCGTGATGCGTCATATGACGCACAGCGTAATCGCAACCAAAAGCACGTGATCGCGAAACGTCCTGACGCGCTTACGCTACGCACCCGCGGGCGCGCCCTGGAGCGCGACTACAGGCGCGCCCCGGGGCGCGTAGCGTAAGCGCGTCGGGTCATGTGACTTGAAAATATCACTTTCTATTGGTGCAGAACAGTTTTGGTTTCTAAATGAGTAATGCCTGGGTCTTGTGACCACCCTGGGTCTTGTGACCTGAAAATAACACTTTCTATTGGTGCAGAACAGTTTTGGTTTCCAAATGAGTAAAGCCTTGGTCTTGTGACCTGAAAATAACACTTCTGATTGGTTCAGCACAGTTTTTTTTTTACAAATGATAAAAAACCCCACCTTTCTTCCTCACTCTGACTTTGTCTTTTGACTGAGGAAGACCTGTTTCATCTACAGAGACAATTCTTTTGTACTTTGAAATGCCTACTCTAGCAGCAACAGCTGGAGCATCTGCACCACCACCACCACCACAACCACCAGGAGGACCACCACAACAATACATTGGTGGTGAAGAAGAGGAGGAGGAGGAAGAGGAAGAGGAGGAGGGGAGCAGATGGCTGCCGGAAGAAATTACCCCATACAAGCCAAAAGAACTCATTGTATGGGAGTTTTTTTCACTTCCAGAGGACAAGAAAAAAGTTAATGCGGCTAAGGTAACATGTCGAATCTGTGGTGCAGAACTCTCAAGGGGCAATCCAGATAAAAAATATTCATTTGGTAATAATACCATGATTAGGAATATGACCCGGAAGGATCCTGCTAACTATTCTCGTGCAGAGATCATGGAACTGGCAAGTCACCTCCCCCAGTGTTCAAGGACCAGCTCCAAAAGAAAGCAATCCACTCAATCGGGACCAGAAACATCAGAGGTGATGCCTTGTATCCAGGAACGATTTGGTGATTTTAAAGTCACTTGTACTGGATGTGGCAAGCTTATGTCCTATGGGGAAAAGAGTGTAAAGCTCATCGTCATTGCTGGTGACAATCACGATTGCCCCAAAAAAAAGAAGTAATTTTTTCCGTTTTTTGTTTTTTGCTCCAGTTGAGCCATTTTCAATTCCCTTTCTCTTTATTTCTTCCCATAAAAAATACAAAAAAATATAAAACTGTTTTGAAAAGCCAAAAAAAGTACAAAATGTTCAAAAAACAATAAAAAAAATATAAAACAACAAAAAGAAGAAAAAAATAAGTTCTTTTTAGAAATACCTTTCATATATAAAATTAAACCTATTTTTTTAAAGGATCTCAGTAAATTTTTTGTCCTTAGGGTACGCGTACCGGGGCGCGCCCCCCCAAAAAAAGAAAAAAAATATTTAATGAAGCAGTTAGCATGAGACAAGAACACAGAGAGAGTTATGTTAAGAGAAAAAGAGCTACAGGATGAACACAGAGGGATTGTTTATTACATAGTATAAAATAGAGAAGGTGTAATTGGATGAAAGTGAGAAAAGTAAAATGACTAAAGGAGCAAAAGAAAGGAAGAGAGAGGGAGAACACTAAAGTAGAGATAGTGGGAGAATGTGACTGGCTGTTAAAAGAAAAAGAAAGGACAGTAAAAAATGGGGAATGAAGGGTTAAAAAGATGTGTGAGGTGTGTCTGTGAGGTATCTGTGTGTGCGTGTGTGTATGTTGAGGGGGGTGAGGTGTGTGTGTGAGTATGTGTGTGTGGGATGTGTGGATGTGGATGTGTAAGGTGTCACTGTGGGGTGTTTGGGTGTGGGTGGAGGTGTACGTGTGTGAGGTGTGTGTGGGGAGTGTGTGGGTATGGGGGTGTGGGGTTGTGTGCATGTGGGTGTGTGTGGGACGTACTTGTAGGTACCTAAAAAAGCCACAGAACCCAAAAGCTCTTTTCAAAGCTACCCTACCTCTGATCACTCAAAATGATTATTTTATTATTTATTATTATGATTATATAATTTTTTTTCACTATTTTCCCTCATGGTACGCTCCCTGGTACGCGTACCGGGCGCTCCCCCCGCGAAAATCTAAAAAAAATTAACATTTGTTTTTGTCCCGCGGGACCCTTTTATGGCCCCCACATCAAACCTAGGGGGTCAGGGGGGGTGTACCCTGCCCCCTTTTGGTCATTTCCCCCTTTGTTTTTTGCCACCTCTTGTGTCTCGATCCTACCGAGACACAAGATGGCGGCCGCTGCGGACTGTTTCGAATATTTACAGACACCCAAGAGCCAATCAGCTTTCCGTGCGCAAGTCGCATGGCGCGCCCGGAGCGCTCCCCGGTGCGCGTACCGCGGCGCTGCCATATATATATAAATTTTTTTTAACCTAAATTACTCAAAATCCTCTGGAGCACATATCTTGAGACATAGCAAAGGCACATCGGGCTACCAGTCCCTACAAGTTTGGTGAAAATCCATTTAGCCGTTCGAGCTAAAAGTGCGACCGACCGCCCTATGGAAATTAACATGGGGAAAACACGTTTTGGGACCCCCCCTTTTATCTCGGCCCCCACTTGACGAATCCCCCCCATACTTTCAGAGAAGGAGCGGAGCGCCGCGAGGCAAAGTTGCTGAAAAATTCAGGCAGATTCCTCAACCGGCGCCAAAGTTATTCCCAATAGAATGTTGCGATTTCCCTATGGAAAACAATCCTAACTATAACTACCTACTGGCGACCGCCAGTAGGTAATATATATATATATGTATATATATGATGTGTATATATATATATATATATATATATATATATATATATAACAGCAGCGTGGCGGATCTACAAACACCGCAGCACTGGTAGCAGTTGGAGAGGGGCGCTGAAGAAGGCTGGTATTGCCGAAATGCATTCGCCTGGGACATTCAACCAATAAAGTGCTGCTTTGTTTCTCCCTTTGGGTCACAGCTTCTTTCTTTGGGAGGAGGAGTATCTACAGACATTACTTGCTAAAAGCCAGTACGCAATCCTGTGTACCCCCGCCGTACAAGAGGTCCGGACTTTCTGGCAGGCTCCGTCGGGAGCATTCTTACCTTGGACTGCGGTAGCAGTCGAGTCCAGCACCCACCCTGGCACCTGGTTGATATTGCGGGCAGGGGATATTCATATCCCTTCTGTGGGCAACCAGGATTCCTGTGCTAGCCACCGTAAAATATTCCGGGAGTTGAGGTAACGGCGTGAAAAGAAGGGGGACTCGAGGTGGCGCCTAATTGACTGCTTGCCCCACCTCCCAGTGTACTGCCAATGCTGTGTTTCCCACGGACATCTACTCCGAGAATATCACCCCGAGCAGCAATTCCGATCCCATGAGGCGCAATACCCAGGCATCATGGGACCTGTAGTTCCACAACGTGGGGCTACAAATGAGTGCCGGTCGTCACCAAGGGGGCGGAGCAAGATTTTGCAAACAGCAGCGTGGCGGATCTACAAACACCGCAGCACTGGTAGCAGTTGGAGAGGGGCGCTGAAGAAGGCTGGTATTGCCGAAATGCATTCGCCTGGGACATTCAACCAATAAAGTGCTGCTTTGTTTCTCCCTTTGGGTCACAGCTTCTTTCTTTGGGAGGAGGAGTATCTACATATATATATATATATATATATATATATATATATATTCCAAATTCACGCAAGGGGTCCTGCTGAGATGTATGTATGTATGTAAGACATACTTATATAGCGCATGCTGTCACCCAGAGGGTATCCTGGCGCTTTGACTCAAATCACATCACATGCAGAGAGGATCACACAGCCCTAGGGAAGAGATGGGACTTCAGGCCCTTTTTGAAGCAGGGACAATTTGTTCAGATTCCGTAAAGAGAGTGGAAGAGAGTTCCATAGTTTAGCAGCAGTGAAGCGAAAGGAACTCTCTCCCGAGTCAGGTGGTGCACGATAACGGCGAACCCAGCCGTTCCATTTTAATTCAATATTCCTCAATGCTGTTAAGCAGTGCGCACTCAGAAGCAGGTTGCTTTAAAGTTTGTCTTTATTCCCAAATACGCTACACGTTTCGACACAGAAATGTGTCTTGGTGACCAAGACACATTTCTGTGTCGAAACGCGTAGCATATTTGGGAATAAAGACAAACTTTAAAGCAACCTGCTTCTGAGTGCGCACTGCTTAACAACATTGAGGAATATTGAATATATATATATATATATTTATATATATATTCACTGAAAAAAACCATAGGTTTCAGGCCTTATATAGTTAGGAATTAGCATTTAAAAAAACCTTTGAAATTCACTGAAAAAACCATAGGTTTCAGGAGTTATATAGTTAGGAATTCGTTTTTAAAAAACCTTTGAAATTCACTCAAAAAACTATAAGTTTTAGTGGTGCTATAGTTAGCTGGACATTTTACTCATACAAAACCAATGAAATTGCTCCTATATAGTTAGTTGTACTAACTATATTTCGCGCACCCGCAATCCACTGCTGATGATGTCACATATTAGATCATTCATGACATGGTCAGTGACATCACTGATGACATCTCAAATGACATCACTGATGACATCACTGATGACATCATCCAGTGAATGTGGTTTGCTTCGTTATTTAAATATGCATTATATATATAGCAATTTACATTGAAGAATGAGTGGATATATATAAATAAATATTTGGATGGAGGATTTAGTAGCAGTGTAATTGACTGTTTACTTGACCAATTTATAATGTCTCACTAAATATAGTGGATAGTGATTAAAGTGTATGAATATCTGTATCACTTTGTCAGTTGTTGTCTAAACTGATTCTACAGTTGGTTACTAGCTATGTGAAAGTCTATATTAGTTATTGATTAGTTAACTGAGTATTTGTATGGGAGTGTGAAAGTGTGTGTGGTTCGGTGGGGGGTGTGTGACTGTCCAAAGGGATATATGACGGTACAACGCGTACCGTCACAACGCATACCTTTACAACGCGGCCGTGACAACGCAAGTCGTTACCACGACTTGCGTTGGGGGGGCGCGGATTTCGAATAGTTTAA